>NC_045440.1:66309590-66503431 GCF_002776525.5 Piliocolobus tephrosceles
TATAGACTCAGCCAACTCTATCTTCAATAACATTCTAACGGGGCCAAGTGGAAAAGAGGCTTGGGAGTATGGCCTCTGGAGGCATGAAGCCTGACTTTGAATCCTGGTTCTGCCACTTACTAGCTGTGTAACTTTAGGCAAGTTGATTCACCTCTCTGTGCATCTATAAATACAGATGGAAATAAAATAGTACCTACTTCTAGGGATTTCTTGTGTTTTAAAAGTGTTTGCCTAACATGCTTAGAAGAGTGCCTGGCATATATTGAGTGTTATATAGGAGTTTGCTGCTATTGAATGGGGGAATTAAAAGAAAATCCCTGGACAGATACAAACACTGCATGCTGCCTTTTTGTAGGCATTTATTTCTTCATAATCTCCTTCACATTTGTATCAAATTTCATCTTCTTTCAGAGTATTTTTATTTTCCTGCTCTTTGACAAAATGTTTCTTAATCTTCAGCAGTAATATATCAATATGGAGTGACAGTTTGACAATATGGTTCTCACTTTTCTTAGTATAAATTCAAAGACAAATTGTGAACAAGTCAAGTGAAACTTGTAATTCACAGCTGTGAGGTCACACTAGTGAATTATAAGCTTTTCATTATGTCAGAACTGTGAATTACAAAGGCTTTTTTTTCTATACTTCCTGTCAAATAATTTATTATCTATCCCTCTATCACAGGATTTTGCAGCATGACAGAACCAGAAAATACAGGGACTGAACTGTGGCATTGCCAGATAGAACAATAAGAATTCAGACATATAAGAATAATGTTAAAAAGAAAGCGTGATGAGTATAAATTGTACTCTTGCCAAGTTTAGAGCCATTCCTAATGAGCAGTTCATTTTCTCTCAATTGGAGCCATTGCCACTAAATCTTGAGGGAGGTCATCTTTTTGTTATCTCCTTCTCATTGTCATCATCAACTATCATTTCTTACAAGTCACTAAGTGTATAATTCTACAATGTTTAAAAAGCTAAAAGATATTCTTGTTAATATTAACATCAATAGCTAGAAGATAATACTTTAAATGTTCCTAGCATAAAGAAAACATAAATATTTAAGGTGATAGATATTCCAATTACCTTAATTTGATTATGTAAATGTATTGAGTTATCACAAATAGTCCAAAAATATGTACATATATTATATATCAATTTTTAAAATATTGATATCACTTATTATTATTGCTGTTGTGAAACTCTGGAAAAATTCTTATAATTTTCACAGCACTTTCATGCCTTATTTATTATTAATGTTGACCCAATGGAGTATGTAGGTTAGGTACTATATCCACATTCATTTACAAGGACATTTAGGTGATAGGGAGTCAGAGAAATCAGAAGGGCTAATCAAAAATTATGCCACTATTGAGTGTCAAAAGCAAGAATCATATATTCTCATTCCAAATCCAGAGATTATTTTCCACATTGCACTCTTTCCCATTCATAAGCATGCATATGCAGCATACGCACCTAATAAACCCTGATGTTTCATAGAGCCCAGTCTCTGTTCAGTTTCACTTTTGATGAAGGGTCTAATTTTAGAAAAATTCTAAAGTAATTTTTAAAACAATTCCAAAATTTTTAATTACAAATCTTAAAGAAAATTTACTCAATTTCAATGTATACCCCACAACTACATCAAGTCCTATTTTCTCTTTTATCCTCAAAACAGGGCTTTCACCATTTGCTCTTTTTCCTCTTCCCTTTGGTCTCTCCAGTCCTGTTCCCCAATTCTACATGGTAAGAACCCAGGAACTAAGCACACACAACCAAATTCTCCTTGAAATTCAGGGAGGTGGATGAACAAAGGAGACAAGAATAAAATATTTCATAAATGGTGTTCGGATAGTGAAAGCTGGTAACATTCCCTCATTAATAAATCTTATTCCCATTCCTGTAGTCATTGATCTTCCTAGCTTGAAGGTCATACTGATGACAATATTGTTATGTATGTATTTGAGTGTGATGGGAAAGACCAAAACTTGGCCAGCATCTTTTTCTACACTTCATATATTTCAACACTTGTGAAGTTCTCTAGAGGTATCATGTTCTTTCTAGCTTCCAGACCAGTGCTTTTGTATCGCTTTCACATCCTGATACATTGAGATAAACAGCAGAAGTTGCTAGAAGGAAGGAAGTATCCATGTCTTTGTACACTGATGACTTACTGGAGGTACTTTAGTGGGTCAAAACTCCTTGATTGGGATACTCAGCTGTCTTTGAACACGCTACTTCTACTTCAAACATTCTTCGTCTTCCCTCCCTCTCATTTCTTTGTCTAGTCAGCGACCCCTCATCCTTCAGGAAACCACTTAAGTAGTCCATTCCCCAAAATGTCTCCTGCTGATCTCCCAAGGCCAGGCACAGTGATACTCCCATAGCACTACTGGGCTTAACCTCAGCTTAGCTCCCCACATTGTAACTTCTTATTTAGCTGTATCTCCAATGAGACTTTAAATATCTTGAGAAAAGGAACAGTATCCTATTTTCTTTTAATTTTTAGCACTTATGCCTATTAAATGGTTAGCACTCAGGGACTACTAATTAATTGATTAATGAAGTCATGGACTCCTCCTGGATATATGGCCCTAGTCATCACTGATACACTCCTAAGAAAGCACTCGCCTCCGATAATTCTACCAGAGAATAGTCTGATACAGTTTCTAGGCCCTTGCCCATAGAAATGAGCCAAGCCTGGTCAGGCCGCCATGTGCTATATTGTTCTTTCTCATAGTACCCAATTTTTTGCCTATATTATAATTTGTAATAATTGGTGTATTTACTTCTGTAATGTCTACCTTTCCCATGAGACTGTAATCTCAGTCATAGTAGAGACTATTTAGATTTATTCATACAGTATATCTAGCTCTTGGAATAAGACCTGACTTGGTGGAAATAAATAAATAAATGAAGGAAGGAACTAAGTCACTCTTTCCTTCACAATTCAGATTGTTTGCTATCACCTTTTTTGATGGCAGTTTCTAAACTCTAAGTTCTCCCAGGATGTGGGGGCTATGCATATTCTAGGAAATTAAATGCATATTTTCTATTGTCTTGGAATGTCCATTAAGCACTAAAACTGAGAACAACAGAAGACAAGCAAAGCTGAGTACTAAAGAGAGGTGCCAAATACATCCACATAGGGAGGGCTTACTAAATGGCAGCAAGACTGGTCCAGAGACAATATCCCAATTCACATATATAAGCAAAAAATAAGGGTTCTTTGGAGGAAACATATGACATCATTGTATTGTGAGCTTAGAGGAAAGTGTGAGGACATTTCTTCCCCCTTTCCCATGGGAAGGAGGCTGAGGGTGTTTCCCCCTTTCTTTTGCTGAATCCAGTGGGAAGATGTTCCTAGAGAACCAGTCATACAGATAAAAGGGTGATCTCACAAAGTGGATAAAAGCATCTTGCTCCCCAGCTGGGTTATTCACAAGGTGTGGAATCAAGGGTCCTGGTGATACTAAGAGACCCAAATGAAGTAGGCTAAGAGAAGTCTTGGATAAAATTGATATTTGACTCCCAGAACTGAAAAGGCATATGTGAACACAGAGACTGGCACCTGCTTCCTCCTGTCAAACTCTGTGAGAGGATAGTTCTGAATGCAGGTAATTGCAGGGACAGCTCAAGGCAATAGAGCAAAGAAAGAGGAACTGTGGGACAAGCCTATAATTCTTGTTTGTTTATTTACTTATTTATGTATTTATTGTCATGACAAGGATGAATGAATTTCCCAAGGACCAAGTGCATACCAAGGAAGATAGGCTTCTGTTTTCTTGCTGGGACCCTCACAGCCAGTAAGAAGCTAGTTAGGGTGGGGCGACGCTTTTAGTAAATGGCTGAAGGGGTAGATCACTAGGGATAGGAGCTGAAGTGACTTATAAAACTTTTATAAGAAGTTACAGAATTCCCCCAATAGACTGCATTATTCACATCAGGGAGCCTCTTTGGATAGTTTGAAAAGACCACAAACGTCCCAAAGAACAAGAATTTTGAGCTTCAAATATCACTATATAAGAATATTTCTAACCCTTTTCTTCTGTGCAATCTCTATCTCCCACTGCATTCCAAGAAAAAAGAAGGAAGAAAAGGAGAGTAGAAGTACCTAAAGTATGAAAAGGCATAGAATATTTCCTTTTCCTGAGCTCCTGGGCATATTGTGGGCAAAAGAGAATCTTTGAACTAGATGTTTGACTGAGTGTTAGACTGGAATAAATTGAATATCTGAAAGTGACCAGAAAGCTATGGGAATTTGCTTGAAATGTGAAGATGTTCACAAAAGCAGGAAAAAGAAGAGTCAAGAGAAACATTTAGAGACAATGATTGCAGAAAAATCAAACCATTTCTGATTGTAGCATCACTGAGTTTAACTAAGCCAATAAACTAATCATGAGTGTTATGGCCTCATCTTTCTAGCCAAGTCAGAATCTTAACATGTGTTTGTAAATGACTGGCATACTACTGAAAAAAAATGTAAAATAAATCTTTAATTCATGGTAGGAATGGACATATATTTGTGCCCAATTTGCCACACAGCCCCCACTCCATGCCTCCTCCTCTTCCATCCCACACTTTGTGTTGCCACTAGAATCCTTTGTATCTTCTACATGGAATCCAAACAGTGAAACCAGGCAGGTTGCAGGGGAAATTACCTGCAGTTGCTTTAAAAGCAATGGGCTAAAGCAATGATGGTATGACTCAGATCATACTTACAATCTTCTTCTTCATGAATTCTAATTCTCAAGTAATTTTAAAAGTGAGGTATTTTTGTAAAACGAAGCTGAAATTGTCACTCGCCCACTCAAAACTTTTAATTAATAATCTGTTGCTTGCCACAGTACTACGAGTACTGAGTCTTAGCTAGATATTCAAATCCCTCAGTAATTTGATCCCAAACTGTCTTCCTAACATAAGCACCTATGTGCTTTACATTTTAGATAAATAGAACAATTTACTTTACTTTTATTCATTCAACAATCTCCGTTATGAATGAGTGAAGACAAAGTATTCATTCAGCAAATATTTACTGTGCACCTGCTATGTGCTTAGTATGGAATGCAAACAAAACCAACCCAGGTCCTTCCCTCACAAAGCTCAGTGGATTTGGAAAAAAAAAAAAATTGCAGATGTTTAAGAAGTAAACAAATAATTATTGCTACGGAGATATGTACTGCAAGTGCTATGAGGACAGAGCATGATCATCTAACTGGGTTTTAACGTTGATTGGCATCCTATCTCCTTATCTCTTTTGTCAGTTATTTCCAAAGGGCATCCTTGGCACAACCATGAGCAAGAGCTGAGGGGAAAGAGTGTCTTTTCTCCCTTCGAGAAACTCATCTATCCCGGTCTCCATCTACATATGGGAAAAGGTTCTGGTCCAAAAGGATCCAGTCAAGAACTCAAGTCATTCATGTGCTTTCCCTTGTGCTTTTCTCACTCTCATTAATTATGCACCTATTTCACTTTTCAAAATGCCCTTGCATTCACTCAGCAAACATTTAAACAGCATACCACCTGTCTTTGCATGCACGGGAAAGACATCCTCTGATGTCTGTGTGCCTAAATCCCCTAACTCAATGCCATCTCATGCAGCAACTCTCTCTGATTTTCCCTAAGCCAGATGTGCCTTCTGATCATCCAGAGGACCGAACCATGCCTCTCATGCAGCCTACCATTTTCTACTTTGTATTATCTTTGTATAGATCTCAACTTTTGAGAAAGAGAGGAGGAGAGAAAACAGGGAGAGGGAGAGGGTATTGAGGCTTGATGACATAAAGGACAGTGAGTCAAACCCCTCACGCTTAGTAACATCCCCTGTGCATTCAATATTATCATAAGCAGGATGGGGGTGCAGGGACATTAAGCTACAGTCACTGTCTGCAGGAGGCCTCTTGAGAGAAAGGGGGAAAACAGTATTGTAATCTTGTTAGACATGATTTATAAAGAATGTAAGAATACCAAGTTAATTGAGCCACCTCTAAAATTCATAGAAGATTTGAAGTGGTTAAATATATATTATGGTATAT
Organism: Piliocolobus tephrosceles; assembly: GCF_002776525.5. NCBI lineage: Eukaryota > Metazoa > Chordata > Mammalia > Primates > Cercopithecidae > Piliocolobus > Piliocolobus tephrosceles. Next base: position 66,315,628 of record NC_045440.1, read on the forward strand.
GATCCAACTTCATATTTTTAAATTGGACAGTATTGACTTTAAAGTGTTTTTCTCCAAGTTTTCAAAATAGTCAATGCTGAAATAGCACCCGTCAAAATGTATCCCGTGACTGTTATAACAAGCTTGTCCTAGATACAAGAAAACTAATTGTGGAGTCTGTTTTTCTCCCTTTTCTATAAATACATTTTAAACAAAGGGTTATGAATTTAATTAAATAAATATTAACACATTACTCAAAAAAATAAATGTCTTTCATAAGATTTCAGTCTCTTGGCACCACCTCTTCAATAGCCAGAGCAATAAAGGATTTAATCTCGTTCAAAACATGAATTTTTAGTGGTACCAGGGTTTCTGGAAAGCAGTTACTGCACACCAGCTTGTTGAAGGAATGTCTTTTGCTTAAGAACTTGACTGAGTCTTCTATTGAAAAAGTTTTACACACTTATGTTTGTGTATTTAGTGGTAAACTGATCTTTTGAACGGTTACATTACAGTCATTTCTTTTCTAAGTCCTGAGGTTAACCAACCTACAAGAAAATTGCAAGCGTTGAATTAGAATCACAGAAACAATCCCATTACAAAGTGAATAATTTTGGATCGGCTAAAAGAACACTTAGAGTCCTAAATTCAAATATTTTCTTTATCACTAGATCTGCTTGTTACTTTAGAGCTGAAATTAGATAAAAGAAACCATTTTACAATCTCTTTCTTATGGACCCTCGCCATATTTGGACAACTAGTAGAAGTGACATAAGGCAGTCTATGGTCTAGCAGTTAAGAGTGAGAATTCTGGAGTCACACCAACATGGATTTGAGTCGTGTCTCTGCCACTCAGTGATTGTGTGCCCTTGAGAGAGTTACTTAATCTATCCAAGACTCAATTTTCTTAGCTATAATGACAATAACTAAACTATATTATAATAGCGTTGTTAAGATTAAATAAAAACATATATTTAGCATGGTGCCTGGCATATAGGAAGTGTTCAGTAAATGTTATTATTTATCATATTATCATAATTTATTACAGTGTAATGTTATTATTTCCATATCATCCATTGTTCATGAGCTCAGCTACCTTTCATTATCCATCTATCCACCTCCTCACATCTTGCGAGAGATTCACACCAACAGAAGCTCCATGTGGATGAAGGTCAGTGAGGTGGCTTTGATAGGAAGCAATGTGAGACCCCGTCTCTACTAAAAATACAAAAAATTCGCCGGGTGTGGTGGCGCGCACCTGTAATCCCAGCTACCTGAGGCAGGAGAATTGCTTGAATCTGGGAAGCAGAGGTTGCAGCGAGCAGACATTGCGCCATTGCACTCCATCCTGGGCAACAAGAGCAAAACTCCATCTAAAAAAAAAAAAAGAGTAAGTCAAGAGATGACCTCAATGGAATCTTCTGAGAAAATGAAAATGTACATCATATTTTCAACCCTTTTATGAACCCACAGAACTTCAGTGATATACACATGTCCTCAAATGACTTTTGAACAATTTAAATTAGAGAATCAGTCATTCAAGAAATACGTATTAAGTGCCTACTATGTACTTGTTACAAATAAGAATAATACAGTCTCTCCCTCATGGAATTGATATTCTAGTAGGAGAAACAAACTTGGGACAACTATTTCCTTATAATTGTGATTAAATGTTTCAAAAAATGAGAAAGATTAAGCTAAAAAGGTTAAGCTAAGAAGAATGTCTCCTTTCTGATCCCAGAATGTAGAGGTCAGAGAAGGCTTCTGTGAGGAAGTAGTGCATAGACGGAGATCTTAGGGAGGAGCCATCAATAACTTGGCTGTGGAGAAGGCAGTCCTGGTGGGGCAAACATGTGATCAGTCCCTGAAGCTGGAAGGAGTGTGACACATTTGAAAACTGGAAGAAGACCTGTGCAATGGAGCATGACGGGTGAAGGCAGGAGTGATAGGAAATGAAGCCAGTGAGGTAGACAGGGACCACATCATGCAAGGCCTGTAGGTTGTCTGTCATTTGGACAATTAATGGAGAGTAAATACTGGCTTAATGCAGCTTCAAACTAAGGCAACCAGATATGAAGAATGCTTGCCAGTGGGATAATGGTGTTGGATATAAATTAGAAATTTGTTCATATAAAATAATAGAAAATGGAATATCCTAATTTCAAATATTTTAAGGGAGGTTCGGGTATTTTAAGAAAGAGAAAGGAAATATTTTTTATAAATGAATTTCAGGTAGAAAGGAGACAAAAATAGCAAGGATTGGTATTGAGACACAATCCTTCAAGAATTTCTCAGAGTTCTTCACTTTTGCAAGTGAAGCTCTGATGCTCCATTTTTTTGATCATTGTTTCAAGGATGTTTGTATTTAAATAGCCAAAGAAGATAGAAGTAGAGTCTCCCTCCAGAGCAAGGGGTTACCATGCTTATTGCCTACTAGAAAAGATTAAAGCTCCCTAATCTCAGGGTTCCTCTCCTTTAATGCAACATACTGCATTCACAGGTGTCAGCTGGGTAGGAACTGGCATTCAGGGTATGCATATTGAGAGAGAGAGAGAAAGCAATTAAGAGGGAAGTCAACATCACATTGTAATTAAAATATAGACTTTGGAATCAGACTATGTGGTTTGAATATTAGCTATGCCACTTATTAAAAGTTTACTATCTCCTTTCAGGGAATAGAATAAAAGGACACACTTCCCAACTTGTTTTATGAGAACAGAATAATCTTGACACAAAACCTGTCAAGGAGGCCTGGAGCAGTGTCTCCTGCCTGTAATCCTGGCACTTTGGGAGGCTGAGGCAGATGAATCACTTGAACTCAGGAGTTCAAGACCAGCCTCAGCAACATGTGGAAACCCCAGCTTTACAAAAAATTTTCAAAAATAGTCAGGCATGCTGGTGCCTGCCTGTAGTCTCAGATACTGGGGTGGCTGAGGTGGGAGGATCACCTGGTGGGTCGAGGCTACAGGGCGCTGTGATCGTGCCACTGCACTTCCAGCCTGGGTGACAGAGTGAGACTCTATCTTTAAAAAAAAAACAAAACCACCTGCCAAGGATATTACAAGAAAGAAAAACTACAGATTAATAGATTAATATATTCTGTAAACAAACACGCAAAAATCCTGATGAAAATACTACTAAATTGAATTTAGATATATAAAAAGTAATTCATAATTATCAAGTTGGATTTATTCTAGGAGTACAAAGTCGGGGGTTTTTTTGTTTGTTTAGATGGGGTCTCACTCTGTTGCCCAGGCTGGAATTCGATGGCACAATCTCAGTTCACTGCAACCCAAACCTCCCAGGTTCAAGTAATTCTCCTTCCTCAGCCTCCCAAGTAGCTGGGATTACAGGCACCTGCCATCATGCCCAGCTAATTTTTGCATTTTTGTAGAGACAGGGTTTGACCATGTTGGCCAGGCTGGTCTGTAACTCCTGACCTCAGGTGATATGCCCCACCTCGTCCTCCCGAAGTGCTGGGATTACAGGCGTGAGCCACCATGCTTAGCCTGGGTTAACATTTTGTAAAAAACAATTATTATAATTCAACCTATTAACAAAATAAAGGGAAAGAATAATATACTCACCTAAATAGGTACACAAAGAACATTGATAAAATGCAATTTCTATTCATGATAAAAGCTTTCAGCAAACTAGGAATAAGAAGAGAACTTGAGAACCTCCTTAAGGCCATACAGGGTACCTTCAAAAATTGACAACAAACATCATGGTTTATGGTACAATATTGTAAGCTTTCTCTTTGAGACTGGAAATGAAACAAGGATGTCTGCTATCACCACTAATCAAGATAGTGGTAGAGTTTCTAGCCAGTGCAACAAGGGCAAGAAAAACAATTCAAAGATATGATATTATATTATAAAGGAATATGCAAATGATATAAGCTATATGGGAAAATTCCAAAAGACTCTATGATAAACAATTACTAACTTTTTGGCTAAATATACATATTTAACAGGTTATAGGAGGGGCTATTAATATTCATAAAGTTGGTACTGACACATGTATATTAAACAAATATGTATGTAACACATGACCCATTTTTATTTTGGGATGGAGAGTTAACATATAAATGTATTATAATTAGACACTATATTTACACACAGACACTTGAGTGTGTAATTTCTGTAAACCAGCCAGCACTTGCCCATGGTTAGTGGCCTTTTTATGAGGAGAAATGTACTGAAATCAGTCTCTTGTCTAATTAAAACTGTAGTTACAGCTGGTGGAAGAGAGAGTAGGGGTCAATTAGTCACCTTATCTTGACTCTAGCACCCATTTGGCCACTCATGAAAAAGAAAAGCCTTGTGGCAGCTAGAACATAAATTAACTTTTTAAGTGTAGGAGTGTGCGACTTAACTGTTGCCTGGCATGGTCTCAGATCCTGTTTATAATTTGATATCTTATTGTTACCAAGAGTCTGTTTTGTCAGTTTTATGATATGTTTTTTATTATACTTTAAGTTCTGAGATACATGTGCAGAACGTGCAGGTTTGTTACATAAGTATACACGTGCCATGGTGGTTTGCTGCAGCCATCAACCTGTCATCTACATTAGGTATTTTTCCTAATGCTACCCTTCCCCTATCCCCCAACTCCCTAACAGGCCCCAGTGTGTGATGTTCCCCTCCTTGTGTTCATGTGTTCTCACTGTTCAACTCCCCCTTATGAGTGAGAACATGTAGTGTCTGGTTTTCTGTTCCTGTGTTAGTTTGCTGAGAATGATGGTCTCCAGCTTCATCCATGTCCCTGCAAAGGATATGAACTCACACTTTTTAATGGCTGCATAGTGTTCCATGGTGTATATGTGCCACATTTTCTTTTTTTTTTTTTTTTTTTTGAGACGGAGTCTCACTCTGTCACCCAGGCTGGAGTGCAGTGGCCAGATCTCAGCTCACTGCAAGCTCCGCCTCCCGGGTTTACGCCATTCTCCTGCCTCGGCCTCCCGAGTAGCTGGGACTACAGGCGCCCGCCACCTCGCCCGGCTAGTTTTTTTTTGTATTTTTTAGTAGAGACGGGGTTTCACCGTGTTAGCCAGGATGGTCTTGATCTCCTGACCTCGTGATCCGCCTGTCTCAGCCTCCCAAAGTGCTGGGATTACAGGCTTGAGCCACCGCGCCCAGCCATGTGCCACATTTTCTTAATCTAGTCTGTCATTCATGGGCATTTGGGTTGATTCCAAGTCTTTGCTATTGTGAATAGTGCAGCAATAAACATGCATGCGCATGTGTCTTTATAGAATGACTTATAATCCTTTGGGTACATACCAATAATGGGATTGCTGGATCAAATGGTATTTCTGCTTCTAGATCCTTGAGGAATTGCCACACTGTCTTCCACAATGGTTGAACTAATTTATACTCCCACCAACAGTGTAAAAGCATTCCTATTTCTCCACATCCTCTCCGGCATCTGTTGTTTCCTGACATTTTAATGATTGCGGTTTTGATTTGCATTTCTCTAATGACCAGTGATGATGAGCTTTTTGTCATATGTTTGTTGGCTGCATAAATGTCTTTTTTTCTTTCTTTCTTTCTTTCTTTCTTTTTTTTTCTTTTAGACGTCTCACTCTGTCTCCCAGGCTGGAGTGCAGTGGCATGATTTCAGCTCACTACAACTTCTGCCTCCCAGGTTCAAGTGATTCTCCTGCCTCATCCTCCTGAGTAGCTGGGACTACAGGTGTGCATCACCACACCTGGCTAGTTTTTTGTATTTTTAGTAGAGACAGGGTTTCACTGTGTTAGCCAGGATAGTCTCAATCTCCTGACCTTGTGATCCACCTGCCTCGGCCTCCCAAAGTGCTGGGGTCCACACCCAGCCATGAATGTCTTCTTTTGAGAAGTGTCTGTTCATATCCTTTGCCCACTTTTTGATGTGGTTGTTTCTTTCCTGTAAATTTGTTTAAGTTCCTTGTAGATTCTGGATATTAACCCTTTGTCAGATGGATTGCAAAAAATTTCTCCCATTCTGTAGGTTGCCTGTTCACTTTGATGACAGTTTCTTTTGCTGTGCAGAAGCTCTTCAGGTTAATTAGACCTCATTTGTCAATTTTGGCTTTTGTCGACGTTGCCTTTGGTGTTTTAGTCATGAAGTCTGCCCATGCCTAGGTCCTGAATGGTATAGCCTAGGTTTTCTTCTAGGGCTTTTATGGTTTTAGGCCTTAGGGTTAAGTCTTTAATCCATCTTGAGTTAATTTTTGTATAAGTGTAAGAAAGTGGTCCTTTCAGTTTTCTACATATGGCTAGTCAGTTTTCCCAACACCATTTATGAAATAGGGAATCCTTTGCCCATTGCTTATTTTTGTCAGGTTTGTCAAAGATCAGATGGTTGTAGATGTGTGGCATTATTCCTAAGGCCTCTGTTCTGTTCCATTGGTCTATATCTCTATTTTGGTACCAGTACCATGCTGTTTTGGTTCCTGTAGCTTTGTAGTATAGTTTGAAGTCAGGTAATGTGATACCTCCAGCTTTGTTCTTTTTGCTTAGGATTAAATAGGAGAGAACACAAACAAACGGAAAACTATCCCATGCTCATGGATAGGAAGAGTCAATATCATGAAAATGGCCATACTGATCAAAGTAATTTATAAATTTAATGCTCTCCCCATCAAGCTACCATTACCTCTCTTCACAGAAGCAGAAAAAATTATTTTAAATTTCACATGGAACCAAACACTTATTTACTAATTTTAATAATTTATCAAAGATTTTTTTGTTATTTTTTGTTGCTGGATACAAGGTCAGTTAACAAATACATTTTATTTCCACATAGAAGAAACATAATCAGAACATTTTTAATGTTTTAAAGGTCTCATACATAATATCAAAAATATCAAACACCTAAGACAAAATCTAAGTAAAAATGTTTAAACTACACAGATACTTTAGAACACCATGAGAAAAATTGAAGATCTAAATAAGTAGAATGATATGCAAAGTTCATGCTTCAAAAGACTCAATAATGTAAAGAAGTTAACTCACCCAAATTGATCTACAGATTTTAATGTAATTGATATTCCAATAAAAAGCCATTTATAGTTTTTGATGAATTTAGCCTAAAACTCAAATGAAAGGATTTTAGTTTTAGAAATATGGAGAAGCCGGCCGGGCGCGGTGGCTCAAGCCTGTAATCCCAGCACTTTGGGAGGCCGAGACGGGCGGATCACGAGGTCAGGAGATCGAGACCATCCTGGCTAACACTATGAAACCCCGTCTCTACTAAAAAATACAAAAAACTAGCCGGGCGAGGTGGCGGGCGCCTGTAGTCCCAGCTACTCCGGAGGCTGAGGCGGGAGAATGGTGTAAACCCGGGAGGCGGAGCTTGCAGTGAGCTGAGATCCGGCCACTGCACTCCAGCCCCGGAGACAGAGCGAGACTCTGTCTCAAAAAAAAAAAAAAAAAGAAAGAAAGAAATATGGAGAAGCCATTATTTTTCCTATTTCATCAATTAAGTACAAGTAAAAACCCTAGACACTATGTACAAAGCAAACAAGATGACCGAAAGGTGGAGAGGAGAAGGCAGAGTGACTGGAGACCTCAGGACCCAATTAACTACAAACTGGTAAGATTCTGGGGTTTTCTTTTTCCTCATATATCCCAACTGAGAGCTAGAGAAGCCAGCAAGTCACGAAAGGTAATGAGCAGAGACAAAAATGAAACAAACGAGCAATAAATAAATAAATAAATAAATAAAGACTGACCTCTAGCCTAAGGACAAGAAAAGAGACAGCCAAGCAAGACAGAAAACTGTTAGACAATAACTACTCTCCTACAGTCAACTATCACAGAAGAAACCTATGGCCTCAACCATTTCTCCTCCAGCAAAAGTCAGATGAAGAGCCTAGACTTTCAAAATATCCAGGTTGTAGCAAGACTCTCCAACCTCCCATCTGCAATGGTGCCAAAGGAAAGTCAAGTGGGAAACGAGAACTTTCATCTCTGCTGGGTAGTAACAAGAACCTCCTCCCACCGACAGTTCAGTGGAGACCACATGCAAGTCCAAGCTTTTCACCCCCACTTGGCAGTAATGAGGCAACCCCACCCCAACCCAAGAAGACATAGCATTCCTAAATACATATTACCACACCACAGAGGCGCAAAATGTGTGAAGCAAACTGATAGAACTGAAAGGAGGACTAGACAAATCCACTATGAAGAGTATTCAACACCCCTCTCTCAGCAATAGATAGAAGAGAGAAAATAATCAAGGTTATAGAACTCAATGCCATCAGCCAACAAAATCTAATTGACATTTATAGAATGCTCAACCCAACAACAATAGAATACATATTCATTTCAAGTTCTCACAGAATATATATTAGATAAATAATACGCTGCTTCACAAAACAAACCTCAACAAATTTAAAAGAATTTAAATCATACAGAGTATGTTCTTCCACCACAATGGACTCAAACTAAAGGTCAGTTAACAGAACATGACAGGAAAATTTTCACATATTTGAAAACTAAACAATGAACTTGTACATAATCTGTGGGTCAAAAAAATCTCCACAGAAATTTTTTTAATCCATTGAGTTGAAAGAAAATGAAAATACACAAATTTCTGGGATGCAGTTAAAGCAGTGATGATAGAGAAACTTACATTGCTAAATGCATACATTAGAAGATTGAGTCAATAATCTAAATTCCCACCTCAAGAACTTAGAAAAAGAAGGGCAAAATAAACTCCAAGTAAGCAGGAGGAAGGAAATAAAAATAAGAGCAGTTATCAATGAAATTGAAAAGCAAATTTCTTAAAGAGGAAAAACTACAACTCACTTAATATAAAACTATTTCAACAGCCTAATAACAATTTTAAAAGTTGAATTCTTGATTTAAAAATTCACAAATAAATGATCTCCAGGCCCAGATAGTTTCACTGGAGAATTCTACCAAATAGTTAAATAATTAACACCAGGGTCAGCCGTAATGGCTCACATCTATAATCTCGACATTTTGGGAGGCCAAGGGTGAAAGGGTTTCTTGAGCCCAAGAGTTCAAGACCAGCCCGGGCAACACAGAGACCAGCCCGGGCAACAGTGGTTGCCCAAGACCAGCCCGGGCAACCCTTGTGTCTACAAAAAAAGTTAAAAATAATCTGGGCATGGTGGCTTGTGCCTGTAGCCCCAGCTACTTGTGGGGCTGAGATGAGAGGACCACTTGAGTCTGGTTGGTGAGGCTGCAGTAAGCCATGTTCACACCACTGCACTCCAGCCCAAGCAACAGAACAAGACCCCATCTCAAAAATTAATTAATTAATTAACACTAATTCCACAAAATCTATTCCAAAAAATAAAAGAGGGGTGAACACTTTTGTATCAGTTGAGGTTCTCCAAAAAACAGAACCAACAGGGACTGTGTGCGGAGCTGGTTGACATGATTGGGAAGCTGGCAAGTCTGAAATCTAGAAGGCATTAAGGCTAGGGGAGAGTTGATGTTGCATTCTTGAGTCCTAGGCATTCTGGAGGCAGAATCCCTTCTTCTTCTAGGGACCTCAGTCTTTCCTCTTAAGGCCTTCGACTGATTGGGGGAGGCCCAGTCATGTTATGGAGGATAATATACTTTACTCAAAGTCTGCTGATTTAAATGTTAATCACATCTTTAAAAATACCTTCACAGTAACATCTAAACTGATACTGGGTTCCACAGCCTAGCCAAGTGGACATATAAAATTAACCATTACAATTTCTCAATTCATTGTATGAAACTAGCATTACCTTGATATCTAAACCAGATGAAGCCAGTATAAACACATGTCTGGAGACAAATATGCTTCATGTACAGGCAAAAATCCTTAACAAATGTTAGCAAATAGAATTCAGCAATATAGAAAATATCATATGAGTTTATTCCAAAGACACAAAGTTGATTCAATATTTGAAAAGCAGTCAATGAAATCTACCATATAATAGGCCAAAGAAAAAATTATCATGATCATATCAAATAATGAAGTAAAAGCATTTGACAACTTTCAACTTCCATTTATAATTGAAACCTTTCGAAAAAAATAGAAATAGAGAACTTCTTCAAGCCGATAAAAAACATCTATCAAACAACTATAATCAACAATATACTTAGTGGTGAATGACAGCATTTCTCCCAGAATTGGAAATAAGGCAGAGGTGTCTTCTTTCACCTCTCTTATTCAACATTGTGCTAGGATTTTTGCCAATGAAATGAAGCAAGAAAAAAGAGAAAAGCCCTACGGATTAAAAAGGAAGAAAAAAGTCATCCATGTTTGCACATGATGTGATTGTCTACATAGGAAAATCACAAGAAATCAACAAAAAGCACGTAGAACTAATAAGTTCAGCAAATTTATAAGATACATGATCAACATAAAAAATTATATCTCTGCTTACTAGCAATAAACATAAAAACATTAAAAATACACTACCATTTACAAAAAATTTTGAATGCTGAGGCATAAATCTAACAAAATATGCACACAACTTGTATGCTGAAAAGTACAAAACACTGATGGGAGAAATCAAAAAAGATCTAAATAAACGGAGAGACATACTGTGTTCACGGATTGGAGGACTCAACATAGTAAGGATGTCAATTCTCCCCAAATTGTTATACAGGTTTAATATAATTCCTATAAAAATTTAACCAGGATATTTTATAGCAATATACAAAATTATTCTAAAATACATACGTAAAAACAAAGGATCTAAAACAGCTAAGACAATTTTAATAAAGAAGAAAAAACTGGAAAGAACCACTTTCCCTGTCTCAAGACGTATGACATAGTTACAGTAATCAAGACTATGTGGCACTGACAGGATATACACAGATCAAAGGAACAGAACAGAGAACCTACAAATAACCCCACATGAGTGCTGTCAACTGATTTTTGACAAAGATGCAAAAGCAACTCAATGGGGAAAGAATAATGTTTTCAACAAATCATCCTGGTGCAATCAGACATCCAGATGGGAAAAAAAAAAGAATCTTGACCTAAACTTCACATATTATAGAAAAGTTAACTCATAACAAATCACAGATTTAAATGTAAAGTATAATACTGTAAATTTTTTTGAAGAAAACATAGGATGCTTGCAACATGGTGACTGCCGTTAATGACAACCTATTGTATTCTTGAAAAATGCCAACAAACAAGTAGATTTTAAGTGTTCTGAACACAAAAAAATGATAAGTATACGAGGTAATGCATATGTTCATCAGCTCAATTTAATCATTCCACAATGTGTCAAAATTTCAAAGCATGTTGTATACAATAAATATACACAATTTGTATTTGTCAATTAAAACTTAATTTTAAACCCTGGTAATGACTGAGGGTTCTAGGGAGTAGGAAAATTGCCTTCCTAAGAAGTGAAGTAAGCACTCGACCAGTAGGGAGAGGGTCACAATTGTTACAGTGAGTACTACTAGGGTTTGGAATCCTGTGCAGTGTCATTGGCTCCATAGAGAACAGATCTGCAGTTTCCAGAACTATTGGTATATATGTTTTTGAATACTTGTATAACGTTATGCATTGCTGTAACATCAATTTTTATTGCTCAAGGAGCTGTTGCACTTGCCCAGTATTGATCCACATACAAGAAGTTGCCTGCAATGAACATACTCCTCCTTGGGCAGCTAATACGTAGTCTAAGGCTAGGTGATTGTCTAATACCATTTGAGCTAGAAAGTCTTGTCTCTGAGTTAAGAGGCATGGGGCTTGGAATGCTTTGTGCATGTACGAGGATGGGGCCAGGGCCATTTGCTGGCTGGTGGTAATGGTGCCCAGGGCTATGTGTGAGGTGCCTGGTATGGTGGTGGTCCCCATGAACTAGCAGATCAGGAAGAGAGCTTTGTTCAGTGGAAGGTTGGATTTGAGGGTGGTTTGTGGAAACTTAAAAGTAGGCCTGAAACACCTGGTGTGCACTTACAGGGGGTGAAGTAATACAGGGGAGGAAGCAGGGTATATAGTATAGATGCTACCCTTCTTTGGACCATAAGAGACCATTGTCATCGTATTAGAAGGCTAAAAACAGACAGTTCCCTAGCCACAGATAATTTATGTGCTGATGTGAAGTGAGCATGACCTAAATTACTCACTTGTAAGGGCAGAAAAGGAAGATGTAAACATCACTTCCCTGTCTTGTCTAAATACACGATGCATGTAGATCTTGGATGCATAAAATTGGACTGTGCTGCGGCATCATGGAATAGGATGAGAGGCTTAGTATGGAACATGTATCCCCGTCTAACAAAGGACCAGGTGGCTTGCAGGCTATGCAATACCTTTGTGGTACAGGCTTGTGTGGCAGGGGTCTCTAGGAGAGGGCTTTTATGGCAGGTCTAGCAGTTCAGGGATTGCAGCATCTGGGCTGAAATTTCCATGAGATGATATGCACCCAATAGGTGGTAAAAACCTGGTGTATGTGTGGAAAAGGGGGGACTGTCTGTATGATGTTCTGGGAGGTTTCAGACATCCCCTTATACTTTTAGGGTGCCAGGCAGATGTCACTGTGCTGAGGGAGACCTAAGGTTAGTGTTAGAATGGCATTGCTGGACCCAACAAATAGCAGTTCCCCCATATGTTTAGTAGGGCGCAAAGGATTGGGATATCCTGAATGTGGCCCTTTAGGCAGAGAACAGGGCCTGAGGGGAAGGAGCAAGAGTTAGTTAGCAATCAGTGTTTTTTGACCCAGTATGCCTCTAGATGGCTCAGGGTGGTGTTATACTCATGTGGTTTTTAACCCACTCTTTAGCAGAAGACCTGTATGTGAGGCTCAGCTGGATTTGAGGTCAGACATACTACATATTCCAGGAGAAAGAAAAAATCCAAGATATCAAACTCCTAGAATCATCCACTGATAGAGTCCAGGGCAGTGGTTGCTATGGCACGCAGACTGGCTGGGGCAGCGGGAGCAGGAGGCAGGCTGAAGAAGCCAGCCGTGACCCACAGGGTGAGGATGATGCGATTTGTCCAGCACTATCAGTGAAGTACACCACTCCCTTTCTGTCTCAGACAGTTGGAACCAAGGGTCTTCCCACCTAGCAAGTGGTGACAGCAGTGGAGTTGCCACTGGCGTTGTCCCATCATTCATGAACAAGAGGTTGAATACAGGGAGGCCACTTCCTCCTGCAGCTTAGAAGGATCTCCGTCATCAATTTAGCTCTGACCTGAAAATACCATTTTCATTTCAGCAGACTCCTCTGATGGCAGGGAAGGGTTTTTTTTTCAGTGGCCATGCCATGCCATGCCATGGGTAAAGGGGGCTTCCTTAACCCAGGGCATGATGGGCACTTGGGTTCTGAGCCCCAGTGGCTTAGAACTTGCAATGGTCCCAGACTCTAATAATGCCCAATAGGCCACCAGAAGTTGATGATCCAAAGGCATACAGCAGGAGGCCATGAGAGACAGGCATCTGGATGAGAACCCCATGGGCAGCCAGTGAGCATCATGCTTCATCCATAAGCTCCAGGAGCCGTATTCCTCAGTGGACAGGGCATACCCTCAGAAGTCAGTACTGGATGGCACTTGAGGAAGGGTTGTTGTATGGCCAGTTGCACTAGCTCTGAGGCATGTTGCTGTGGGAACCTCATGTGAAGGTGATGGATTTACAGGTGATCTCATAAATTGGCCAGAAGAACAGCAAGAAATGTGATAAATGCTAGTACCAGGGCCCAAAGAAACCCAATAGGTATGGGGTCATGTTGAGTATTGAGGAAGTTTTTAAGAGATGCTACTGTTTGACTACATGAGGAATCTGACTACTCTCAGAGGACCAGACAATGCCCAGTAACTTAATTTGAGTGGCAGGGCTCTGAAACTTATTGGGACACAATGGCTCAACTTCTACTTCAAAAACCAGCAACTAATGTGATCAAGTCTTGCAGGAGTGAATCTTGGAGCCAGATCCAGGATATCCACACTATCATCACAGAGATGAAACACAGTCACCTTCTTTGGAGGACTTGGCAGATTTATACAGTGACAGCTGCAAGCATGAAATCTGGCTTTGAGCAATCCCAGTTATTTATTTGGATATTGGAAAGACCAAGGTCAGTACTTTATAAGGAACTTCTCTACTAAGACACTCAAATGTAGGCGCCATGATGGCAGGGAGGGGTTTTACTTCCACTTTTAGTTTTTTTTTTTTTCACTTTTATTTTAGGTTCAGGGGCACATGTGCAGGAATGTTATGTAGGAAAACTTGTGTTACAGGGATTTGTTGTACAGATTATTTCATCACCCAGGTACTAAGCCCAGTACCCAATAGTTATTTTTTCTGATCCTCTCCCTCTGCCCATTCTCTGCCCTCAAGTAAGTTGGCCCCAGTATCTGTTGTTCCCCTCTTTGTGTCCATGTGTTCTCATGATTTAGCTCCCACTTTAAGTGAGAACATGCACTTTGGTTTTCTGTTTCTGCATTAAATTGCTAAGGATAATGGCCTCCAGCTTCATCCAAGTTCCTGCAAAACACATGATCTTTTTCTTTTTCATGGCTGCATAGTATTCTGTGGTGTATATGTACCACATTTTCTTCATCCAATCTGTCATTGATGGGCATTTAAGTTGATTCTGTCTTTGCTATTGTGAATAGTGCTGCAATGAACATTCATGTACATGTGTCTTTATGGTAAAATGATGTATATTCCTTTGGCTATATACCAATAATGGGATTGCTGGGTTGAATGGTACTTCTATTTTTAGTTCTTGGAGGAATTGCCACACTGCTTTCCACAATGGTTGAACTAATTCATACTCCTACCAACAGTGTATAAGTATTCCCTTTTCTTCACAACCTTGCTAGAATCTGTTATTTTTAGACTTTTTAATAGTAGCCATTCTAACTGGGGTGAGATGGAATCTCATTGTGGTTTCAATTTGCATTTCTCTAATGATCAGTGATGTTGAGCTTTTTTCATATGCTTGTTGGCCACATGTGTATCTTCTTTTGAGAACTGTCTGTTCAGTTTTTAATGGGACCATTTGTTTTTTCTTGTAAATTTGCTGAAGTTCCTGTAGATGCTGGATATTAGACTTTTGTCAGATTCATAGTTTGTGAATACGCTCTTCTATTCTGTAGGTTATCTATTTACTCTGTTTATAGTTTCTTCTGCTGTGCAGAAGCTCTTACGTGTAATTAAATATCATTTGTCAAGTTTTGCTTTTGTTGCAGTTGCTTTCAGTATCTTCATCATGAAATCTTTAAACATTCCTATTACAGAATGGTATTGCTTAGGTTGTCTTCCAGGGTTTTTATAATTTGGGGTTTTACATTTAAGTCTTTAATTTATCTTGAATTGATTTTTGTATGTGGTGTAAGGAAAGCTCCAGTTTCAATCTGCATATGGCTAGCTAGTTATCCAACACCACTTATTGAATAGGGAGTTTGTTCTTCATTGTGTGTGTTTGTCAGCTTTGTCGAAGATCACATGAGTGTAGGTCTGTGGCCTTATTTCTGGACTCTCTATTCTGTTCCATTGGTCTATACATCTGCTTTTGTATCAGTACCATGACATTTATACTGTGGCCCTATCATATAGTTTGAAGTCAGATCACATGATGCCTCCAGTTTTGTTCTTTTTGCTTATGATTGCCTTGGCTCTTTTTTTGGTTCTGTATGAATTTTTAAATGAATTTTTAATATTTTTCTAGTTCTTTGAAGAATGTCATTGGTATTTTGATAAAAATAGCATTGAATTGGTAAATTGCTTTGGACAATACGACCACTTTAATGATGTTGATTATTCCTATCCATGAGCATGGAATATTTTCCTATTTGTTGGTGTCATCTCTGATTTCTTAGAGCAGTGTTTTGTAATTCTCATTGTAAAGATCTTTCACCTCTCTGGTTACCTGTGTTCCTAGGTATTTTATTTTATTTTATTTTGTTTTATTTTTTAGACAGAGTCTCACTCTGTCACCCAGGCTGGAGGGCAGTGTCATGATCTCAGCTCACTGCAACCTCTACCTCCTGGGTTTAAGCAATTCTCCTGCCTCAGCCTCCCAAGTAGCTGGGATTACAGGCATATGCTACCACATCTGGCTAATTTTCATATTTTTAGTAGAGACAGAGTTTCACTATGTTGGCCAGCTGGTCTCGAACTCCCAACCTCAGGTTATCTGCCAGCCTTGGCCACCCAAAGTGCTGGGATTATAGGCATGAGCTACCATGCCCAGTCTGGTATTTTATTCTTTTTATGGCAATTGTGAATGGGATTGTGTTCCTGATTTGACTCTTGATTTGGCTGTTGTTGGTGTGTAGAAATGCTAGTGATTTTTGTGTGTTAATTTTGTATCCTGAAACCTTGAGGAAGTTATCAGCTGCAGGATCTTTTGGGCTGAGACTATGGGATTTTCTACACATAGAATCATGTCATCTGCAAACAGTGATAATTGTACTTCCTCTCTTTCTATTTTGATGCCCTTTCTTTCTTTCTCTTGCCTGATTGCTCTGGCCAGGACTTCTAATACTATGTTTAATAGGAGTGGTGAGAGAGGGTATCCTTGTCTTTTGCCAGTTTCCAAGGGGAATGCTTCCAGCTTTTGCTCATGCAGCATGATGTTGGTTGTGGGTTTGTCATAGATGGCTCTCATTGTGTGGAGGTATGTTCCTTCCATACCTAGTTTATTGAGAGTCTTTAATATAAAGGGCTATTGAATCTTATTGGAAGCCTTTTCTGAATCTATTAAGATAATCCTGTGGTTTTTGTCTTTAGTTCTGTTTATGTGATGAATCACATTTTTTGATTTGTGCATGTTGAGCCAACCTTGCATACCAGGGATAAAACCCACTTAATTATGGTGGATTCGCTTTTTGATGTGCTGCTTGATTCAGTTTGCAAGTATTTTGTTGAGGATGGTTGCATCGATGTTATCAAGAATATTAATCTGTAGTCTTCTCTGTTGTGTCTCTGCCAGGTTTTGGTATCAGGATTATGCTGACCTCATAGAATGAGTTAAGGAAAAGTTCCTCCTCCTCAATTTTTTTGGAATAGTTTCAGTGGGGATACTACCAGCTCGTCTTTGTATATCTGGTAGAATTCGGCTGTGAATCCATCTGGTCCTGGGCTTTTTTTTGGTTGGTAGGCTATTTATTACTGATTCAATTTCAGAACTCATTATTGATCTGTTCAGGGAACCAATTTCTCCCTGGTTCAGTCTTGGGAGGGTGTGTGTGTCCAGGAATTTATCCATCTCTTCTAGGTTTTCTAGTTTGTGTACATGGAGGTGTTTGTAGTAGACTCTGATGGTTGTTTGTATTTCTGTGGGATCAATGGCAACATACACTTTTGTCATTCCTAATTGTGTTTATTTGTATGTTCTCTCTTTTATTCTTTACTTGTCTAGCTAGTGGCCTATCTTATTAATTTTTTCAAAAACCCAACATTTGGATTTGTTGATCTTTTGTATGGTTGTTCATGTCATGAATGGTTGTTCATGTCTCCTTTAGTTCAGCTCTGATTTTCCTTATTTCCTGTCTTCTGCTAGCTTTGGGGTTGGTTTGCTCTTGCCTCTCTAGTTCTTTTAGTTGTGATGTTAGGTTGCTAATTTGACATATTTCTAACTTTTTGATGTAAGTGTTTAGTGCTATGAATTTCCCTCTTAACATTGCCTTAGCTGTGTCCCAGAGATTCTGGTATGTTGTATCTTTATTCTTATTAGTTTCAAAGAACTTCTTGATTTCTGCCTTAATTTCATTATTTATCTAAAAGTCATTCAGGAAAAGATAGTTTAATTCCCATGTAATTGCACAATTTTGAGTGTTTTTTTCAGTCTTGAGTTCTATTTTTATTGCACTGTGGTCTGAGAGAGTGTTTGGTATGACTTCAATTCTTTTGTATTTGCAGAGGATTGTTTTTTGTCCAATTGTATGGTTCATTTTACAGTATGTGCATGTGGCAATGAGAAGAATGCATATTCTGTTGTTATGGGGAGGAGAGTTCTGTAGGGCTCTATTAGATCCACTTAGCCCAATGTTGAGTTCATGTCCTAAATATCTTTGTTAATTTTCTGCCTCAGTGATCTGTCTAATACCATCAGTGGGGTGTTAAAGTCTCCCGCGGTTATTGTGTGGGATCCTAAGTCTTTTTGTAGGACTCTAAGAACTTTCTTTAGGAAACTGGGTGCTCTTGTGTTGGGTGCATATATATTTAGAATAGTTAGGTCTTCTTGTAGAATTGAACCCTTTACCACTGTGTAATGCCCTTCTTTGTCTTTTTAAATCTTGGTTGGCTTAAAGTCTGTTTTATCTGAAATTAGGGTTGCAATGCCTGCTTTTTTCTCTGATTTCCATTTGCTTGGTAGATTCTCCTCCAACTCTTTATTTTGAGCCTATGGGTGTCACTGCATGTGAGATGGGTCTCTTGAAGACAGCATACCATTGGGTCTTGCCTTTTTATCCAGCTTGCCACTGTGTGCCTTTTAAATGGGGCACTTAGCCCATTTATATTCAAGGTTAGTATTAATATGTGTGGATTTGATCTTGTCATTGTGGTGTTAGCTCATTATTATGCCAGCATGTTTTTGTGGTTGCTTTATAGTGTCGGTGGTCTGTGTACTTAGGTGTGTTTTTGTATTGGCTGGTAATGGTCTTTCCTTTTCATATTTAGTGCTCCTTTCAAGAACTCTTGTAATGTGAGTCTGGTGGTAACAAACTCAGTATTTGCTTCTCTGAAAAGTATCTTCTTTCTCCTTCAATGAGGAAGCTTAGTTTGGCTGGAGATGAGATTCTTGGCTGAAGATTTTTTTTTTTTAAAGAATGTTAAATATAGGTCCCAAATTTCTTCTGGCTTATACGATTTCTGCTGAGAGGTCTGCTATTAGCCTGATGGGGTTTCTCTTGTGGCTGATCTGCCTTTTTTGCTATCTGCTTTTAACATTCTTTCATTTGACCTTAAAAAATCTGATGACTATGTGTCTCTGGGAAAATCATTTGTAAAATCTTGCAAGAGTTATCTGTATTTCCTGAATTTGACCATTGGCCTCTCTAGAAATGTTGAGGTTGTCATGAACAATAGCCTGAAATACGTTTTTCAAGTTGTTTGCTTTCTCCCTATCCCCTTCAGGGATGCCAATGATTCATAGATTTGGCCTCTTTACCTCATCACATATTTCTTGGAGGTTTTGTTTGTTCATCTTCATTCTTTTTTCTTCATTTTTGTCTGACTGTCTTATATCAGAGTACCAGTTTTCAAGTTCTGAGATTTTTTCTTGTTTGGGCTATTCAGCTCTTAATACTTGTGACTGCATTGTGAAATTCTTGTAGTGTGCTTTTCAGCTCTATCAGATTCGTTAGCTTCTTTTTTATACTGGCTCTTTTGTCTATCCAGCTCCTGTATTGTTTTATTGTGGTTCTTAGTTTCCTTGAATTGGGATTTGCTCTTCTCCTGAATCTTGATAATCATTCCTATCCATTTTCTGAATTCTATTTCTGTCATTTCAGCCAACTCAGCCTAGTTAAGAACCTTTGTTGAAGAACTAGTGTGATCATTTTGAGGACATAGACACTTTACTCTGGCCATTTGAGTTGCCAGAGTTCTTACATTGGTTCTTTCTCATCTCTGCATATGGGTGTTCCTTTAACTGCTGAGCTGCTTCTGATTGAAGTGATGAGGTGGGGGCAGGGTAATTGTGTTGGAGTCTCAGGTCAGGCAGCCTTGCCCAGTGAGAAGGGAGGACCAGAACCTGTGTGGAGAACAGTCTGGCTACCTTTCCATGAGGTGAGTGCTCTGTGTTCATGATCCAGACCAGCCTCTGGTCCCTGTAGACTCTCCAGAGCCTGGAGACAGCAAGGGCATGGGCTGCAAATGGTAACCCACTCCCTCCTGCTGGGAGCTCTGTCCCAGGGAGTTGCAGTGCTGCTACTAGTTAGATATCCCTAGCTTGGGTAGGGGGTGGGTAGCTGGAGACCCTGGCCAGGAGAACCCACCCAGTGAGGAGATGAGGGTTTGGGAATCTACATAACAAAAGTCTGGCCACTTTTCCACAGGGCTGCTGCAATGTGCTGGGAGCCCACTCCAGTCCCTAGTCATCTTGGATTTTCCAGTACCTGAAGGGATTGACAATCAAGGCTGCAAAACAGCAAAAACTGCAGCTTGCCCCACCCTCTGTGAGTTTCAACCCAGGGAAGTATGAACTTGCTGCTGGCCAAAACATACGTGCAGGGGTGGTTTCAGACCTCAATCTGGAGATTCCACCCAATGAAGAGAAAGGGGATCCAGGACTTGAGTGAAAAAGCAGTCTGGCTGTTTTTCCATAGAGCTTCTGTGCTGTGCTGGGGGACTGCTCCAGTCCTTAGTCACTTTGGACTCCCTAGAGCTTGAAGGCAACAATGGCTAAGGCTGTGAAACAGAAAAGATGGCAGCCCATCCCTCCTACTGGGAACTCCATCCCAGGGAGGCTTGGAACCATCGCCAGCCAGAAAACACCAGCAAGGTGGCTAGTGACCCCAATGAGGAGATTCCACTCAGTGAGGAGAAGGGGAGTCAGGGACCTGCATTTAAAAAACAGTTCAGCCACTTTTTTTGTAAGGCAACTGCACCAAAGGCAACAACAGCTAAAGCTGCAAAACAGCAAAGATGGTGGCCTCCCTCTCCCTCTGGAAGCTCCATCTCAGGGAGGTGTAATGCTCCTACTGGTGGCTGGCTGGAGTTCAAAGCCAGTGGGTTTTTTATCTAGTGAGGTATCATGGAAGTGGGGACTGCAAACTGTAGCTACTCAGCCTACTAGATTCCTAGGGGTATGTACAGGGATCTAACCTCCCACTTTGCAAGAGCTGCAGCTGCTTTTGCCAGGAAGCCTGATATCTAAAGTTCCCAGGGCTCTAGGTATACCTGGGCAGTTGCCCTGCTGAAACTCCATGTAGCTGTGCATGTCAGACTGCAAGCCCTGGTGTAGTGGGTTTACGAGGGGTCTCCTAACCCAAGGACTGCAAAGATCCATGGGAGAAGCATGGGTCCCCAAGGTTGTTCATTCATTCACCCACTGCTTCCCTGGGTTTGGGAGGCTCCGCCGTCTCCATGTCATTTCCAAGTGGACAGTCATCCTGCCTTGCTTTTCTCTGTTCTCCACGCGTTGAATTGTTTTCTTGATGAATCCCAATGCTTGTACCTGAATTCTTCAAGTTGCTTCAAGTTGAAGATGCTGTATTTACTCACCCCTTCTTTTCTCTCCATGAGAGTGGTGCACACTAGCTGCTTCTAGTCAGCTATCTCGGCCAGTCCCCTTTTCACCAGTCTCTTCTACTTTTTAAATTTTGTTCACTGTATTCTCTGTGCCTGGTACATAGCTGGTACTCAATAATTATTCATCAAATAAATGAACTCAAAGCTTCCAACTCATATGAATCACTGGCATTTAGTTATCTCAGATTAACTATCTCCCTAAAGGCTAGCATTACTAGACGTTTCCAATTTGCAGGTTCAGTTAACACCTGATGAACCATTGTTCCTTGACCTCCTGCTTTTGCATTTAGACAGGGCCATTCCAGTGTCACTGATGAAGGAACAAATTCTTCCAGGGACTCTGAAATCAAAAGACCTTGGTTGCACCCTCACTCTACCTAGAGGTGCAAGGGCAGACAGCACTGCTTTCTGTGAGCATAACCTTCTGAGCTGCAACTAAGCCTGCCTTTTCCCTCTTCCATGTCCACTTTTTGTCTTCATCTGGGAGATAGGGAATAAAACTGTCACTATTGATCCTACCCCTTCTCCTTCTTTCTATCAAGTCTCTGCAGATTTTCTCCCTTATTCACTGATTGTCTTTCTTAGTTTGGTCTGGCTTTGGTCTGGCTGTGCCCAGAAAGGCACTGCTTGCTCCCCTCTGTACTAGGAAGAGTACTTAGATCACCTGGGAGTCTAAGGTTGCTTGCAGTCTTCTGTGCCAGCTCAAAGCACAAGACCACCCTGCTGCGTTCTACTGTCATACCATACAATTATACATGCCTGACTCTAGAATACCGACATTTAGCCAGGAATTTAACTTCCCCTACTCTAATATAATAGATATGTCCTCACCTTAACACTCTACAGTTCACATTGATGTAACTTGTAAAATATTAGCTGGCATTCTTCAGCATTTTCTATCTTTCAAAATTACCTATTTCTCAGTCAAGATAATAAAATGGTTTGAAAAAGAAAAAAATATCTGTGTGTTGCATGAAAACACACATGCAGCAGACTCACTCTATCTGACAGACCTTGACTGGGCCCACTAACCAGCTGATATTGATGCAGAGCTAATTGGCATCATAATCTCCTAATGGGCTGCTGCTAATGGGCTGCTCCTAATGGGCAGCTCATGTCTGCAGCAGAAGCCACTGGATACTAGAATCCCAAGGCAGTTCCCACATATGCAGCACACCACCTTCAGTCAGCCTGGGTCTTACCTCACCCACCAGCCCAGATAGCACCTGCCAATCAAAACACTCAGATAATTTGCCCTCTACTATGGGATAAAGACTGTTCATAGCTGTTTTTTTTGTTTGTTTGTTTGTTTGTTTTTTATTATACTTTAAGTTCTAGGGTACATGTGCATAACGTGCAGGTTTGTTACATATGTATATATGTGCCATGTTGGTGTGCTGCACCCATCAACTCATCAGCACCCATCAATTCATCATTTATATCAGGTATAACTCCCCAATGCAATCCCTCCCCCCTCCCCCCTCCCCATGATAGGCCCCATTGTGTGATGTTCCCCTTCCCGAGTCCAAGTGAGCTCATTGTTCAGTTCCCACCTATGAGTGAGAACATGCGGTGTTTGGTTTTCTGTTCTTGTGATAGTTTGCTGAGAATGATGGTTTCCAGCTGCATCCATGTCCCCACAAAGGACGCAAACTCATCCTTTTTTATGGCTGCATAGTATTCCATGGTGTATATGTGCCACATTTTCTTAATCCAGTCTGTCACTGATGGACATTTGGGTTGATACCAAGTCTTTGCTATTGTGAATAGTGCCACAATAAACATACGTGTGCATGTGTCTTTGTAGTAGCATAATTTATAATCCTTTGGGTATATACCCAGTAGTGGGATGGCTGGGTCATATGGTACATCTAGTTCTAGATCTTTGAGGAATTGCCATACTGTTTTCCATCATGGTTGAACTAGTTTACAGTCCCACCAACAGTGTAAAAGTGTTCCTATTTCTCCACATCCTCTCCAACACCTGTTGTTTCCTGATTTTTTAATGATTGCCATTCTAACTGGTGTGAGATGGTATCTCATTGTGGTTTTGATTTGCATTTCTCTGATGGTCAGTGATGATGAGCATTTTTTCATGTGTCTGTTGGCTGTATGAATGTCTTCTTTTGAGAAATGTCTGTTCATATCCTTTCCCCACTTTTTGATGGGGTTGTTTGTTTTTTTCTTGTATGTTTGTTTGAGTTCTTTGTAGATTCTGGAAATTAGCCCTTTGTCAGATGAGTAGATTGCAAAAATTTTCTCCCATTCTGTAGGTTGCCTGTTCACTCTGATGATAGTTTCTTTTGCTGTGCAGAAGCTCTTTAGTTTAATGAGATCCCATTTGTCAATTTTGGCTTTTGCTGCTGTTGCTTTTGGTGTTTTAGACATGAAGTCCTTGCCCATGCCTATGTCCTGAATGGTACTACCTAGATTTTCTTCTAGGGTTTTTATGGTATTAGGTCTAACATTTAAGTCTCTAATCCATCTTGAATTAATCTTCGTATAAGGAGTAAGGAAAGGATCCAGTTTCAGCTTTCTACTTATGGCTAGCCAATTTTCCCAGCACCATTTATTAAATAGGGAATCCTTTCCCCATTTCTTGTTTTTGTCAGGTTTGTCAAAGATCAGATGGTTGTAGATGTGTGGCATTATTTCTGAGGACTCCGTTCTGTTCCATTGGTCTATATCTCTGTTTTGGTACCAGTACCATGCTGTTTTGGTTACTGTAGCCTTGTAGTATAGTTTGAAGTCAGGTAGCGTGACGCCTCCGGCTTTGTCCTTTTGACTTAGGATTGTCTTGGCAATGCGGGCTCTTTTTTGGTTCCATATGAACTTTAAAGCAGTTTTTTCCAATTCGGTGAAGAAACTCATTGGTAGCTTGATGGGGATGGCATTGAATCTATAAATAACCTTGGGCAGTATGGCCATTTTCACGATATTGATTCTTCCTATCCATGAGCATGGTATGTTCTTCCATTTGTTTGTGTCCTCTTTGATTTCACTGAGCAGTGGTTTGTAGTTCTCCTTGAAGAGGTCCTTTACATCCCTTGTAAGTTGGATTCCTAGGTATTTTATTCTCTCTGAAGCAATTGTGAATGGAAGTTCATTCCTGATTTGGCTCTCTGCTTGTCTGTTACTGGTGTATAAGAATGCTTGTGATTTTTGCACATTAATTTTGTATCCTGAGACTTTGCTGAAGTTGCTTATCAGCTTAAGAAGATTTTGGGCTGAGACGATGGGGTTTTCTAAATATACAATCATGTCATCTGCAAACAGGGACAATTTGACTTCTTCTTTACCTAACTGAATACCCTTGATTTCTTTCTCTTGCCTGATTGCCCTAGCCAGAACTTCCAACACTATGTTGAATAGGAGTGGTGAGAGAGGGCATCCCTGTCTTGTGCCAGTTTTCAAAGGGAATTTTTCCAGTTTTTGCCCATTCAGTATGATATTAGCTGTGGGTTTGTCATAAATAGCTCTTATTATTTTGAGGTACGTTCCATCAATACCGAATTTGTTGAGCGTTTTTAGCATGAAGGGCTGTTGAATTTTGTCAAAAGCCTTTTCTGCATCTATTGAGATAATCATGTGGTTCTTGTCTTTGGTTCTGTTTATATGCTGGATTACGTTTATTGATTTGCAAATGTTGAACCAGCCTTGCATCCCAGGGATGAAGCCCACTTGATCATGGTGGATAAGCTTTTTGATGTGCTGCTGAATCCGGTTTGCCAGTATTTTATTGAGGATTTTTGCATCGATGTTCATCAGGGAGATTGGTCTAAAATTCTCTTTTTTTGTTGTGTCTCTGCCAGGCTTTGGTATCAGGATGATGTTGGCCTCATAAAATGAGTTAGGGAGGATTCCCTCTTTTTCTATTGATTGGAATAGTTTCAGAAGGAATGGTACCAGCTCCTCCTTGTACCTCTGGTAGAATTCAGCTGTGAATCCATCTGGTCCTGGGCTTTTTTTGGTGGGTAGGCT
Source organism: Piliocolobus tephrosceles (assembly GCF_002776525.5). Classification (NCBI taxonomy): domain Eukaryota; kingdom Metazoa; phylum Chordata; class Mammalia; order Primates; family Cercopithecidae; genus Piliocolobus; species Piliocolobus tephrosceles. The sequence continues at coordinate 66,340,757 of NC_045440.1, forward strand.
ATTAATTGTTGCCTCAATTTCAGAGCCTGCTATTGGTCTATTCAGGGATTCAACTTCTTCCTGGTTTAGTCTTGGGAGAGTGTACGTGTCCAGGAAATTATCCATTTCTTCTAGATTTTCTAGTTGATTTGCGTAGAGGTGTTTATAGTATTCTCTGATGGTAGTTTGTATTTCTGTGGGGTCGGTGGTGATATCCCCTTTATCATTTTTTATTGCGTCTATTTGATTCCTCTCTCTTTTCTTCTTTATTAGCCTTGCTAGCGGTCTGTCAATTTTGTTGATCTTTTCAAAAAACCAACTCCTGGATTCATTGATTTTTTGGAGGGTTTTTTGTGTCTCTATCTCCTTCAGTTCTGCTCTGATCTTAGTTATTTCTTGCCTTCTGCTAGCTTTTGAATGTGTTTGCTCTTGCCTCTCTAGTTCATTTAATTGTGATGTTAGAGTGTCAATTTTAGATCTTTCCTGCTTTCTCTTGTGGGCACTTAGTGCTATAAATTTCCCTCTACACACTGCTTTAAATGTGTCCCAGAGATTCTGGTATGTTGTATCTTTGTTCTCATTGGATTCAAAGAACATCTTTATTTCTGCTTTCATTTCGTTATGTACCCAGTAGTCATTCAGGAGCAGGTTGTTCAGTTTCCATGTAGTTGAGCGGTTTTGATTGAGTTTCTTAGTCCTGAGTTCTAGTTTGATTGCACTGTGGTCTGAGAGACAGTTTGTTATAATTTCTGTTCTTTTACATTTGCTGAGGAGTGCTTTACTTCCAATTATGTGGTCAATTTTGGAATAAGTGTGATGTGGTGCTGAGAAGAATGTATATTCTGTTGACTTGGGGTGGAGAGTTCTATAGATGTCTATTAGGTCCGCTTGGTGCAGAGATGAGTTCAATTCCTGGATATCCTTGTTAACTTTCTGTCTCGTTGATCTGTCTAATGTTGACAGTGGAGTGTTGAAGTCTCCCATTATTATTGTATGGGAGTCTAAGTCTCTTTGTAAGTCTCTAAGGACTTGCTTTATGAATCTGGGTGCTCCTGTATTGGGTGCATAGATATTTAGGATAGTTAGCTCTTCCTGTTGAATTGATCCCTTTACCTTTATGTAATGGCCTTCTTTGTCTCTTTTGATCTTTGATGGTTTAAAGTCTGTTTTATCAGAGACTAGGATTGCAACCCCTGCTTTTTTTTGTTCTCCATTTGCTTGGTAGATCTTCCTCCATCCCTTTATTTTGAGCCTATGTATGTCTCTGCATGTGAGATGGGTCTCCTGAAGACAGCAGACTGGTGGGTCTTGACTCTTTATCCAGTTTGCCAGTCTGTGTCTTTTAATTGGAGCATTTAGTCCATTGACATTTAAGGTTAATATTGTTATGTGTGAACTTGATCCTGCCATTATGATATTAACTGGTTATTTTGCTCATTAGTTGATGAAGTTTCTTCCTAGCCTCGATGGTCTTTACATTTTGGCATGTTTTTGCAATGGCTGGTACCGGTTGTTCCTTTCCATGTTTAGGGCTTCCTTCAGGGTCTCTTGTAAGGCAGGCCTGGTGGTGGCAAAATCTCTAAGCATTTGCTTATCTGTAAAGAATTTTATTTCTCCTTCACTGATGAAACTTAGTTTGGCTGGATATGAAATTCTGGGTTTAAAATTCTTTTCTTTAAGAACGTTGAATATTGGCCCCCACTCTCTTCTGGCTTGTAGAGTTTCTGCCGAGAGATCTGCTGTCAGTCTGATGGGCTTCCCTTTGTGGGTAACCCGACCTTTCTCTCTGGCTGCCCTTAAGATTTTTTCCTTCATTTCAACTTTGGTGAATCTGGCAATTATGTGTCTTGGAGTTGCTCTTCTGGAGGAGTATCTTTGTGGCATTCTCTGTATTTCCTGAATTTGAATGTTGGCCTGCCCTGCTAGGTTGGGGAAGTTCTCCTGGATGATATCCTGTAGAGTGTTTTCCAATTTGGTTCCATTTTCCCCCTCACTTTCAGGCACCCCAATCAGACGTAGATTTGGTCTTTTTACAGAATCCCATACTTCTTGCAGGCTTTGTTCGTTTCTTTTTCTTCTTTTTTCTTTTGGTTTCTCTTCTCGCTTCATTTCATTCATTTGATCCTCCATCACTGATACTCTTTCTTCCAGTTGATCGAGTCGGTTACTGAAGCTTGTGCATTTGTCACGTATTTCTCGTGTCATGGTTTTCATCTCTGTCATTTCGTTTATGACCTTCTCTGCATTAATTAGTCTAGCTGTCAATTCTTCCACTCTTTTTTCAAGATTTTTAGTTTCTTTGCGCTGGGTACGTAATTCCTCCTTTAGCTCTGAGAGGTTTGATGGACTGAAGCCTTCTTCTCTCATCTCATCAAAATCATTCTCTGACCAGCTTTGATCCGTTGCTGGCGATGGGCTGTGCTCCTTTGCAGGAGGAGATGCGCTCTTATTTTTTGAATTTCCAGCTTTTCTGCCCTGCTTTTTCCCCATCTTTGTGATTTTATCTGTCTCTGGTCTTTGATGATGGTGACGTACTGATGGGGTTTTGGTATAGGTGACCTTCCTGTTTGATAGTTTTCCTTCTGACAGTCAGGACCCTCAGCTATAGGTCTGTTGGAGATTGCTTGAGGTCCACTCCAGACCCTGTTTGCCTGGGTATCAGCAGCAGAGGTTGCAGAAGACAGAATATTGCTGAACAGCGAGTGCACCTGTCTGATTCTTGCTTTGGAAGCTTCCTCTCAGGGGTGTACTCCACCCTGTGAGGTGTGGGGTGTCAGACTGCCCCTAGTGGGGGATGTCTCCCAGTTAGGCTACTCAGGGGTTAGGGACCCACTTGAGCAGGCAGACTGCCCCTTCTCAGATCTCAACCTCCATGTTGGGAGATCCACTGCTCTCTTCAAAGCTGTCAGACAGAGTCGTTCGCGTTTGCACAGGCTTCTGCTCCTTTAGCTGAGCCCTGTCCCCAGAGGCGGAGTCTACAGAGACAGGCAGGTTTCCTTGAGCTGCTGTGAGCTCCACCCAGTTCGAGCTTCCCAGCGGCTTTATTTACCTACTTAAGCCTCAGCGATGGCGGGCGCCCCTCCCCCAGCCTCGCTGCTGCCTTGCGGTTAGATTGCCGCAGACTGCTGTGTTAGCAAGGAGGGAGGCTCCGTGGGCGTGGGACCCTCCCGGCCAGGTGTGGGATATATTCTCCCCGGTGTGCCGGTGTTATAGCGCAGTATTGGGGTGGGAGTTACCCGATTTTCCAGGTGTTGTGTGTCTCAGTTCCCCTGGCTAGGAAAAGGGACTCCCTTCCCCCTTGCGCTTCCCAGGTGAGGCGATGCCTCGCCCTGCTTCAGCTCTCGCTGGTCAGGCTGCAGCAGCTGACCTGCACGGATTGTCCGGCACTCCCGAGTGAGACGACCCCAGTACCTCAGTTGAAAATGCAGAAATCACTGGTCTTCTGTGTCACTCACGCTGGGAGATGGAGACTGGAGCTGTTCCTATTCGGCCATCTTCCATAGCTGTTTTAAAGGACTTACCGCACTTCTCTTCCCTTGAACTTCATCACTCGCAGCCTAGACTTTGTACTGGAAGAGGTTTTCGACTTTGCAGTAAAGCTTTTCCATGCTATGCTCAATCTCTGGTGCCTTTGTGTTTTTTTTCACTTTACAATATCTCCTTTAGCTCCAGTACTGAAAGGTCATCTTCTTTCCTAAACAAAATAATGTTTAGAACAAAGAAGTTAATCACTTAGTACTATGTTTGATGCTATAGTTGAATTACTTTAATACAATTTCAATTAAATGTACTTGGAAAACATGGATTCTCTTAGTCCAAATTTCCAAATGCTTCCTGATCAAGTCACATATGCACACTTGTTTCAAGCAGAAGTTTGAAAAAAATGCTTACTCTTTTACCAGTGAACAGTTCTTGTCACATTTAAGTAAATTCTGAAACCACTAAAACTAATTTTATTCCAATGGTTCTGAGCTTATTTTTCCAAATCATATAGGCTAAGATTAGAGTTCATGGAGATAAATTTAGCAAATATCTTAAAACACAGTTACTAATGTATAGAAACTTTACATTGGAACCAGTCTTCTCCTCTTTGGCCTTTTTTTCAATGAAGGTAAGAAGAACCTATATTAACTTGGCATGAATTTATTTCTCTTTGTTTTACAGCTCCTCTTGTTTCTTAGCCAATTGTAGAGGTAGGGTTGGGAATGAGAAGTAATATATTTAAGAGCTCTGTCCTCTATCCTCCACATGCTTTAAACCTTGATAATTTGTGCCTATATTCTTGTGACTTCCGGTTTTTAATAGGGGATAGAGGAAGTCTTCCGGGCCCACCTCATTCTTTTGAATTTTCAATAGATTTTCAGTATCCTCAGTCATTCCTGTCACCTTGGCTATGTCATTAGGAGAAACCAGAAAACCAACTGGAGCCACCTTGCCCTTGACTGTGCCCTCTTTAGTATCCCCTTGAGCTCAACCAATCAGAGATATGGAAACAGAAGACAAATTCCACTAATTTGATTCTGCCAGAGTATCCTTTCAAATACTCTACAGAATCATGCCTCAGTTATTGGATGACCATCCAGCCATCTTCAGTTCACCAGTCCTACATTTGGTGTCTCAACACCCTTTCCAAAATCTAACTGTGGCTGCAGTGGTAACTTCATGCCAATCCCGTTTCTGTTGCCAATATCAGGGTTGCTGGTTTTACTTCTGACACCTGTAGCGTTTCAGATGGTTTGCAGATAGCAAGGAAGACCCCACACGCTCTAAATATCCACATGCTTACTGGTTACATTAAGTTCCTGTTTCAATGAGCAAAGCCAACCAAAGCTTCTCAGAAGCATAAGATCACACAGGGCATACACAGAGACAACACATTTCAATGCAACTTCTCTTAGCCTCAAGGTTCCCTATCAGAAGCATAAAACTACTACAGCATTGTCCAGGTAGTGTAGGGTATCACCTAATGTGAAAAGCTCAATGATTGAGAGGCCTCTTGGTACTTGCATAAGCATTCCAAAAGAGCTAACACTAAAAGCACTGTGTTTCCCTTTTGAGGGAATATTTATATAATTATATATATGCACACACACACACACACACACACACCCATGCACATACATAAGAGCTCCATATATACACATATATGTGTGTGTGTATATATATACGTTTTTCCTGATCTTGAGTTAAACTTAGCATCAAAAAAGCTATATACTCATTTGAAAACTAAATTAATATTTGTAAGTATCACCTAATAATATCTTTGCTCCCACCTTTCCACTTTTCAAAAAGCCCATTTTCTGTACTATTTCTCACAATTCCCTAGCTCTCCATGACTAAATGTCCTTTAGTCTTCCACATCCTTCCCATATTTCTCCCATCATACCATGTAACCTGCTACATTATAATTTCCTTTATTTATAACCTCTACTAGACTGGCAGTTGTCTATGGACAAGGACTATATCTCCTTGTTGTTATACTTCCTAGTGCCTAACCACAGTCCTGGCACAAAATAAGGGTATATTAGTCTGCTCAGGCTGCTATAACAAAATGCCATAGATTGGGAGTCTGTTGCTTAAACAACAGAAATTTATTTCTAACAGTTATGGAGGATTGGAAAGCTAAGATCAAAGTTTCAGCTAATTCAGTTTCTGGCCCTAAATGAGGGCCTCATTTAACTTTTATCACCTCCTCATAGGCCCTATCTCTACATAATGTCACATTGGGGGTCAGAGATTCAGCATATAAATGTTGGATGGACATAAACATTCAGCCGACAACAAAAGATTTAATTTGTTGTATGAAAGAATGGATAAATATAAATAATAGTAAATGTATCTTGAATATGATTCAAAATTTCAGAATTCTTCGAAGATACTCATTTGTTAAACATCTTTATCCAAAAGGCCCCAGGAAGGCTCACTCTTTTATTAATGAAAAAGAAAGGTATCTGATCAATTCAGTAATAGGCATAGTTCAATTTTATATATAACAAAATAGCATCTTAAGTACCTGTAAGGTCTCATAATTACATAGTATAACTTAGTAATTGTGTTAGGCAACCCTCAAAATGTCTTCCAATGATCCCCTCCCCACTTATTGGTATTCACTTCCTTATATAATCCCCTCTCCTTGAGTATGGACGGAACCTACATACTTGCTTGTAGTGAACTAAATGTATCAAAGTTGTTTTATATTACTGATGTAACAAATTGCTGATATATTTACTGATACTGATATATATAACAGATTACTTATATCCTGTTGCTGATATAACAAATTACCATGGTGTCTTAAAGCAATACAAATTTGTTATCTTACAATTCTGGAGGTCAGAAGTCCAAAATAGTTCTCACTAAGCTAAAGTCAAGGTGTTGGTGAAGCTGCATTCTTTTCCTGGGCTCTGGGGAACAGTCTGTGTCCTTGCCTCTTCCAGCTTCTGGAGGCTGCCTCCATTACTCGATTCATGGCCTCCTTCCATCTTCAAAGCCAGCAGTTTTGCCAGTCAAGTCTTCTTATATCTAATCAATCTGATGCTGCCTCTTCTGCTTCCCTCTTTTACATTTAAAGGACTTTGTGATTACATTGGGCTGACCCAGATAATCCAGCATCATCTCTTTATTTTAAAATCAGCTGATAAGCAACCTTAATTCTATTTGCAAACTTTAATCCCCCTTGCGATGTAACATAACACATATACAGGTCCTTGGGATCAGGATGTGGACATCTTGAGTGGGAGAGGGGAGGGGGGGAGAATTATTCTGCCTACTGGAAATGGAATGTCACTTGCGTGATTATATGACAAAAGAATATGACTTCCATCTTGTTTGTATTCTCTCTTGCTGAACTCTCTCTTGTCCTCTTCCTTGCTTACTCTGATGAAGCATGCTTCTATATTGTAAGATACTCTATGGAGAGACCCATAGAGCAAGGAACCAAGCAAGTCTCTGGCCAACAGCTCATAAGGAGTTGAAGCCTTAGTCCAGCAATACACAAGGGACTGAATTCCATTGATAACCACACAAGTGAGCTAGGAAGCAGATCCTTCGCAATTGAGCCTCGAGATTTGTGCTGCCTTATGAGAAACCAAACCCAGAGGACCATAGCTAAGCCACACTCAGACTCCCAGCTTGCAGAAATTCTGAGCTAATAAGTGTTATTGTTTTAAGCCACTAGGTTTTGTAATTTGATCAAAAAATTAACCAAAGATCCAGGAAGTTCAGCTAACCTCAAGCAAGATAAATACAAAGAAAACAGTGCTAATCAAACTACTTAAAAACAAAGATAAAAAGAAAACTAACATATCACATATTAGGTGACAGCAATGATAATGTCTAACTTAACAAAATCAATGGAGGCCAGCAGCAATGGAAAAATATCTTTAAAATGCTCAAATAAAGCAATGCTCAATTTAGAATTCTACGTCCAATGAAAATTCTTCAAAAATTATAATAAAATAAAGACTTTATCTTTTGTTTCAGATAAACAAAAGCCAGGAAAGTGTTTTAGCAGTAGACCTGCATTACAGGAAGCTCTAGAAAAGCAACCGAACAAACAAACGTATAAAATTTTTTTAATCTTCAGGTTCAAGAAAAATGATACCAGATGGAAACTTAGATATATATGAATACATAAGATATACTGCATATGTGGGAAAACATAAAGACCTACTTTTTTTCTTTATAAAATTTCCTTAAAGGATAACATACTGTATAAAACAAAATAATAACATAATGACATGGGGACTTAAAACATATGAATAGCAAAATATATAGCAGCAACAGCACAAAAGATGGAGGAGGCACAAGTGGATTTACAATGTTAAAGGTTCTCACATTTTATATGAAGTGATTCACTACTAATTCTAAGTAAACTGTGGTAAGTGAAGTATGCATACTGTGATTCCTAGAGCAGCTGCCAATCAATCAATCAATAAATTAGCTAAAAATAGTATAGCCATTATGGAAACAGCATGGAGGTTCCTCAAAAAATTAAAAATAAAACTACCATATGATCCGGAAATCTTGCTTCTGGGTGTACATCCAAAGTGAATGAAATCAATATGTTGAAGAGATAACTACATTCCCATATTCATCATAGCATTATTCACAATAGCCAAGATATGGAATCAATTTTCCCTGACAGATGAATGAATAAAGAAAATGATTTATATATATAGACACACACACAATGGAATACTATTCACCCTTAGAAAAGAAGGAAATCCTGTCATTTGCCACAACACAGATAAACCTGGAGGACATTATGATGAGTGAAAGAAGACAGCCACAGAAAGACAAATATTGCATGATCTTACTTATACATAGAATCTTAAAAACTTCAACTCATAGAAGCAGAAAGTAGAATGGTAGTTCCCAGGGTCTAAGACAGGGAGGGGCTCAGAATAGGGAGATATTGGTTAAAGGATATGCAGTTTCAATTAGATAGGATGAATTCGTTCTGGAGATATATTGTATAGCACAGTGGCTATATTTAGTAATGATGTATTGGATTCTTGAAAATTGCTAAGAGATTAGTTCTTAAATGTTCTCACCACAAAAAAGTGAGGTGATATGAGGTGATAAATATGTTAATTAACTTGATAAAATCATTTCACGATGTATACATATATCAAAACATCACATTATGCACCATAAATATATATAATTTTTATTTGTAAATTATACCTTAATACAGCTAAGAAAAATTTTTAATAAAATAATAAAAATAAATTTAAAATAAAGAAATTAGCTTAAATGCCAATATAACAATATAAAAATAAAACTGAATGCTAAGAAACACGTGATGACCCAAGAAAAGAGAGGAAAAAAGAAACAGAGGAACCAGAAAAAGATGGGACAAATAGAGAAAACACACAGCAAGATAACAGACATGAACTATATCAACACGTACATTCAGTGTAAATGGATTAAATTCTCCAATTAGGAGGAAAAGACTCAGAGTGGCTAAACAACAATACCTACCTATATACCATACACAAGGAACATACTTTGGTATAAAGTATACAAATAGGCAGAGAGTTCTAAAACACAGAAAGTGACAATGCAAACAACAAGCTGATGTGGTTAAATTAATGCCAAAGTGGACTTTGAAACAATAAGTACATTCACAGACAAATCGGGGTATTTCATAATTTTAAAAGGGTGAATTCTTCAAAGGACATTACAAACCTAAATGTATAGCAAATATTTACAAAACTAAAATATGTAGAGCAAATATTTACAAAACTAAAAGGAAAAAAGATAAATGCACAACCATGATTAAATATTTTATCATTACTCTCTCAGTAATTGTTAGAATAACTAAACAAATAATAAGTTTACAGAAGATCTGAACACTACTATCAATTAGTTTGACCTAATACCCAGCAATGTTCAGAATTCACATTCTTTCCAAATGCACATGGAATATTCATTAAATAGAATATATGCTGAGCCCTAAAATAAGTCTTAATAAATTTCAAAAAGTTGAAATACTACAGGATATGTTCTTGAAATAAACAAAATTAAATTTTAAAATTGTAACAATAGGAATCTAAAAAATCTTCCCACAAAATGGAAATCAAACAATATACTTCGAAATAACCCAGGATCCAAAGAAAAATGACAAGAAGAATTAGAAAATATTTTCAATTGAATGATAATGAAAACACAACATATCAAAATTTGTAGGATACAACTAAAGCAATGCTTAGAGGGAATTTATTATTCTAAATGTTTTTATTAAGACAAAACCATCATTAAAAAATATGATAAAAGCTAATTAAATTGAAAGATATAATAGTTCATGATTGGGAGAGTGAATATTATTAAAATATAATTCCTCCCTAAACTGTTCTATAGATCCAACACAGTCCAAATAAAATCTGAGCAGGCTTTTTTTTTTTTAATTAGACAGCTGATTTTAAAAATTATATGGAAATGAAAATTACCAAGAGTAGCCGAAATAATTTTGAAAAATAAGAACAGTTTTAAAAAACTGAAACTACCATTTCAATGCTTGCTATAAATTTATAGTAATCAAGACAATGTGGCATTGGTGTAAATACAGGTAAATTGATAACAAAACAATACAGGGTCTACCAGTAGATTCACACATATATGGCCAATTGATTTTTACAGACATCAATGTGATTCAATGGAAAAAAGATCAGGTGTTCTTTTCCAACACATGGTGTTAGAACCATGCATGTGAGAAATATTTCTTTTAAATTCATCTGAATTCTTATCTCTCATGATCATATAAATTAATCCAAAATGAATCATAGACCTAAACATGCAAATAAAACTCTAAAACTTATTTAAAAAAAAAAAAAGAATATCTTTTTGACCTGGGGTAAGCAAAGATTTCTTAGATGGGGTACAAAAAGTGGTAACCATAAAAGAAAAAAACAGTTAATTAGACTTCATCAAAAATTGAAAATACCAAGTGTTTACAAGATGTAGAATAATTGGAATTTTCATACATTTTAGTGGGAATGTCAAATGGGTACAACCATTTTATAAAACAGTTTGGCAATTTGTTATGACATTAAACATACATTTACCATATGTCCCAGCAAATCATTTATAATAAGTGTTCACTTAATATCAATGATAGATTCCTGGAAACTGTGACTTTAAACAAAACAATGTACAGCAGGTCAACATCTTTTACTTGTAACATTAATGAGAAAATAATTTAGCTTTGTCATAGGTTGAACTTATCAACCATGTTAAGTGAGAACTAATTGTACTAAGTATTTATCCAAGACAAATAAAAATATATATCCACAGAATTACTTAGATAAAAATACTCATAGTATATTGACTCATAAAAGCCAAATTTGGAAACCCAAATGTCCATCAACAGGTGAATAAAGGAACATATTTCAGTGTCTTTATACAAAGGAATACTACTCAGCAATAAAAAGTGAATCTGGTAATACACTCAACGTGAATGCATTTCACAGACCCAATATGGAGAGGAAGAAATTGACACAAAAGAGGGCATCTTGTAGAATTCTGTGTGATGGTAGAAATCAGAAGAGTGTTTACCTAAGGTGGTACTAAGGGGACAATGACTGCAAAGACAGCAGTGGACTCCTGCTATGTTGGAAATGTCCTAAGTGTTGATTAAGGGTGTAGCTACAAATGTGTATTCATTTGTTCAGTCTCATCAAGCTGTAACTTAAAATTTATGTTTTATTATATGTAAATTCCATCTCAATAAAGTTGCTTTTTAAACGAATGAGACTATTGGCTTACTTAATTAGTGCTATTAGTGAAACTGTTAATAATATAACAAAATCATAGACTGAGAAGGAAACATATTCAGGCATTCCTTTAACAACACCTAAGTGTACCCCACAAAGCAGACCAGTGATATTATCAGATTCGTGAGATTATCAGATTGTTCTTGTTTTTTTGCTTTGTTTTGTTTTGTTGTTTGTGTTTGTTTTTTCAAGATGGTGGGTTAGAGACTTTTAGCATGCTTTAGCCACTTGGAAATAGCAAGACAGTGCATAAAGATTAACTCTCTGAGCTTTAATTCAATAAGGAAAACAGGAATCCACCAGAATCATGAAGGAAGTCCCAGATCCTGGTGAGGAAAATGGAGGCAAGCAGCTCCTGTGATGGCATCCAGCTGATAAAAGTGAGGTAGTCCCTAGTATGCAAGAGAGGCAGAGAGCCTTTCTCTGTGATTCACCTTTCCACTGGGGATCCGAGCAACCCAGGCTAAAAGAGAGCCCTTTGTTTCTCTCAAGCCCTGGAACTAACTTGGGGAGAGGCTTGGAGACACTAAGAGGGAAAGACACCAGAAAAACCTGCAGGAATTTTCCAACACCCGGGGCCAAAAGCAAGACATCATTTTTATTCCAGGTGCATACAAAGTCAGCCATTCTTTGGCAACCCAGCAGCATACCTGGGCATGCATTTTTTTGTCTCAGGCCAGAGGTTAGAGTGGTTGCTCTGGAGTGAGGTAGGGGCCTCCACAGCCAGAATTGTGGAAAACACGTCAGTAGTAGGCACTGGAATTGTGCTCTCCCCATCGCAGGCCTGGGGCCAAGGGAGAGCTACTACAGCTGCAGTTTCTCCTCGGTGGGGAGACTTGCAGCCAGGCCCAGCTTGGTGACCTGGAACTGGTCTACATGTGCCATTGCTGGATGCCCGCCCCAGCCTGCTCCCCTAATATTGTGGTGCAGCAGACCCTCTCTACTTCATCCCCAATCAGAATTCCAGACATTCAAAACACCTGCTCACTTAGATTGGTAGCCTGAGCTGCCCCACTCTTCCTATGCAGAGATTCTGGAGCAGCAGGGCCTTCTCTGCTTCACAGCCAGGCAGATCTTCAGACATTCAGAGCTCCTACTTGACTGGAACAGCAGCCTGAGCCACCTCACCCTTCCTGTGCAGAGATTCTGGCAAAGCGAGACTCTCTTTACTCCATGCACAGGAAGATAGCCAAGCATTCAAAGAATCTAACTCACCTGAATCAGCAGCCTGAGTCAGCCCACCCTTCCTATGCAGGAATTTTGGTGAGTGGGACCCCTTCCACCTCTTACCCAAGCAGATCTCCAGGCAGTCAGAGCACCCATTCCTCTGGATTACCAATCACAGCTGCCTTACCATTCCTGTGCAGAGATTGTGGTGCAGTGGGGCCCTCTATACTTCATGCCCAGGCTGAACTACAGGCACCTAAAGCACCCACTCTGCTGGATTAGGAGTTTAGGCTGCCACCCCTACCCATGCAGAGAACTTGGGGCCAAGGAGGTTTCCCAACTCCATGCAGTATGAGAGTATGTAAAACAATTAAACACATCTGGGAACTTGGTGACCACCCACTGGATTGTCCCTCAGCACTGGTGCTTGTGCCTACCATCAGGGGAACTATAGGTGGGCTTGCCTGGTCTGGCCATACCCATCTTGCCTCCCACCTCCACTGAGCTTAGCAGGGAGCTCAGACTATCATGCACTCTACAGATCAGCGCACTGTCTGAGGCAACAGAGAGCTTCTCCCAGTAAACAAGGGTCAAATACACACCTAGCTACGTTGGCCACAGATGAATCTTACCCATACATGCCAGCTACTGGCTTGTAGGTTGAACCACAGAACCAATTTTGTTTTTAAACCTGCCAAAAGAAGTACATAGGGCTATAGAAGCAAAGCCTGAAGACCCTATCCAACATTCTCTACAGTCACACCCCTTAGAGAGTGAGGAAAGAAAAGGGGAAAGAAAAAAACAGTAATATTACAAGGAAAGAAAGAAAGAAAAAATCCTACCCACACAAAAATAATTATGAAAAACTACAAATGTCAGCATCTCCAGTTGAGAAGAAACCAGTGCAAAAATGCTGGCACCATGAAAAATCTGAATGTAGTGACACCACCAAGGGATCACATTAGCTCTCCAGCAATAGCCCTAACCAAAATGTAAATTCAGAAACTAGGAATAACCCCTTTCCACTTCTGAGTTCCAGAAGTCACCCAAGGAACACCCTTAATTCCCAGTTTACTTCTCCTCACATGACAAAAATTAGCCCCCATCTCAATCATATATCAAATCCAGATAAAGAATTTAAAGCATAGACTGCAAGGAAGCTCAATGAGATCCAAGAAAAGATTGAAAATCAACAAAAAGATACTTCTAAAGTAATTTCGGAAATGAAGGAAGATATAAACATCTTAAAAAAGAAATCAATCGGACCTGGAATTTAAAAGCTCACTTAAAGAATTTCAAATACAATTGAAAGCTTTATGAATAGACTGGAGTAAGCAGAAGAAAAAATTTCAGAGCTTGAAGACCACTCTTTTAAATAAACCCAGTCAGACAAAAAAAAAAAAGAAAAAAGAATTTTAAAAAATAAACAAAGTCTTTGTGAAGTATGAGATTATGTAAAGCAACTAAACCAATGAATTGTTGGCATTCCTGAGAGAGCAGAAGAAAAAGGCAACAACCTGGAAGACATACTTGAAGGAATAAGTTTTTTAAAAAGTCCTTAATCTTGCAAGGAAGTAGATATCCATACATAAGAAATCCAGAGAACAGGGAGGGGGGACAGACAGCATTAGAAGAAATACCTAATGTAAATGAAGAGTTAATGGATGCAGTACACCAACATGGCACATGTGTACATGTGTAACAAACCTGCACGTTGTGCACATGTACCCTAGAACTTAAAGTGTAATAAAAAGTAAATAAATAAATAAAATTTTAAAATCCAGAGAACATCTGTGAGATATTATAGAAAATGAATATCACCAAGGCATATATTCACTGGACTGTCCAAAGTCAATACAAAAAAAAAAAATGGTAGCTAGAGGAAAAGGTAAGATCGCAAATAACAGGAACTGCATCAGGCTGACAGTGGACTTCTCAGCAGAAACTTTACAAGCCAGGAGAGATTAGGGTCTTATTTTCAACATTCTTAAAGAAAAGAAATTCCAACCAATAATTTCACATCCCACATTAAGTTTCCTAAGAGATAGAGAAATAAAATATTTTCCAAACAAACAAATGCTAAGAGAATTCATTACCACTAGACCAGCCTTACAAGAGGTATTTAAGGGAGTTCTAAACAAGGAAACAAAAGAATGATACCTGCTATCACAAAAACAAGACACTCAAGTGGATAGCCCACAGACCCCATAAGGTAAGCATGCAACAGAAACTACAAAACAACCATCTAACAACTTCATGATAGGATCAAAATCTTACATATCAATATTAACCTTGAATATAAACAGTCAAAATCCATCAAAAAAATGCATTTTTTGATTTTGATTTAAAAAAAAAAAGACCCTTCTATCTACTGTCTCCAAGAGACTCATCTCACATGTAATGACACTCATAGGCTAAAAGTAAAAGATTGGAGAAAAAGCTATCACACAAATGGAAAACAAAAAACAGTACGAGTCACTATTCTTATATCAAATAAATGATACTTAAACATAATTTAAACCAGTAAAAAGAAAATGGCAAAGGAGGGCATTACATAATGATAAAGAGTTCAATTCAATATGAAGACTTAATTTTCCTAAATATACACTCACCCAACATTGGAGCACCCAGATTCATAAAACAACTATGTCTAGACCTATGAAAAGACTTAGACAAGTGCACAATAATAGTGGAGGTCCTTAATATCCCATTGACAGCATTAGACAGATCATTAGTGGGGGTCTTCAATACCCCATTGACAGCATTAGACAAATCATTGAGGTAGAAAACTAACAAAGAAACTCTGGAGTTAAACTTGACACTTAACAATTGGACCTAATAGATATCTACAGAACACTCCACCCATCAACCACAGAATACACATTCTTCTCACTTGCCACCAGAACATACTCTAAGGTCAAACACATGTTTGGCCATAAAGCAATTCTCAATAAATTCAAAAAAATGAAATCATGCCAACCATACTCTCAGACCACAGTGGAATAAAAATAGAAATCAATACCACAAAGATTTCCCAAAACCACACAATTACATAGAAATTAAACAATTTGCTCCTGAATGACTTTTGGGTAAATAACCAAATTGACTAAGCGTAGTGGCTCATGCCTGTAATCCCAGTACTTTGGAAGGCCAAGGCAGATAGATTGCTTGAACCCAGGAGTTTGAGACCAGTCTGGGCAATATGGCAAAATCCTGTATCTACAAAAAAATACAAAAATTAGCCAGGCATGATGGTGCATGCCTGTATTCCCAGCACCATGGGGGCTGAGAGGTAGAAGACTTGCTTCAGCCTGAGAAATCAAGACTGCAGTGAGCCATGATTGTGTCACTGCACTCCAGCCTGGGTGACAAAGTGAGACCCTGTCTCAACAAAAACAAAAATGAAACTAATGGAGAAATCAAAAATTCTTTGAAATAAACGAAAACAGAGACAAAATACCAAAATCTCTAGGATGCAGCAGGAGCAGTGTTAAGAAGAAAGTTTATAGCACTAAACACCTAACTCAAAAAGTTAAACAGATCTTGAATTAACAATTTAACATCACAATCAGGAACTAGGAAAACAAGAACAAACTAACCCCAAAGCTAGGAAAAGCAAAGAAATAACTCAGAGCAGAACTGAGGGAAATCGAGATCCCAAAATCCACACATAAGATCAATAAAACCAAAAGTTGATTCTTTAAAAGGATAAACTGGATTGATAGACCACCAGTTAGATTAACAAAGAAAAAAGCAGAAGCTCCAAATACACACAATCAGAAACAACAAAGGTGACATGATAAGCAATCCCACGGAAATACAGAAAACCCTCAGAGACTGTTAAGAATTTCTTTATACCCACAAACTAGAAAATCTAGAGGAAATGAATAAATTCCTGGAATCACATAATCTCTCAAGGTGGAATCAGGAAGAAATTGAAACCATGAACAGACCACTATCAAGTTCCAAAATTAAATCAATAATAAAAAAATTTATCAACCAAAACCAGTCCCAGATTGCACAATTTCAACCACATGTACAAAGAAGAGCTGATACCAATTCTACAGAAATTGTTCAAAAAAATCAAGGAGGAGGTAAACTTTCCTAACTCATCCTATGAAGCCAGCACCACCCTGTACCAAAACCTGGCAAAGACACAACAAACAAAACTGCAGGCCAATGTCCCTCATGAGCATAGATGCCAAAAATCCTCAATAAGATACAAGCAAACAGAATCCAGTGGCATATGAAAAAGTTAATTCACTACAGTCAAGTAGGCTTCATTCCTAGGATGCAAGGTTGGTTCAACATACACAAATCAATAAATGTGATTCACCACATAAAGAGAATTAAAAACAAAAACCATATGATCATCTTAATAGATCACCATAAAAAGCCTTTGATAAAATTCAACATCTCTTCATGATAAAACCCTCAACAAAATAGGTATTGAAGGAACATACCTCAAAATAATAAGAGCCATCTATGACAAACCCTCAGCCAACATCATGCTGAATGAGCAAAAGCTGGAAGAATTTCCCCTTGAGAACTGGAACAAAACAAGGATGCCACTCTCATCATTCCTATTCAACATTGTACTAGAAGTCCTTGCCAGAGGAATCAGGCAAGAGAAAGAAATAAAAGGCATGCAAATAGGAAAAGAAGTCAAACTATCTCTAGTCATGCACAATATGGTTCAACACCTAGGAAACCCTAAAGACTCTGTCAAAAGGCTCCTGGAACTCACAAACGACTCAAATAAAGTTTTAGGATACAAAAGCAATGTACAGGAATAAGTAGTATTTCTACACACCAATAACATTCAAGCCAAGAGGCAAATTAAGAATGCAATCCCATTTACAATAGCCACATAAAAAATAAAAATACCTAGAAACACATCTAACTAAGGAGGTGATGACCTCTGCAAGGAGAACTACAAAATACTGATGAAAGAAATCAGAGATGACACAAATGGAAAAACATTCCATGCTCAAGGACTGAAAGAGTCAATATCATTAAAATGGCCATATCACCCAAAGCAATCCACAAATTGAACGTTATTTCTATCAAACTACTAGTATCATTTTTCACAGAACTAGAAAAAAAAACTATTCTAAAGTTTATATGAAACAAACAAACAAACAAAAAGCCCAAATAGGCAAAGCAATACTAAGCAAAAAGAACAAAGCCAGAGGTGTAACATTACCTAACTTCAAACTATGCTATAAGGCTACAGTAAGCAAAACAGCAATGGTACTGGTACAAAAGCAGACACATAGACCAGTGGAGCCAAATGGACAACTCAGAAATAAAGCCGTACACCTGCAGCCAACCAATCTTCAACAAAGTCAACGAAAATAAGCGATGGGGAAAGGACTCCTATTCAATAAATGGTTCTGGGATAGTTGGCTAGCCATATGTGGAAGAATGGGACTGGAACCGTACCTTTTATCATATATAAAAGTTAACTCAAGATGGATTACAGATTTAAATAAAAGACCTCAAACTATAATAATCCTAGAAGAAAACCTAGAAAACACATCAGCCTTGGGAAGAATTTAGGACTAAGTCCTCGAAAGCAATTGCAGGCTGGGTATGGTGGCTCATGCCTATAATCCCATCACTTTGGGAGGCCAAAGCAAGAGGGTCGCTTGAGTCCAAGAGTTTGACACTAGCCTGCGCGACATAGTGAGACCACATCTCTACAAAAAATTTTAAAAATTAGCTGGTGTGGTGGTGTACAACTGTAGTCCCAGCTCCTTGGGAGGCTGAGGTGGGAGGATTGCTTAAGCCCAGGACATCAACACTGCAGTGAGCTATGATTACACCACTGCATTCCAGCCTGAGTGACAATGCAAGACCTTGTCTCAAAAAAAAAACTTAAAATAAAAATTGACAAGTAGGACCCAATTAAGTGAAAGAGCTTCTGCACAGAAAAGTAAAATATCAACAGAGTAAACAGACAACCTACAGAATGGGAAAAAATATTTCCAACTATGCATCTGACAAAGATTTGATATTCAGCATCTATAAGAAACTTAAACAATTCAATAAGCAAAAACAAATAACCCCATTAAAAAGTGGGTAAAAGTCATGAACAGACACTTCTCCAAAGAAGACAAACACACAGCCCACCAGCCCACAAACATATGGAAAAATGCTCAATATCACTAATCTTCAGAAAAATGCAAATCAAAACCACAAGGATGTATCATCTCACACCAGTCAGAATTGCTATTATTGAAAAGTCAAAAAACAACAACAACCAACAACAACTGATGCTGGCGAGGCTGCAGAGAAAAGAGAACACTTATACACTATTGGTGGAAATATGAATTAGTTTAGCCCCAATAAAAGCAGTTTGGAGATTTCTCAAAGAACTTAAAACAGAACTATCATTCGACCCAGCAATCCCATTACTGCGAATGTATCCAAAAGAAAATAAATCATTCTATCAAAAAGACACATGCACTTGTATGTTCATCGCAGCACTGTTCACAATAGCAAAGACATGGAATTAACCTATAGACCAGATAAAGAACATGTACAACAGTGGACTGGATAAAGAAAATGTACATATATACCATGAAATACTACACAGCTAAAAAATAAATATATAAATAAATAACAAAATTATGTCCTTTGCAGCAACATGGATACAGCTGGATGCCATTATCCTAACTGAATTAATGCAGGAACAGAAAATGCATGTTCTCACTAACAGGTAGGAGCTAAGCATTGGGTACCCATGGACGCAACCTTGGAAACAATAGACATTGGAGACTACTGGGCAGGAGGGAGGGAGGGGGACATATTATATTCAGTATGTGGGTGACAGGATCATTCATACTCCAAACCTCAATGTCACACATTACACCCATGTAACAAACCCGCACATGAATCTACAATAAAAGTTGAAATTATAAAAAAAAAAAAAAAAAAAAAAAAAGGAAAGATTGTTCTGGCAGCTATGTGGAGAATGGACAGGAAGGGGCCCAGAAAAGATGCAGACACGCCAAGTATTAGAGGAAGGCTGAAGTAGACATGCAGAGAGGTCCACTAGAAAGTTGGTAATATCTGGAACCAGAGTAAAGAGAATTGCACAAATATAAAAGAGAATTAGGGAATAAAATTGATCTTACCTGACAATGAATTGAAGTATGAAAGTAAAGAAGCAGTTGAGGATGACACCAGGTCTTTAACCAGGGCAAGATACGTGGCGACGCCATTTTTCAAGGGAGGAAACAATCGAAGAGGACCTGGTTTGGGGAAAAGAGAATATCATTACTTTGGTTTTGGATGTGTTGAGTTTGAATGTGCCATTGAGATATCTAAGTGGAGATACTGAGTAAAGAGTGATTGAAAATCCTTAGGAAGCACTGGTGTATAGTTGGTATTTCGACTGGCATTTGCATGTCAATCATTAGAAAAGGAAGTAGAATAAAAATAAATAAAAGGGACTGAGTCTTGAGGAATTCCAACATTTAATGGCTAATAGTAGAAGTATTGACCTGCAAAAGAAAATTAAAAGGTGTAGCCCAAGAAGTAGGGGAGAAAGCAGGAAAGCAGGGTATCTAAAAGGAAAAAGAAGCAGTAGTCTCTGGTTGCAAAAAGCCAGATGAGATGAAGACTGAGATGTGTTCATTGCATTTAGTAACATGGAAGACATTGATTACTTTTGTAAGAGCTATCTTTTTCAACTGAGTCACGGAGACACAAGCAAGATTGGAGTAGACTGAAGACTGCACCTTAAAACAACAGAGAATGTGTTCATCACAAGTTAAAACAGTATTGTTTTGACTTGAAAACTGTTTCAAAACTGACAAACATCAGATGCAGTGGCTCATACCTGTAATCCCATTACTCTGGGAGGCCAAGGTGGGAGGATTGCTTGAAGCCAACAGATTGAGCCCAGCCTGGGCAACATAGCAAGACTCTGTGTGGATGATAATTAAAAAAAAAAAATAGCTGAATGTGGTGGCGCATACCTATAGTCCCAGCTCCTCAGGAGGCCCACTTGAGCCCAGGAGGTCAAGGCTATAGTGAGCTATGATCACACCACTACACTCCAGCCTGGACTGCACAGCAAGACCCTATCTCTTGGGGGGGAAAAAAAAAGACTGACAGAACAGGAAGTTGCCTCAAATGAAAATACAATTTATGATATTAACTTGTAAGTTAAAATGTATTATAAAACTCAGATCAGGCAGTTATATGAAGCTTGAGCATCAATATAAATAATGTTTTAAAACTATTATCATGAGATGAAATATGAAACAAATATCACTCTGTCATATTAACTCTGTTGCCTAAAGTATATTTTGCTGTTGTTTTTTTTACTAATTCAAAGAATAATTGTTTGTATGGTGCATTGCTTCCGAGGATTTTCACAGAACTTTTTCCATATGAATTTGACAACATATAACAGGGGGATAACCTGAAAAATCCTTGTATTGGACACCTCTCGGGCAGCACTTCAAACCCACCTGGCTGCATCTCTTCCTCCAGCCTCTGCCGGGGGAACAGTTTTACCCAGCTTTGATCAGCTTCACTCAGATGTGATCTGACAGAACCTAGCCTCAGGCATCCAGCATGGAACTCTTCCTTCCTAAGTGGGACTTGCCTGATGCCACAGCATGACATGACCAAGAGAACCCACTTGGCATTCATGCATGTGCACCCAGAACTACTGGACTACTGGGCTCACTCTTGGCCAGTGGGAACAAGGGCTGATGGAGGAATGCTCACTCCGTTTTTCCCTAGGAAGGCATTTCTGAGACTCCCTTCCTAAGGTTCCTAGAAAATCCAAACCATCATCTAGGCAGTGACGTCTCCCTAGCACCTTCTCTTCTGCCTTTCCCTTTTTCCCTGTTCTTCACATCTGCTCCGTGGAGTCACATTTCAAAACATTCACACACAAGCCTTTTATCTCCGGCTCTGCTTTCAAGGGATCCTAGGCTAATATTCTAGTTCAGAAACTACAAATGAAGGCCCTTTGGCATGGCAGAAGGGGAAACCAACATTTTCTAAAAACTGAATTTGTGCTCCATATTTACTATTTCACGTAACACTCATAAGAACTGCAGACTGGCTCAACTGGGAAACTGGAGTCCAAGTTATTCAAAGTTACACATTTTCACTGACTTTAGTTTAAACATTCTTATTCCCCGTACTGCTTTCAGTGATATCTTCCTTTGACTATGGTCATAGATATATTTTTGGAAGTGAATAGTGAAGATAAATAGCAATAGCAACTATTATGCATTGAGGGCATATTTGTGCCAGACACTTGGCTAGGCACTTAATATTTAATCTTCACTGTAACTCTACAAGCCACCACTATCTCCATTGTATTCCAATAAAAATGGAGGCTAACTGTTCCAACATTCTCTACTGATGAAATGACAGTTAATACTTGTGCTTACCCTGTACCTCTAATATCTATGATCACATTTAATCCTCACACCTACCCATGAAATGGGTTCCTGTTGATCATCACATTACAGAGCCAGCAGCTCTAAAGCTTGTAGATGCCTTTTCTCCTACCAGACTGCCTCTCATTACAGGAAGAAGACAGGGAGAAAAACATGACAAGAAAAAATGATCTACCATAACCACTTCCTATGTCAACACGCTTTGAACAGAGCAATAGTCACACCCATAGTGGCTGCTAAAAATATGACTATGGCTTATTTCAGGAAGGATCTCTTCACTTCAGCACTATGACATTTTGGCCTGGATAGTTATTTGTAGAGGGAAGTGTCCTGTGCATCGATGGAAGTATAGCAGCATTCCTGGCCTCTAACCTGTTGGTGTCAATAACACCTCCCCTCCATTGTGACAACCAAAACTGCCTTCAGACTTTGGGAAAATTGCTTCCAGTTGAGAACCACTGGTTATGACATTTTTAAACAAACATTTTTAATTCTGAAGTTTGAATTATATCAGGGCAATGGTCCTCTGTTGTTTGGGAATTCAGTTGTGAAGATATGAATGAGAATTCAATTCAGTAATCCCCTCTGCTCCTCCCCTACTCTTATTCCCTTCCTTCCCTTGTTTCTTTTGCAAGTCCCAAGGATGCCTTCCACCCAATAAAAACAGACTTATGCACAGGAAGGGACTTGTTCCTGGGCCATGGCACCTCCTTCATTCTCATTAGATGTCTCTCCTTCAAGTCAAAATTTTGTCTAGCCCTGATTACCATACTATCTCCAGACTAAAAACAAAACCTATTTAATTGGCTCTACTACTAAATAGCAAGCACACCAGATTACGAACATTGTTCCTATATTTACAAATCCAAAACATGATTGAAAATGTCAGTCTCGGCTTTGCAGCGGCCACCGCCACTGCCAGG
This sequence comes from Piliocolobus tephrosceles, assembly GCF_002776525.5. Taxonomy (NCBI): domain Eukaryota; kingdom Metazoa; phylum Chordata; class Mammalia; order Primates; family Cercopithecidae; genus Piliocolobus; species Piliocolobus tephrosceles. Next base: position 66,363,536 of record NC_045440.1, read on the forward strand.
ACCCCCGAACAATCAGCCATGGTCAACCCCACTGTGTTCTTCCACATTGCCGTGAATGGCGAGCCCTTGGGCCGTGCCTCCTTGGAGCTGTTTGCAGACAAGTTTTCAAAGTCAGCCGAAAACTTCTGTGCTCTGAGCACTGGAGAGAAAGAATGTGGTTATAAGGGCTCCTGCTTTCACAGAATTATTCCAGGATGTATGTATCAGGGTGGTGACTTCACATGCCATAATGGCACTGATGGCAAGTACATCTATGGGGAGAAATTTGATGATGAGAACTCCATCCTGAAGCATAAAGGTCCTGGCATTTTGCCATGGCAAATGCTGGACCCAACGCAAACCATTCCCAGTTTTTCATCTACACTGCCAACACTGAGTGGTTGGATGGCAAGCATGTGGTCTTTGGAAAGTGAAAGAAAGCATGAGCGTTGTGGAGGCCGTGGAGTGCTTTGGGTCCAGGAATGGCAAGACCAACAAGAAGATCTCCACTGCTGACTGTTAACAGCTCTAATAAGTTTGACTTGGGTTTTATCTTAACCACCAGACCATTCCTTCTGTAACTCAGGAGGGCACCCCTCCACCCCATTTGCTCACAGTAGCCTATAATCTTTGTGCTCTCACTGCAGTTCCCTTTGAGTTCCCTTTGGGAGAGAACTCCCTCCTCTAGCCAAGGGAAGGGGTTCCATGTTTTCTTTATTCCCTTCCATGCCTAGGTGGATTGTAGAGTTAAGTTTATGATTATGAAATAAAAACTAAATAACAACAACAAAAAAAAGAAAGTGTCACTCTCTCAGTGTAGAAACAATATTCCCATAATCAAACATCCAAAGCAAATAGTATGATTTTTTGTATTATCCAGGATTTCAAGACTCTGTTTCAGGGCAGAAAAGCCAAGTAGAAACAGTGGTCAACTTTCAGCATACCTACTTTCAGCAGCCTACTTTCTGCTTCTTATGCAAACATAACTATTATTTGTATTATTTTGTCCAAAATGTTAATATGAACTTATGTAAACATTCTAAATATGTGGATCATAAATACATACTACTGAATCAAAACTATAAGAAAGCAATATGATTGGTCCTAGAAGACTTTTATATATTTTCATAAACTATTAGTTCTTTTTAACATGTGTTATGCAAACAGGATAATGTAGATATGATATATAAGATGGCAAACACTATGAGTGCATACTCTTAGAAATTTGGTCAAATACGTCTGGGTGCAGTGGCTCAAGCATGTAATCCCAGCACTTTGGGAGGCCAAGGGGGGTGGATCAAGAGGTCATGGGTTCAAGACCAGCCTGACCAACATGGTGAAACCCCATCTCTACTAAAAATACAAAACTTAGCTGGGCATGGTGGCAGGAGCCTGTAATCCCAGCTACTCAGGAGGCTGAGGCAGGAGAATTGCTTGAACCTGGGAGGCAGAGGTTGCTGTGAGCTGAGACCACGCCACTGCATTCCAACCTAGGCGACAGAGCAAGTCTCCATCTCAAAAAAGAAAAAAAAAAAAAGAAAGAAATTTGGTCAAATACAAAGTTCTTCTGAAAACTAGTCTCCCATAAATAACTTTCATAAAGTTCCATGATATCCCTACAACATCTTTTAAATAAATCTAGTGAGATGTTGCTAAAATGGCAAACTCAAAGATGACAGCAGAATTAGCCCAATAATGAAATCTATCCATTTTAGAAGCATTTTATATTGATACTTAGAGGTATAGTTTTCCACTTCTAGAGCCAATTTTTCCTAAGCCATTTATTCTAAAACATGTGTTTGGAAGATTGAGGGTCACACAGCAGACATCTGGACCCTCCCTAATAGAATAGGTTTTATTAGATTCTCAACCCAGTGAAAGCGAAGAAACAAAAATGGGCTTTTCAAAGATGGCCGAATAGGAACAGCTCCAGTCTGCAGCTCCCAGCGAGATCAACACAGAAAGCAGAAATGCATTTACGACTGAGGTACCCAGCTCATCTCATTGGGACTGGTTGGACAGTGGGTGCAGCCCACAGAGAGCGAGCAGAAGCAGAGTGGGGCATCATCTCACCCAGGAAGCCCAAGGGGTCAGGAAACTCCCTCCCCTAGCCAAAGGAAGCCATGAGGGACTGTGCCTTGAGGAATGGTGCATTCCAGTCCAGATACTACACTTTTCCCATATGCTTCACAACCTGCAGACCAGGAGATTCCCTCGGGTGCCTACACCACCAAGACCCTGGGTTGCAAGCACAAAATTGTGTGGCCGTTTGGGCAGACACCAAGCTCGTTGCAAGAGTTTCTTTTCATACCCCAGTAGCACCTGGAACACCAGCGACACAGAACTGTTCACTCCCCAGGATAGGGGGCTGAAGCCAGGGAGCCAAGTGGTCTAGCTCAGTGGATCCCACCCCCATGGAGCCCAGCAAGCTAAGATCCACTGGCTTGAAATTCTCGCTGCCAGCACAGCAGTCTGAAGTCAACCTGGGACACTAGAGCTTTGGGCGGGTGAGGAGGGGGAGGCGTCCACCATTACTGAGGCTTGAGTAGATGGTTTTCCCCTCACAGTATAAACAAAGCCACTGGGAAGTTCAAACTGGGCAGAGCCCACCTCAGCTTGGCAAAGCCACTGTAGCCAGACTGCCTCTCCATATTCTTCCTCTCTGGGCAGGGCACCTCTGAAAGAAAGGCAGCAGTCCCAGTCAGGGGCTTACAGATAAAATTCTCATCTCCCAGGGACAGAGCACCCAGGGGAAGGGGCAGCTGTGGTTGCAGCTTCAGCAGACTTAAACATTCCTGCCAGCCAGCTCTGAAGAGAGCAGTGGATCTCCCAGCACAGCACTCAAGCTCTGCTAAGGGACAGACTGCCTCCTCAAGTGGGTCTCTGACCCCCGTGCCTCCAGACTGGGAGATACCTCCTAGCAGGCATCAACAGACACCTCATACAGGAGAGCTCTGACTGGCATCTGGCAGGTGCCCCTCTGGAACGAACCTTCCTGAGGAGGAAATAGGCAGCCATCTTTGCTGTTCTGCAGCCTCCACTGGTGACACTCAGGCAAACAGGGTCTGGAGTGGACCTCCAGCAAACTCCAGCAGACCTGCAGCAGAGGTGCTGAACCGTTAGAAGGAAAACCAACAAACAGAAAGAAAGAGTATCAACATCAACAAAAAGGATGCCCATATAAAAACCCCATCCAAAGGTCACCAACGTCAAAGACCAAAGGTAGATAAATCCATGAAGATGGGGAGAAACCAGCACAAAAAGCCTGAGAATTCCAAAAACCAGAACACCTCTTCTCTTCCAAAGGATCACAACTCCTTGCTAGCAAGGAAACAAAACTGAACAGAGAATGAGTTTGACGAATTGACAAAAGTAGGCTTCAGAAGGTGAGTAATAACAAACTCCTCCGAGCGAAAGGAGCATATTCTAACCCAATGCAAGGAAGCTAAGAACCTTGAAAAAAGGTTAAATGAATTGCTAACTAGAAAAACCAGTTTAGAGAAGAATATAAATGACCTGATGGAGCTGAAAAACACAGCATGAGAACTTTGTGAAGCATAAACAAGTATCAATAACTAAATCGATCAAGCAGAAGAAAGGTGAAGATCAACTTAATTAAATAAAGTGGGAAGACAAGATTAGAGAAAAAAAGAATGAAAAAGAATGAGCAAAGCCTCCAAGAAAAATGGGACTATGTGAAAAGATCAAATCTATGTTGGATTGGTGTACCAGAAAGTGATGGGGAGGATGGGACCAAGTTGGAAAACACTCTTCAGGATATTACCCGGGAGAACTTCCCCAACCTAGCAAGACAGGCCAACATTCAAACTCAGGAAATACAGAGAACACCACAAAGATACTTCTCGAGAAGAGCAACCCCAAGACACATAATCGTCAGATTCACCAAGGTTGAAATGAAGGAAAAAATGTAAAGGGCAGCCAGAGAGAAAGGTCGGATAACCACAAAGGGAAGCCCATCAGATAACAGCGGAACTCTTGGCAGAAAACCTACATGCCAGAGGAAGGGCCAATATTCAACACTTTTAAAGAGAAGAATTTTCAACCCAGAATTTCATATCCAGCCAAATTAAGCTTCATAAGCAAACAATGAATAAAATCCTTTACAGACAAGTAAATGCTGAGAGATTTTGTCACCACCAGGCCTGCCTTACAAGAGCTCCTGAAGGAAGCCCTAAACATGGAAAGGAACAACCAGTACCAGCAACTGCAAAAACATGCCAAATTGTAAAGACCATTGACACTATGAAGAAACTGCATCAACTAACGGGCAAAATAACCAGCTAACATCATAATGACAAGATCAAATTCACACATAACAATATTAACCTTAAATGTAAATGGCTAAATGCCCCAATTAAAAGACACAGACTGGCAAATTGGATAGTCAAGACCCATCAGTGTGCTGTATTCAGAAGACCCATCTCACATGCAAAGACATGCACAGGCACAAAATAAAGGCATGGAGGAATATTTACCAAGCAAATGGAAAGGAAAAAAAGCAGGGTTTGCAATCCTAGTCTCTGAAGAAACAGACTTTAAACAAACAAAGATCAAAAGAGACAATGAAGACCATTGTAAAAGGATCAATGCAATAAGAAGAGCTAAATATTCTAAATATGTACCCAATATAGGAGCACCCACATTCATAAAGCAAGTTCTTGGAGACCTACAAAGAGACTTAGACTCCCACACAATAATAGTGGGAGACTTTAACACCCCACTGTCAACATTAGATCAACAAGACAGAAAATTAACAAGGATATCCAGGACTTGAACTCGGCTCTGAACCAAGCAGATCTAATATACATCTACAGAACTCTCCACTCCAAATCAACAGAATATACATTCTTCTCAGCACCACATTGCACTTATTCTAAAATTGACCACATAATTGGAAGTAAAACACTCCTCAGCAAATGCAAAAGAATGGAAATCATAACAAACAGTCTCTAAGACCATAGTGCAATCAAATTAGAACTTGGGATTAAGAAACTCACTCAAAACCTCACAACTATGTGGAAACTGAACAACCTGCTCCTGAATGACTACTGGGTACATAACGAAATGAAGGCAGAAATAAAGATGTTCATTGAAACCAATGAGACCAAAGACACAACATACCAGAATCTCTGGGACACATTTAAAGCAGTGCGTAGAGGGAAATTTATAGCACTAAATGCCCACAAGAGAAAGCAGGAAAGATGTAAAATCAACATCCTAACATCACAATTAAAAGAACTAGAGAAGCAAGAGCAAACAAATTCAAAAGCTAGCAGAAGACAAGAAATTACTAAGATCAGAGCAGAACTAAAGGTGATAGAGACATGAAAAACCCTTCAAAAAATCAATGAATCCAAGAGTTGTTTTTTTTTGAAGATCAACAAAATAGACCACTAGCCAAACTAATAGAGAAGAAAAGAAAGAAGAATCAAATAGATGCAATAAAAAAATGATAAAGGGGATATCACCATTGATCCCACAAAAATACAAATTACCATCAGAAAATACTATATACCTCTACAAAAATAAACTAGAAAATCTAGAAGAAATGGATAAATTCCTGGCACATATGTCCTCCCAAGACTAAACCAGAAGGAAGTCAAATCCCTGAATAGACCAATAACAAATTCTGAAATTGAGGCAGCAATTAATAGCCTACCAACCAAAAAAAATTCCAGGACCAGAGGGATTCACAGCCAAATTCTACCAGAGGTACAAAGAGGAGCTGGTACCATTCCTTCTGAAACTATTACAAACAATAGAAAAAGAGGGAATTCTCCCTAACTCATTTTATGAGACCAGCATCATCCTGATACCAAAACCTGACAGAGACACAACAAAACAAGAAAAGTTCAGGCCAATATCCCTGATGAACATAAATGCGAATATCCTCAATAAAATACTGGCAAACCAAATCCAGCAGCATATCAAAAAGTTTATCCACCACAATCACGTCGGCTTCATCCCTGGGATGCAAGGCTGGTTCAACATATGCAAATCAATAAACATAATTCATCACATAAACAGAACCAATGACAAAAACCACATGATTTTCTCAATAGATGCAGATGTTGATCTTTCAACAAAATTCAACAGCCTTTCATGCCAAAATCTCTCAATAAACTAGGTATCAATCAAACGTATCTCAAAATAATAAGAGCTATTTATGAAAAACCCACAGCCAATATCATACTGAACAGGCAAAAACTAGAAGCATTCCCTTTGAAAACCAGCACAAGACAAGGATGCCCTCTCTCACCACTCCTATTCAACATAGTACTGGAAGTTCTGGCCAGGGCAATCAGGCAAAAGAAAGAAATAAAGGGTATTCAATTAGGAAAAGAGGAAGTCAAATTCTCCCTGTTTGCAAGTGACATGATTGTTTATTTAGAAAACCCCATTGTCTCAGCCCAAAATCTCCTTAAGCTGATAAGCAACTTCAGCAAAGTCTCAGGATATAAAATCAATGTGCAAAAAACACAAGCATTCCTATACACCAATAACAGACAAACAGAGAGCCAAATCACGAGTGAACTCCCATTCGCAATTGCTACAAAGAGAATGACACACCTAGAAATACAAGGGATGTGAAGGACCTCTTCAAGGAAAACTAGAAATCACTGCTCAGGGTAATAACAGAGGATGCAAACAAATGTAAAAACATTCCATGCTCATGGATTGAAAGAATCAATACCATGAAAATGGCCATACTGCCCAAAGTAATTTATAGATTCAATGCTATCCCCATCAAGCTACCACTGGCTTTCTTCACAGAATTATTAAAATCTACTTTAAATTTCATATGGAACCAAAAAAGAGCCTGTATAGCCAAGACAATCCTAAACAAAAAGAACAAAACTAGAGGCATCATGTGACCTGACTTCAAACTATACTACAAGGCTACAGTAACCAAAACAGCATGGTACTGGTACCAAAACAGATATATAGACCAATGGAACAGAAGAGACGCCTCAGAAATAACACCACAAATCTACAACCATCTGATCTTTGACAAATATGACAAAAACAAGCAATGGAGAAAGTATTCCCTATTTCGTAAATCGTGAAATAGGCTAGCCATATGCAGAAAACTGAAAGGACCACTTTCTTACACCTTACACAAAAATTAACTCAAGATAGATTAAAGACTTAAACCTAAGACCTAAAACCATAAAAACTCTAGAAGAAAACCTAGGCAATACCATTCAGGACAAAGGCATGGGCAAAGACTTCATGACTAAAACACTAAAAGCAATGGCAAAAAAGCCAAAATTGACAAATGGGATCTAATTAAACTAAAGAGGTTCTGCACAGCAAAAGAAACTATCATCAGAGTGAACAGGCAACTTACAGAATGGGAGAAAATTTTTGCAATCTATCCATCTGACAAAGGGTTAATATCCAGAATCTACAAAGAACTTAAACAAATTTACAAGAAAAAAAAAAAATCAAAAAGTGGGCAAAGAATATGAACAGACACTTCCCTAAAAAAGACATTTATTCAGCCAGCAAACATGAATAAAAGCTCTTCATCACTGGTCATTACAAGAATGCAAATAAAAACCACAATGAGATACCATCTCATGCCAGTTAGAATGGCGATCATTAAAAAGTCAGGTAACAACAGATGTTGGAGAGGATGTGGACAAACAGGAACACTTTTACATTGTTGGTGGGAGCGTAAAATTAGTTCAACCATTGTGGAAGACATTGTGGTGATTCCTCAAGGATCTAGAACCAGAAATACCATTTGAACCAGCAATCCCATTACTGGGTATATACCCAAAGTATTATAAATCATTCTACTATAAAGACACATACACACATATGTTTATGGTAGCACTGTTCACAATAGCAGACTTGGAAACAACCCAATTGCCCATCAGTGATAGACTGGATAAAGAAAATGTGGCACATATATACCATGGAATACTATGCAGCCATAAAAAAGGATGAGTTCATGTCCTTTGCAGGGGCATGAATGAAGCTGGAATCCTTCATTCTCAGCAAACTAACACAAGAATAGAAAACCAAACACCACATGTTCTCACTCATAAGTGGGAGGTGAACAATGAGAACACATGGACACAGGGTGGGAAATATCACACAATGGGGCCTGTTGGGGGGTGGAGGCCTGGGGGAGGGATAGCATTAGAAGAAATACCTAATGTAGATGACTGGTTGATGGGTGCAGTAAACCACCATGGCACGTGTATACCTATGTAACAAACCTGCACGTACTGTACATGTATCCCATAACTTAAAGTATAATTTTAAAAAGTGTGCTTTTCAATTTACTAAATTCTTACATATGCATGATCAATTCTAAGCATTCAAAGGAAGAGGAAATTGCATAAGATAAAGAACAATGACAATAAAAGTTAAAAAGTAATTGGTACTAAAGTTGGTTAAACTTTGGGTCTTCGTTGTTTTGTCTTAATCTCATTCTAAAACTTAGTGCTAAAATAAAAATGATTTCCATTAGCCAAATAATGGAGATTCCATTTAGGAAAGCAACAATGTGTATAGACTAATGTACACCAAATAAAAATAAATACCTATATAAATTTTTCTTCTAAATAAAAATTTAAAGGAAATTTTGTCTTAAATGAAAATGTGTTGCTCACAGAGTTATTGTGAGAAATAAATAAGATTATACAAGTAAAAGTATTTCGTAAACCTGAGTATGCTATATAAAATGTGGCATTTCTATTTGCTCAATTTTCCACAAATTTCTCCAAGTATTAGCTTACTGAAATATTCCCAATGACAATTGGGAGCAGTGACTCATGCCCATAATCCCAGCACTTTGGGAGCCTGAGGCAGGAGGATCACTTGAGCCCAAAAGCTCAAGATCAACCTGGGAAACATAGTGAGATCCTGTCACTACAAAGAATTTAAAAATTAGCCAGATGCGGTGGTGCGTGTCTGTAGTCCCAGTTACTTGGGAGGCTAAAGTAGAAGGATTGTTTAAGCCCAGGAGGTCAAGGCTGCAGTGAGCTATGATCATGCCACTGCACTCCAGCCTAGGTGGGCAATAGAATGGGACTCCATCCCCAACTTCCCCGGCAAAAAATTCTCGATGCCTTGTGCCATCTCCCTCCTGGCCCCTTCCTGCCTTGTCCCATGTCTCCCACTATTCATGAGAATATCTCACATCCAAGATAAGTACTTTACCACAGAGCTATAGTATATTAAGAAGTCAAAAATAAAAAAAAAAAAATGCAGCTGCAAATCAATGAACAAATCATAAACAAACACTAATCCTCAATTGTATGTCTTCAGACTTGTCAAAATCGTGCCCAATTGAGAACAGCCAGTTTATGGTATTTTAACCAAATACTTCTGATTCTGCGGTTGAACAAAGCATGTCAGGGTTTTCAGAAGGATATCCACTTTTTTTAGTATTCTATTGTAGATGTATAAACAGAGTTTGAATCCAGTACCCAATTATAAAACCCCTTTAACTCATCTGCAGTAACATGTTTTTCCACTTTCTAAGTTGGAAACTGCGCTTTGAGGTCCCCTAGCACAGGCGCTGAGCCCTCCAGCTTCCCCCAGATCCCCTTGCAACCACAAAGTTTTGAAAGCAGCAGGGGGACTTCCCCACCCTGACCCCCAGAGCCTGTCCTTGCCCTGTTCCCAGTACCCCCTAGCTATTTTAGCTACGATGGCTAAACTTTCCACTTTCTGAGGAACTGCAAACTGCTATGGTCAGCGTGGCCCACTCTACACCTGAGACATGAATTCAACACATCTAGAAACTTTCATCATGCTGTCAATGCCAAGGAGAAAGGAAGTTTTTCTTATGATTTGCATTTGTACCTAAAAGGGTTTTTTTTCTCTATTGGATTTGCCAAAGGCATCTTTGCTCATGGCCTCACACTCCGTATTGCCCGTTTCCATTTTGTGACTCAATATTACAGTGTTTCTACAAATATTGTTAATATTCGCCTCCTGTTTTGAAGGGTTTGAAATATCAGGGAACAAGAAACAAATGTCAGTACTTTGGCTGAGCCCGGTTATTTTCAGGTCGGCTTTGGATTTAAAGATTAGGGGCCAGTCTTATATACAAGCAAAAGTGCCTTCACTGTGAAGAAGACCCCAGGGGACAAAATTAGACCAGTTAGTTGATAAAATAAATAATGATAATAATAATAACTAAAATTTCAGCACTTACTCTGCATTAAGCATATGCTAGCTGTTTTACATGTGCAATCCATCTGACCTTCACAGCTCAGTGAAGCGGAGTATAAAATACCAGCCCAAGGTAAGAAAGCTGGTGAGTAATGAGCCAAGGATAGAAAGAAGGCTGCCTGGATTGCAAATCCATTCTGCCAGCAGTAGGGACTGACCATGAGGTGAGAGGAGGACAGAACTGGGAGAGAAAGGAGTGGAGGTTCCAAATGGTTCTTTGTCTTCTTAAGAAATACTGATTCTTGCACTTCGGAAGGCCGAGGCTGGCAGATCACTTGAGGTCAGGAGTTTGAGACCAGCCTGGCCAACATAGCAAAACCCCATCTCTACTAAAAATATGAAAATAGCCAGGTATGGTTGTGGGCACCTGTAATCCCAGCTACTCGGAAGGCTGAGGCAGGAAAATTGCTTGATCCCCAGAGGCGGAGTTTGCAGTGAGCAAAGATCACACCACTGTACTCCAGCCTAGGTGACAAACAAACAAAAAAAACCTTACACTTCTAATGGACTGTCTTAGTTAAAAAAATACTGTGAGCTTTGTTTATTTGTGTGTGAATTCATAAATCACAAGTGAGTTTAAGATAATTGCAGTTCCCCATTCATGGACTGGTACCTCGTAATACACACATCAAAGAGTCTGATGTCCAGTCTACGTTGAGAAAAACTGCTGTGGAAAGTTCACATGGATTCTGAAGACACCATCCATTTCGGATTTTGACATATGGTTTGACATAGTAATTCCTACTCCATGATAAACCAAATCCTATTCATTCCTCCCTGAAGTCATACACACTTACTAGCCCATAGGTGGCCAGAAGGTACAAGACCTCTCTATGGGAGGCAGAGGTTTCAGTGAGCCAAGATTGTGCCACTGCACTCCAGACTATGTGACAGAGTGAGTAAGACTCTGTCTCAGAAAAAAAAAAGAAGAGAAAGAGAGAGAAATATTGATTCTTGGAGCCCCAGTCTATCAACCCCAGAAGAAGGGGTTGGGACACAGATGTAAGAAAGAAAGAGTGAAGGAAACTTGTACCTCCTCCAATTAAGCATACCTCCTCCTATGTGTCTCTTCATCTGTGTCCTCTGCAGTGTGCTTTGTATTCAACCAGAAAATATCAGTGTTTCCCTGAGTTCTGTGAGCTGCTACAGCAAATTAATCAAACCCAAAGAGCGGGGCACGGGATCCCCAACTTGAAGTCAGTCAATCAAAACTTCTGGAGGTCCGGACTTGGGAATGGTAGTGGAGCAATCTTGGGGAATAAGCCTTCAATCTGTGGGATCTGGAACTGTCTCTGGGTAGATAGCATTGGAGCTGACTTAGAGGACTCCCAGCTGGTATTCACTACTGGGTTTGGAAAAAAACCCACACATCTGATCCTACAAGTCTTCTGTGTTGATGATTGTTGTGGTGTGAGAGTAGAGGAAAAACACTGTAGAGAGAGCTCTCTGTGCATGGAGAGGTAAAGGAAGTTCTTATCAGCAACAAGGGAGAGGCTGACAGAAACTGCTTAGAAACAGAGTTTCCTGGTTCCAGAGTTTCAAAGCCAGAGTTGCTGTCAGTCCATTGGAGGAGATGCCATTGCTGAGCAAGTGTTCTCTTGAAAGCCTCTTACCTGAATTCCTGATGTCCTAAAGAATATCTAGTGATAAACCTTGTAAAGCAGGAGCAGGGTGAAGGACATGAAAGACTTTCTTGTGGGGTTTTTTAAAGTCCTTAGAAACAGTTCTTATCTGAGACTTGGAAGCATGAGCCTCCTCTCCTTCAGGCCTTCCTGGCCCTATGGGGTCTGAGTTTGATGAAAGTCATCTCATCCTTGCATCTGTGACTTTCCTGTTGGGTGTCTGCAGTGAAGGGATTGGGTTACAAAGTTTAATCTGAGCATTTCAGGGGTTTGGTTCAGGGCAGGGCTTGTTTCCACATCATTAGCCAAAGGGTTAATTTTTCAGTATTTTCTAAAAACAACCTAAGGTGCTTTATCAGTATCTGGAGATGTTCAAGACCTCAGCTTGGGTTTGAGCCTGCAAATGAAAACATGCACCCGTCTTCTGCCCTGGAAATATCAATGTTTTTCACTAATAGTCTTCCCAATACCCTCAAAAGCAAGGGGAGTTATAGAAGACGGGATGGGGGAAAATAGGAAAAATATCATTTCTTCCCCAAATGGGAGCAAAGTAGAATATATGAGTAGAGTGATAAATGAGGCATATGTACCTTGAATGAAAGCCATGATCTAGAAATCAGATTTAGGCAATTACCTTAGTAAATACAATTTCTGAGGAAAAAAAATACAGAAAAGTGTCAGCCAGCTCCAGAGGTTTTTGCTTTCCCCCCAAATTACAGAATCGTTAAACCTCATTACAGAAGTCTCCAGCATACTGTTTTCTTCTGCATTATGTTGAGTTGTTAATTACATTGAAAATCCCCATAATACAAATAATTTATAAAGAAAAGAGGTCTAGTTGGCTGTACAGGAAGCATGATATTGGCATCTGCTCAGCCTCTGGGGAGGCTTCGGGAAACTTTCAATCATGGTGGAAGACAAAGGGAGAGCAAGCACCTCACATGGCCAGAGCAGGAGAAAGGAGGAGAGGGGGCACGTGCTACGTACTATTAAACAACCAGATCTCATGAGTACTCACTCACTATTGTGAAACAGCACCAAGGTGGAAAATCCACCCTCATGATCCAATCACATCCCACCAGGCCCCACCTTCAACACTGGGGATTACAATTCAACATGAGATTTGAGCAGGAACACAGATCTAAACCATGTCACTATGTCTGCTCATTTTTCTCCAAAACTCATTCATGTTCATATGTTTAATCTGTGCCCTATTAATGTCTGGTGTTGATCTGGTGCTACATACGTGTGTCTCTCAGTCTGCAAATGTTCTCAATGTAAGATGGCAAAAGGAAAAGACTTCATCCCCCAGGTCACTTACCGTGAACGTTTTTTGAATGATTACTTTACATTTTTGTGCCACATAATATCCTAAAGCCTTGTGTGTGTTAGTTTATTTGTTCCTTATGTCTCTGAATGAGGCACTGTACTAGCTACAGTTCAAACCTTAGAAAGGCAGGGCGTGGTGGCTCACCCCTATAATTCCAGCACTTTGGGAAGCTGAGGCGGGCAGATCATGAGGTCAAGAGATCAAGACCCTCCTGGCCAACATGGTGAAACCCTGTCTCTACTAAAAATAGAAAAATTAGCTGGGTGTGGTGGTGGGCGACTGTATTCCCAGCTACTTGGGAGGCTGAGGCAGGAGAATGCTTGAACCTGGGAGGCGGAGGTTGTGGTGAGCCAAGATCGTATCACTGCACTCCAGCCTGGCAACAGAGCGAGATTCGAGATTCCATCTCAAAAAAAAAAGAAAAAAAAAAAAACCTTAGTAAGTAGAAGAGACATCCAAATATCTCTCAAACCCATCCATAGTTTATGGTCTTTCTGCCACCTTTACAGTGCCTAACACTGTGCCAAGTGGGAAGACAAAAAGTATTATTTTGACTTAAGTAAGCCAACATTTATTGAGAGTCTAAATTAAAAGAATTGTGATAGACACTGTGGAGTAGTGGGTCTCAAGGAGTGGTGACTTTTCTTTCAGGGGACATTTGACAATGTCTGAAAACATTTTTTGTTTTCACAGTTGGGAAGAAGGTGCTATTGGCATCTAGTGGGTAGGGTCAGTGTCTCTACTAAGCATTCCACAATGTGTAGGACCCCTCCCCACAGCAACAAAGAATCACCCAGCCCCAAATGTCAATAGTGCTGAAGTTGAGAAGTCATGCTATGGGGCATGACTTCAGAGGTTAACATTACAGCTTGAATGCTAAGTTCTAGGAGGACAGGTGCTGTATCTGTCTTATTCATAGTGGAATGCCCAGGCCAAGTCCAATACCTTGCACCTAATAAGGATTCAGTAAACAGCACTTATATTATTGCATATAGTGAAATAAATAAGGTAAATATACACATGACTCAAAGAGAACATGAAAAAGGAAAGTCCCATGAAAAGAATACAAATAAAGTGCTTTGGGGCTTCGAGGCACAAGAAATCACATCCAATTGAGCAGAAAAAGAAAGACCATGCAAAAGACGGATCTGAGGTGGAATAGGAAGGGCAATTATGGTTTCAGCAAGAGGAGAGGGTGAGAAAATCACATGAAAGTAGAGGAACAACCTGAGAGAAACACTGATGATTGAGGAGCTGTCCAGTTAGGATGGTGCAGGGAATAAGTAGGAAAGGCAGGAGAAACAGTTTGGAAAGGTAGATTGAATCTCATGGTTGTAACATACCATGAACGCCTAGGTGAATAATTCACATAAGACATGGAAAGAATAAGAGGCCGGGAGATCTCAATTGCCCTACTGTAAAAGACTTCCAACTAGAGATGTAATGAGAAAGCACTAGGAGTTGGGTTTACACAATATTTGGAAGATAAAATCTACATTTCTTGGCAAGTAACTATGTAGAATCAGTATAGCAAGTGAATAAGCCAAAAATGATTACCTACATTTCATTCTACATAGAAAGAGGAAACTCAGCTTGAAAGGTTTAGGAATGGGAGAATTAATAATTAATTTTAGACATAGAGTGTAAATGAAAGATGTTTAACAGTTTTTGAACATTTCAGAATGCAAGATTCTGAAGCACAGAATAAAAATGAAAGCTAAAGAAAGAAAGAACTTTGTAAAAATCTAGATGTTAATGACGGTGCTTATGCAACATAAACCAGGGAAAGGGTCAAGTGAGAGGCCCACTTTCTGAATTTTGGGGAACTCCTTTATTTAGTTGACAAGGGAAGCAAACAAAGAAAATGGAAGATGATTGGGCAGAGAATCAAAATAGTGCTTTGTTAGAGAGAACAAAATGTGAGAGTCCGAAGAAAAGAGGAGGTGGTTGGGCCTATGGTATGCTATGGGAAGTTGGAAAAGATGAGGTCTGAAGACAAATCATTGACCTTGATTATTAAGGGGTAGTTGACAGCTCTGAGTGATCAGTTTATGCAATGTGGTCAGGAAACAAGACAAATTACGGGGTGCAAAGGAGTTGATGAGAAAGTGATAAGTCTTGTTATGATGCTGTATTAGGGTCCTTCAGATAAAGAGAAACAATAGGAGACAGATACATATATATATTAGAAGGAGATTTATTATGGGAATTAACTCATGCAATTATGGAGTAGAAGTCCCACAATATGCCATCTGAAAGCCAGAGAACCCAGGAAGTCTGGTAGTATAATTCTGTCCAAGTCTAAAGACCTAAGATCTAGGACAGTTAATGGTATAACTCCCACTTCTGGGTGGCAGGAGCAGGGGACTCTTCTGGAGTTCAAAGACCCAAGAATCAGAAGTTCCAGTGTCCAAGAGCAGGATAAAATGAATGTACCAGCTTAAGAAGAGAGAGAAAATTCACTCTTCTTCTATGTTTTGTTCTATTCAGGCCCTCGATGGATTGGATGATGCCTGTCCACATTGGTGGGGGTGGATCTTCTTTACTCATTCT
Organism: Piliocolobus tephrosceles; assembly: GCF_002776525.5. Lineage (NCBI taxonomy): Eukaryota > Metazoa > Chordata > Mammalia > Primates > Cercopithecidae > Piliocolobus > Piliocolobus tephrosceles. Next base: position 66,379,238 of record NC_045440.1, read on the forward strand.
AATTATTTAAATGCTAATCTTTTATGAAAACACCCTCACAGACACTCCTGGAAATAATGTTCTACCAGCTATCTATCTGGGCATCTCTCAACCCAGTCAAGTTGACATAAAATTAACCAACAGGATGGAAATATTAAGATAATATTGTAATGTGCATATATTTTATCTTCCCTCTCTTTGGATTTGCTACTCCATTGCATCTCCATGATAACTTTTGAAAGTGAACAATAATGAAAAAGACAACTCACTGGGGAAAATATGGATTACCTAAACAACAAATGTCTGAATTGTAAACAGGTTACCTTCCAAATATTAATTTAAGTATTATGGTACTCAAAAATGCTTTCCTGTAGAGAAAAAAAAAAGTGACAAGTTGTAATTAGATTTCTACACCTAGTTAGTCCTCCAAATTATTTAAATCATGACATACTAAAAATAAAATTTTATTTCAACTATTATGTTAATTCTGTAACATTATTTAGAATTTTTTTTTAAGCAAAGATAAGTGACATTTTATGTTTTCTCTGTGGCAAGTCTTCCTTTGTGGATTTATGCTTGGGCAACTATAATATGAGGATACCAATAGCTTTTGCATTAGAGAAACTAGTCCTTTACATTGGCATAAAGAAAAATATTTTACTGTATTTGTCTAAAAGATTAACTTTATAGCCTAGTCTCTTCCCAGCATATTAAATGGGTCCACAACAGATCCTTATTATGAACCCCAGAGATCTCCCCTCCTCCAACATTGCTCCTTTTTGTTTTATGTAGTCAGTCATAAAGTATGGTCAAAAGCTGGGGAATGCTTCTAGCACACACACATGCACATGCACACATGGGTGTATGGGTGTAGCTGACCAGAAAAAAAGTTGGATTTCTACAAACTTTAATGCTACTGGCTATGGCCCAGTGCTTAAGACAATGGTTCCTGGCTAAATACAAGGCTTGTGCCACAGCCACTCATGATGCCAAGGGTAGGATTCCTGCATTCTCAGTCTTGAAGACCTTATGAGGGAATTTATGTATTGTCACAACATAGAATCACAGCTCCTCATCTAAGCAGGGAAAGGGTTGATGTTACCCCAAACACAAAACCAAGCTGTAAGAACAGAACTGGAGCCAAAGTTCTGCCACTTTATAATGCCTTTGTATCCAGGGAAGAGGATGATGCTTATGTAATCATGCAGCTTAAAAGGACCATAGCCTAAGGGTCAGGGACTCTCTCCTGGAGTCTAACATCTGTACTTGCTAGATCTCTGTGCAGATGCCCTGTAAAGCAATGAGCAACAGAGGACCTGTTATTGCTCCTGTCTCTATGAGTTTTCCCCATAAACACTATTCCAGAAGGCCTGGTGCATGTGCTGCTTGGCCATTTGCCCTTGATGCACAAGTACCAACAATAAATCAGGCACTGGAGACACAGAAGTAAACAAAACACAAAGTCCCTGCCCTCAAGCTCACATTCTCCTGCGAAGAGAGAGAGCCAATAAACAAATAAGTAGACAATGTACCAAGTGGTGATAAGGTATCAAAGGCATAGTAAAGCAGTGGAAGGAAAGAGAGTGGTCCCAGGGGTACATAGGGGTGTTAGTGTCAATCGCTCTTTTAAGGTCATATCTGACCAGTAATCTGAAGGAAGCAAGGGGCTGAGCCACGTGTATGTGTAGGGGAAAGCATTCTTGGCAAAGAGAAATGAGTTTAAAGACCTTGAGGCAGGAGAATATTTGCTGTGTTTGTGGACGAGCAAAGAGGCTCTTCCTAATCCAGGAGACGAGGAGCAGAGAAAGAGTGGTAGGAAATGAAGTCTTTCAGACCATGGTAAAGGCTTTGGATTTGACTTTGATTCACGTAGAAAGCCATTGGAAGGAGCTGACTCAACTTTCAGAAAGATCCCTTTGGCTTTCTGTGGAGAAAAGACAGGGCAAGGAGAGTAAGGATGAAATGCAGAAGCAGGAAGTTAGTTGGAGTTGACTGCAATAATCTTGGCAAGAGATTTGGTGGCTTGGAGTAGGATGAGTGGTCACAGACATCCTGAGAAATTGGATTTGTGAAATATTTCCAAGAAACAGCTGACAGGATTTGCTAATTGATTTTATATGGAATATAAAAGAGAGAAGTTAAGAATGACATCATCTTTTTTGGCTCAAACAACTGGAAGCCATTTATTGACAGGGGGAAACTACAGGATGATCAAGTTTCTGGGGGGCAGATTGAATTCAGGTTGGGACATGTTAAGTTAGAACTGTCTCTTAGACCAAGAGGAGATGCTACATAGAGAATTATGTACATGGGTCTGCCAGAGAAGTCGCCTGGGCTGAGGTATAAACTTTAGGAGTCACCAGCATAAACGTGGCATTTAAGGGCACAGGTGAGATCACCTAGGACAACCATGCACAGAATGTGGTCTGAGACTTCCGTGAATCCTCAAGATCCTTTTAACACTTGCCTTTTTAATGCTTCTTCTTTCATAATTGTACAGTGGAGTTTTCTGGGTACAGCATAAGATGTGTTATGGCAATAACTAGAATGCCTAGGCAGATGTGACGGTCCAACTGTCTTCTATTAACCCAGATGTTAAAGAGACCTGCAAAAATATGTAACTATACCACTCTTCTTACTACATTTTTTGTTTTGAAAGATATAATTATTCTTTATAAAAATGTTTTATGTTAATATGTAATGGCTTTGTTGTTATTTCTAAACAAATTAATAAATTTTTTTAACTTTCTTAGTCTTAATTTATAATACAGTTATTATCAATAGATATAACTCATATAAGCAAGTGTTCTTTGGGTTCCTTAATAATCCTTAAGGCTGGGCATGGTGGCTCATGCCTATAATCCCAGCACCCTGAGAGGCCAAGGTGGTAGGATTGCTTGAGGCCAGGAACTTGAGACCAGCCTGGACTACAAAGAAAAACCCCATCTCTAAAAAAAATCTAAAAACTAGCCAGGCATGATGGCACATCTGTAGTCCCAGCTAATGGGGAGGCTGAGGTGAGAAGATTGCTTATGCCCAGGAGTTAGAGGTTTGCAGTAAATGATTGCACCACTGCCCTCCAGCTTGGATAACAGAATGAGATCCTGTCTCAGAAAATAATAATAATAATAAAATAATGCTTAAAAGCATAAAGAGGTCTAAGACCAAAGAGTTTGAGAATTACTGACCTAGGGCATAAGTATAGATGGGAAAGAAAGGAAGACGAAGAAATGAGGTAAAATAGTTGAGGAAAAACCAACAGAGAAAGTGAGGGGGAGCCATCACGGAGTTAAAATGTTAGCCAGAGAGTATCCCAGAGGTCAGGTGAAAAAAGTCTTTCAAGAAGGGAGCAATCTGTTGCATCACATGCTGCAGAAAGACTAAATAAAATGAGAACTGACAATTCATTCTGACAATACAGAAGTCAACAGTGATCCCAATAAGAGCAATTTGTCAGAGCAGCAAAGACAAAAGCCTGACTTAGAGGCTTTTGGAGTTAGAGTGGTCTATCCAGGTATATGCTGTATGAGCAGAGGCAAGGGATAGTATATTCTTAGAAGGAATTCAAGAGATAGTGAGAGAGAACAGGAAATGGAGAGGGAAGCATAACCAGTATTTAATTAATTTAGTTTGAAAATAAAACAGAAATACAGGATGGTATTCAGAGTAAATGTACCATCAAGAGAGGGTGTTGTTTTCCAGATGAGGACTATAATAGTATATTTATATGATGGTGGGAATTATCCAGAAATGGGAGGAGGTAGATTAACAATGTGAGAGGGAAGAGGCACACTATAGAAGCCTTCTCTATAGAGAAGGCAAGAGAGGATGGGGTCTAATGCATAAAAAAGCATGGACAATTCTTTTATTATTATTATAAGCCAGAAGGAAGAGGATGTGCATACAAATGCAACTGGGTGGATATGGGAGCAGGAGTGTGTGGAAGTCCTCTTCAGATTGCTACTACTTTCTCAGTACGTGAAAGATGGAAGATTATCAGCTGAGAGTAATGAAGGCGGATGTGATGTTGGACATCTGGATGGAGAGAGAAGGTATGAAGTCATCACATAGGAGAGCAAGAGAGTGCATTCACCACTGAAACAGTAGGATCACAGGGTAGATGTGAGGGCCAACTTGAGCTTTTTGGTTATGAATTTAAAGTGAGACCAATCAAGCAGAATTGTGTGTTTCCCTGTAGCCACATTTAACTAGCAACATTCAAAGACAACCACACATCTCAAAATTCTCAACCTCAATTGAGTGCTGAGATTATTTTTGGCCTATTTTGGCACATATTTTATAAATATTTACCTTTCTTTCTCTTTCTTTATCTTTTAAAGCAATCAACATTTAGCCCTAGAAAAAAAAATGATAACCACATTTAGGTATAATCATTCAAGCAGTAAAACTATGTCTCTCTTCTTGAACAACTGACTTAATAAGGAATGGAACCTAACCTATTAACAACTGGTTAACAAATCCTGAATAATATAAAATGTTAATATCCATATTTAACTAGGACATCCCCTAACACTACCTACACCAAATCAAATTGTCATAAACACAAACACTGCATTATCAATACATTATCATGAACAATTACGGCCTAGTTAAGTTACTTGTTCTGTGTTTTAAGTGTTGCACACAGCAATAATGATATTTATAACCACAAAAGTCATACCTATATTCTTTCAGTTTCTAGTCGTCCTGTTATTACCATGATTGACAGTTTTGTCAGAAGCACATTTGTTAACTGCAGTCTCAGTGCTGTAAGGCCCACGTCTAAGAGAATGAAAACGTGTCTGTAATCCTTGCTCAACTCCCCATTGCCAGCTATGATTAAGTATTTGAACTTCGTGATAATTGTCTGGAATCTGGGCCTAAATAAAGCTCTTCATATGAGAGTGCTGAAGGTAATCAAGGCCTTTGTCAACTTGAAACACAAACACAATCTGAATCTGTCTCATAATAGATGATAATATGATCTCTTTACACTGGCTCTGTCACAAATATGAAATATGCCCTGCTAAGCACTAGATGATATTGTGACACTGTTCCTGGAAAGAATTTTCCCTTTTCAAAACCATCGAGAGCAGCTACTGTGCCTTGCCTACAATCTACTGTCCACTGAGGCCTTTTCACTGGGGGTCCTTGAGACTCAATCCCTGGTGCTCTGTACTTCTACTCCTCTGCATACTCCATTTTATAATCATCACTAAGAATGACAAACACTCAAAGGACAAATACTCTATGATTCCACATATATGGGGTACCTAGAGATGTCCAATTCATAGAGACAGGCAGCAGAATAGAGGCTGGCAGGGGTTGGGGATGAGAAATGTGGAGCTGTCTACTGGGCACAGGATTTCAGTTTGGGAGGATGAAAAAGCTCTGGAGATGAATGGTTGTGATGGTTGCTCAACAATGTGAAACTCCTTAATGCCACAAAACTGTACACTTAAGATGGTAAATTTTATATTATATATGTTTTACTACAATTTTAAAAAAAGAATACCAGTCATTCAACATTTCAATTTATTTTCTCTACTCAATTTAGTGAAAACCACCAGTTACCTGGAATACAATGAGCATCTGGCACTTGTCTAGCTGTCCAGCATCTCCAAAACAAACTCCTTATATTTGAGAAATTCCACCATATGAGACTTGCCTTCTCAAGTTGAGAAAGTAGAAGATATGCTATGGTTTGAATGTTTTTCTCATTTAAAATTTATACTAAAACTTAATTTCCAATGTAACAGTATTAAGGGGTATGGCCTTTAAAAGGTGATTCATGGATTAACGGATTAATAGATTATCAAGAGAGTGGATCTGCTAAAAAAAAAAGGAGAGGGTCCAATATGGTCAAATAGGAACAGCTGCAGTCTGCAGCTCCCAGCATGAGAGACAGGTGATTTCTGCATTTCCAACTGAGGTACCAGGTTCATCTCACTGGGGCTTGTCCAACTGGGTACAGCCCAAGGATCAGGGCAGGGCATTGCCTCACCTGGGAAGTGCAAGGGGTCAGGGAATGCCCTTTCCTAGCATGGGGAAGCTGTGACAGACGGTACGTGGAAAATCAGGACACTCCCACCCTAATATTGCACTTTTCCAAAGACCTTGGCAAACAGCACACCAGGATATTATATCCTGCTCCTGGCTCGGAGGGTCCCATGCCCACACAGCCTCGCTCACTGCTAGCACAGCACTCTGAGATTGAACTGCAAGGTGGAAGCAAGGCTGTGGGAGGGGTGTCCGCCATTGCTGAGTCTTGAGTAGGTAAACAAAGTGGCCAAGAAGCTTGATCTGGGTGGAGCCCACCACAGCACAAGGAGGCCTGCCTGTCTCTGTACACTCCACCTCCGGGGGGCAGGACATAGTTGAACGAAAGGTAGCAGAAACTTCTGCAGACTTAAACATCCTTGTCTGACAGCTTTGAAGAGAGTAGTGCTTCTCCCAGCATGGAGTTTGAGATCTGAGAATGGACAGACTGCCTCCTCAAGTGGGTCCCTGACCCCTGGGTAGCCTAACTGGGAGACATTCCCCAGTAGGGGCCGACTGACACTTCATACAGCCGGGTGCCCCTCTGAGACAAAGCTTCCAGAGGAAGGATCAGACAGCAACATTTGCCATTCTGCAACATTTGCTGTTCTGCAGCCTTCGCTGGTGATACCCAGGCAAACAGGGTCTGGAGTGGACCTCCAGCAAACTCCAACAGACCTGCAGCTGAGGGGCCTGACTATTAGAAGGAAAACTAACAAACAGAAAGGACATCCACACCAAAACCCCATCTGTAAATCACTATCATCAAAGACAAAAGGTAGATAAAACCACAAAGATGGGGAGAAACCAGAGCAAAAAAGCTGAAAATTCTAAAAATCAGAGTACCTCTTCTCCTCCAAAGGAATGTAGCTCCTCACCAGCAATGGAACAAAGCAGGATGGAGAATGAATTTGACAAGTTGAGAGAAGAAGGCGTCAGATGATTGGTAATAACAAACTTCTCCGAGCTAAAGGAGGATGTACAAACCCATCGTAAAGAAGCTAAAAACCTTGAAAAAAGATTAGACAAATGGCTAACTAGAATAAACAGTGTAGAGAAGTCCTTAAATGACCTGATGGAGCTGAAAACCATGGCACGAGAATTATGTGACACATGCACAAGCTTCAGTAGCCAATTTGATCAAGTAGAAGAAAGGGTATCAGTGATCAAAGATCAAATAAATGAAATGAAGTAAGAAGAGAAGTTTAGAGGAAAAAAGAGTAAAATGAAATGAACAAAGCCTCCAAGAAATATGGGGCTATGTGAAAAGACCAAATCTACATTTGATTGGTATACCTGAAAGTGACAGGGAGAACAGAACCAAGTTGGAAAACACTCTTTAGGATATTATCCAGGAGAATTTCCCTAACCTAATGAGGCAGGCCAATATTCAAATTCAGGAAATACAGAGAATGCCACAAAGATACTCCTCGAGAAAAGCAACTCCAAGACACATAACTGTCAGATTCACCAAAGTGAAATGAAGGAAAAAATGTTAAGGGCAGCCAGAGAGAAAGGTCAGGTTACCCACAAAGGGAAGCCCATTAGACTAACAGTGGATCTCTCGGCAGAAACACTACAAGCCAGAAGAGAGTGGGGGCCAATATTCAACATTCTTAAAGAAAAGAATTTTCAACCAAGAATTTCATATCCAGCCAAACTAAGCTTCATAAATGAAGGAGAAATAAAATCCTTTACAGACAGACAAATGCTGAGAGGTTTTGTCACCACCAGGCCTGACTTACAAGAGCTCCTGAAGGAAGCACTAAACATGAAAGGAACAACCAGTACCAGCAACTGCAAAAACATGTCAAATTTTAAAGACCATCAATGCTAGGAAGAAACTGCATCAACTAACGAGCAAAATAACCAGCTAACATCATAATGACAGGATCAAATTCACACATAACAATATTATTCTTAAAAGTAAATGTGCTAAATGCTCCAATTAAAAGACACAGACTGGCAAATTGGATAAAGAATCAAGACCCATCAGTGTGCTGTATTCAGGAGACCCATCTCATGTGCAGAGACACGCATAGGCTAAAAATAAAGGGATGGAGGAAGATCTATCAAGCAAATGGAAAACAAAAAAAAGCAGAAGTTGCCATCTTACTCTCTGATAAAACAGTCTTTAAACCATCAAAGATCAAAAGAGACAAAGAAGGCCATTACATAATGGTAAAGGGATCAATTCAACAAGAAGAGCTAACTATCCTAAATATATATGCACCCACTACAGGAGCACCCAGATTCATAAAGCAAGTCCTTAGAGACCTACAGAGAGACTTAGACTCCCACACAATAATAATAGGAGACTCTAACACCCCACTGTCAACATTAGACAGATCAACACGACAAAAAGTTAACAAGGATATCCAGGAATTGAACTCAACTCTGCACCAAGCAGACCTAATAGACATCTACAGAACTCTCCACCCCACATCAACGGAATATACATTCTTCTCAGCACCACATCACACTTATTCCAAAATTGACCACATAATTAGAAGTAAAGGACTCCTCAGCAAATGTAAAAGAACAGAAAGTATAACAAAGTATCTCTCAGACCACAGTGCAATCAAACAAGAACTCAGGACTAAGAAACTCACTCAAACCCACTCAACTACATGGAAACTGAACTACCTGCTCCTGAATGACTACTGAGTACATAACGAAATGAAGGCATAAATAAAGATGTTCTTTGAAACCAGTGAGAACAAAGATACAACATATCAGAATCTCTGGGACACATTTAAAGCAGTGTGTAGAGGGAAATTTATAGCACTAAATGCCCACAGGAGAAAGCAGGAAAGATCTAAAACTGACACCTTAATATCACAATTAAAAGAACTAGAGAAGCAAGAGCAAACACATTCAAAAGCTAACAGAAGGCAAGGAATAACTAAGATCAGAGCAGAACTGAAGGAGATAGAGACACAAAAACACCCTTCAAAAAAATCAATGAATCCAGGAGCTGGTTTTTTGAAAAGATCAACAAAATTGATAGACCACTAGCAAGACTAATAAGAAAAGAAAGAAGAATCAAATAGATGCAATAAAAAATGATAAAGGGGATAACACCACCAACCACACAGAAATACAAACTACCATCAGAGAATACTATAAAAACCTCTATGCAAACAAACTAGAAAATCTAGAAGAAATGGATAAATTCCTGGACACATACACCCTCCCAAGACTAAACCAGGAAGAAGTTGAATCCCTGAATAGACCAATAACAGGTTCTGAAATTGAGGCAATAATTAATAGCCTACCAACCAAAAAAAGTCCAGGACCAGAGGAATTCACAGCCGAATTCTACCAGAGGTACAAAGAGGAGCTGGTACCACTCCTTCTGAAACTATTCCAATCAATAGAAAAAGAGGGAATCCTCCCTAACTCATTTTAAGAGGCCAACATCATCCTGATACCAAAGCCTGGCAGAGACACATACACACACAAACACAAACCAGAATTTTAGACCAATATCCCTGATGAACATCAATGCAAAAATCCTCAATAAAATACTGGCAAACCAAATCCAGCAGCACATCAAAAAGCTTATCCACCATGATCAAGTGGGCTTCATCCCTGGGATGCAAGTCTGGTCCAACATACGCAAATCAATACATGTAATCCATCACATAAACGGAACCAAAGACACAAACCACAGGATTATCTCAATAGATGCAGAAAACGCCTTTGACAAAATTCAACAGCCTTTCATGCTAAAAACTCTCAATAAACTAGGTATCGATGGGATGTATCTCAAAATAATAAGAGCTATTTATGGCAAATCCACAGCCAATATCATACTGAATGGGCAAAAACTGGAAGCATTCTCTTTGAAAACTGGCACAAGACAGGGATGCCCTCTCTCACCACTCCTATTCAACATAGTATTGGAAGTTCTGGCCAGGGCAATCAGATAAGAGAAGGAAATAAAGAGTATTCAATTAGGAAAAGAAGAAGTCAAATTCTCCCTGTTTGCAGATGACATGATTGTATATTTAGAAAACCCCATGGTCTCAGCTCAAAATCTCCTTAAGCTGATAAGCAACTTCAGCAAAGTCTCAGGATACAAAATCAATGTGCAAAAATCACAAGCATTCCTGTACACCAATAACAGACAAACAGAGAGCCAAATCATGACTGAACTCCCATTCACATTTGCCACAAATAAAATACAATACCTAGGAATCCAACTTACAAGGGAAGTGAAGGACCTCTTCAAGGAGAACTACAAATCACTGCTCAATGAAATAAAAGAGGACACAAACAAGTGGAAGAACCTTCCATGCTCACAGATAGGAAGAATCAATATTGTGAAAATGGCCATACTGCCCAAGGTAATTTATAGATTCAATGCCATCCCCATCAAGCTACCAGTGACGTTCTTCACAAAATTGGAAAAAACTACTTTAAAGTTCATATGGAACAAAAAAAGAGCCCACATTGCCAAAACAATCCCCAGCCAAAAGAACAAAGCTGGAGGCATCACGCTACCTGACTTCAAACTATACTACAAGGTTACAGTAACCAAAACAGCATGGTACTGGTACCAAAACAGAGATATAGACCAATGGAACAGAATAGAGCCCTCAGAAATAAAAGCACACATCTACAGCCATCTGATCTTTGACAAACCTGACAAAAACAAGAAATGGGGAAAGGATTCCCTATTTAGTAAATGGTGCTGGGAAAACTGGCTAGCCATATGTTGAAAGCTGAAACTGGATCCCTTCCTTACATCTTATACAAATTAATTCAAGATGGATTAAAGACTTGAACCTAAGACCTAAAACCATAAAAACCCTAGAAGAAAACCTAGGTAATACCATTCAGGACATAGGCATGGGCAAGGACTTCATGACTAAAACACCAAAAGCAATGGCAACAAAAGCCAAAATTGACAAATGGGATCTAATTAAACTAAAGAGCTTCTGCACAGCAAAAGAAACTACCATCAGAGTGAACAGGCAACCTACAGAATGGGAGAAAATTTTTACAATCTAACCATCTGACAAAGGGCTAATATCCAGAATCTACAAAGAACTTAAAACAAATTTACAAGAAAAAATCAAACAACCCCATCAAAAAGGGGGCAAAGGATATGAACAGACACTTCTCAAAAGAAGATATTTATGCAGCCAACAGACACATGAAAAAAATGCTCATCATCACTCGTCATCAGAGAAATGCAAATCAAAACCACAATGAGATATCATCTCACACCAGTTAGAATGGCAATCATTAAAAAGTCAGGAAACAACAGGTGCTGGAGAGGATGTGGAGAAATAGGAATGTTTTTACACTGTTGGTGGGAATGTAAACTAGTTCAACCATTGTGGAAGACAGTGTGATTCCTCAAGGATCTAGAACTAGAAATACCATTTGACCCAGAGATCCCATTACTGGGCATATACCCAAAGGATTATAAATCATGCTGCCATAAAGACACATGCACACGTATGTTTATTGTGGCACTATTCACAATAGCAAAGACTTGAAACCAATCCAAATGTCCATCAATGATAGACTGGATTAAGAAAATGTGGCACATATACACCATGGAATACTACACAGCCATATAAAAGGATGAGTTCATGTCCTTTGTAGGGACATGGATGAAGCTGGAAGCCATCATTCTGAGCAAACTATCACAAGGACAGAAAACCAAACACCTCTTGTTCTCACTCATAGGTGGGAATTGAACAATGAGAACATTGGACACAGGGTGGGGAACATCACACACCAGGGCCTGTCATGGGGTGCAGGGAGGGAGGAGGGATAGCATTAGGAGATACACCTAATGTAAATAACGAGTTAACAGGTGCAGCACAACAACATGGCGCATGTATACATATGTAACAAACCTGCAGGTTGTACACATGTATCCTAGAACTTAAAGTATAATAATAAAAAAAAAAAGCCAGTTTGGTTCCCAGAGCACCTCCTTCACCCCGTGATGCATTTCACCATGTTACAATGTAGCATGAGGACTTCACCAGAAGTCAACCACATGCAGCTGTCCAATCTTCAACTTCCCAGTCTCCAGAACCATAAGCCAAAGTGAACTCCTTTTTAAAAAATATATAAATTACCCAGTTTCAAGTATACTGTTATAGCAATGTAAAATGCATTAAGACAAGATGCATATTCCTTGCAGCTCAGGCACCACACATGACTAAGGTTACATATCAAACACACCAATGGGAACCTTCAATTTGGAATTGAGCAACCTATAGAAGCCAGGCTGTGATGAAATCCATTTTCCAACTAAGGTGGCAACTTTTTCCTGACTGGAAAATATGTCAGTCCATTAGTAGGATATAAATTAATTTAGAAAATCACAACCAGTAAATTTTAAAAAAGAAATAGAACAGGGAAAAAAAGTTTAAATCTCGAGTAAGGATAAGAGTATTTATGTATTAAAATATATATGAATATGTGAAAGCCATGATGCACAGTGTATTTCTTACTGAGAGTAACAGTGAAATTCCTTTAACAGGCTCCTTTTCTGCATTAATTAACTAGAGTGGATTCTACTGTTTGCAACTAAGAATCTGTGATACTATATCTGATACCATGTCTAGTATGAGCAGACCAAAGAAGAAGTCTCCTTCTCATCTCTTTCATCTTCCTCTGAATGCTGCTGATTCATTGTCTAGTACTATGTTTAATATCACAGAGAATGCTAACTCATTTCTAATATACATGTCACAGTCTATTTGAAGGGCAGTCAGGAAGAAATTTTGCATAAAACTACAATTGTATGCCTTTTATGTATATTCATGTCAGTAATGTTAGTTATACTTGCCTTAAATTTTTCTCAAATCATCAAGTTATATGAAACTGAAATTGGAGGCCATGATCACCATCTGCTTATGCATTTTTTTTTTTCCTAATGGGAATCTTTATCCCTCCCAAGAGTACTTTTGATTCCCCTGTGAGTGGAGTTAGAATGGTCTATCCAGGCATATGCTGTGGTTAGGCTGTTCATTTTACATAAATCCTAGTCAGATTAATTTTGAATAAGGAATGCATTTCTAGTTTTTGTCTATAGCAAGCAAGTTAACATAGTATGTGGCTCCCATTACTTGAATATATTGCCATGCAGTGTCTGTCAAAACTTGTGCAAGTTTTGGATAGCCTAAAGAGCATGTAACCCTCTACATACATTAAAATTCACCCCTGCATTAAACCAGATAAGCAGAATTGTGTCCCTAGAATGTGTAGATTTTTTCCCATATTTAATTACTTTGTATATGAGTGGGATGCCTTCCACATTAGGAATACATTGGTCTTGGTTTCATTTTATTGCCCCATGTTTGTTTTTAGCTTTTTTCTCATGCCGCTCTTTTGTGTTATTCTGCTGTATTTCATACACTCTTGCCAACTACCTTAAAGACTTCTTTGGAATAAGACAACGTATAAACAAACAAACAAACAAGCTCCCTTTCTTTCCCTTTCCACAGCCCCCACACACATAAGGCCCAATTCAATGTATGCCTCAATTACTGTAAAAATCTTCTGGCTGGTTTCCCTGCCTCTATTTTCTCCTCTCACAAATGTTTGATTCTTCTTCTTCAATATTGTTTTCATCACTTCACCCAGCTGCTCAAAATCCACAGTTGCTTGGTAATGTCACTGTAGTAGATATATCTTCAGGCTTACATTCAGAATCCTCCATCAATTGCCCACACACTTCCAATTTTATCTCTCATTCTCGCTAACAAGGTGCTTCTGTTCTGATAATTCAAAATGATTGCCATGTTCTCTACCTACCTCCTACAATTGTGCAAAGCCCAACTCCAGAGACTACTGTTTGTGTTACCTTTGGAAAACCATTTAACCTTACTGAGCTTCATTTCTTCAATTGGAAAATGGGAATAAAACTTTACATGGTTTTTATGAGACAACATAGCACATGAAAGTGCCTAGATTAACTAACGAACTAAATGAATAAAAATGTCTATCTTCTAAAGTGCCTGGCACATAGTCGGCACCCAATAAAAAGTAATTCAGAATATACTATCCTTTGCCTCTTCTCACACTATTTGCAGTCCTGAAAAGCTCTGCTCCCTCCTCCGCCATGAGTCCCTAAAGAGCAGGCAATAATTACACAGGCCTTGAGATCAAAGGGAGATATGAATCCAGACACACTCCACCTTCCACTGTGTGACTTCAGACAGGTGATGTCAGCATCCACCTGTGTGGTCCATTTCTGAGGACCCAGGAGCATACAGAAGGATGTCCAAGACATGACCTATTCATCTTTGGAACACAGTCAGTGCTGTATCTTCTGCTGCTGTTTTCTTTATATTAAAAATTAATTTGCCAGCTGGGTATAGTGGCTGTCTCCTATAATCCCATCACTTTGGGAGGCTGAGGTGGGTGGATCACCTGAGGTCAGGAGTTCAAAACCAGCCTGACAAACATGGCAAAATCCTGTCTCTACTAAAATACAAAATTAGCCAGGAATGGTGGCGCATGCCTGTCATCCCAGCTACTCAGGAGCCTGAGACAGGAGAATTACATGAACCCAGGAGACGGAGGTGGCAGTGAGCCAAGATCATGCCACTGCACTCCAGCCTGGGCAACAAGAGTGAAACTCCATCTCAAAAAAAAGAAAAAAGAAAATTAATTCATGTGTCTTGTTTTATTTGGTTTGAGACAAGGTGGCTGAGTTTTTCCTTTATCTGTGGCAACTAGGAAAGGTAGCTGCTAAGGCAAAATAACCAATATATTAGATATTAGAAGTAAGATTTCATTTTCTAGCTACCAGTAAGCTGGGAACAAGCCTGGCAGTAACCATATCACCTCTCAAAAAACCCCAGACTAAGATATAAGAATAGACATAAAATGGGACTCTGATGAAACAGGACCTTCAAATAATACAACACCTTATTCCCAAACCATTCTGTTCAATTTCCTTAAACACAGGTAAGCATCTCATATTACTTTTGTATATTCAAAATATAGATCTTGACCCTGAGCTGGTGCTTTGTGTTTATTTTTTGACTTAATATAGGTTTTGTCACCTCTAAAAATATGTGACACAAATCACAAGTTACTCTTGTTCTGTGATAGTGCACCATTGCAAAGAGTTTTTCCAATTCATTAGACCTAAAGCCAGTCTATGAGGCCAATAAATTTTGCACTGCCATAGCCTTCACACACACACACACACACATATATATATATATATACTAATTCTAATACTGCACCTTTCTATAGCTCCTAATATCATGAAATATTGAAATTCTGCCTATAGTTTGTATTGGAAAAATCCCACAGTAAAACCTGTGTCTTAGTCCATATTGTGTTGTTGTAACAGAATACCATAGATTGGGTAATTAAAAATGAATTCAAATTTATTAGTTCACAGTTCTAATAAAGGCTTGGAAGTCCAAGATCAAGGTGCTAGCATCTGGTAAGGACCTTTTGCTGCATTATACATGGCAGAAAGCAGAAGGGCAAATAGAGGGTGAAAAAGAAAAATAAAGAAAGAAAGAAGGGATCAAACTCATCCTTTTATAAAAAACCTATTCCTTACTATGCAGCCATAAAAAAGGATGAGTTTGTGTCCTTTGTAGGGACATGGATGCAGCTGGAAACCATCATTCTTAGCAAACTATCACAAGAACAGAAAACCAAACACCGCATATTCTCACTCATAGGTGGGAACTGAACAATGAAATCACTTGGACTCGGGAAGGGGAACATCACACACCGGGGCCTATCATGGGGAGCGGGGAGGGGGGAGGGATTGCATTGGGAGTCATACCTGATATAAATGACGAATTGATGGGTGCTGACGAGTTGATGGGTGCAGCACACCAACATGGCACAAGTATACATAGGTAACAAACCTGCACGTTATGCACATGTACCCTAGAACTTAAAGTATAATAATAAAAAAAAGAAAATAAATTATCATCTATCTATAAAAAAAAAAAAAAAAAAAACCTATTCCTGCAATAACAGCATGAATCCATTTACTCCACCCACATGACCTAATCACTTCTCATTAGGTCTCACCTTGCAACAGTGTTACAATTGGGATTAAGCTTCCACACATGCTTTTGGAGGGACACATTCAAGCCAGAGTGACCTCACCACCTACTCTACCCTATCTTATTCCAAAATCCTAGCTGACTTGCAATCCAATAGGAAATAAGCAGAGTAACAGAATTCAATTTCCTTTAGGCTCATTCCTTAACTCCTCTTAAGTCCACTCTGATTTATTTTACATTGTGAGTTATGGGTTGAGTCAAGTCCCCTCAAAATGATACGTTGAACTCTTAATCTCCCCAGTACCTCCAGAATATGACCTTACTTGGAAATCGAGTCATCACCGATGCAATTCATTAAGATGAAGTCATACTGCAGGAGGATGAGCCTTAATCCAATATGACTGATGCCCTTTTAAGAAGAGGAAAGAGACACGGAGAAGAGCAGTCATGTAAAGACACAGAGACACAGAGAGAAAGCCATGTGAAGACAGAGGCAGAAATTGGAGTTATGCTGCCACAAGCCAAGGAACATCTAAGGCTCCCAAAACTGGAAGAGGCAAGAAAAGATGGTCCCTTGGAGGCTTTGGAGGGAGCATGGCCCCAGATATCTCTTGATGTTAGACTCAGCCTCCAGAACTGTGAGGCAAAAAGTTTCGGTTGTTTTAGGCCTGCCCGTTTGGGGCAATTTGCTATGGCAGCTCTGGCAAACTAATGCACTGCGAGTCTGTGCTTACTTCCCAGACTCATTCAGAAAATGAACTCATTTTCCACAAATATGACATGAGGTAAAACGTGTGTTAATCTTCCCGGCACATTTTCTATTTTCTTGAGAGTTCTTTCCTGAAACTCAAAAGTGCTCATGAGTACCAATGAACGAAGGTTACCTTTGCTTTAATGTCTCTACATTTTCTTTCCCAGCAAACAAGAAGTGATGGCTCAGCACAGTGACATTTTAGAGCAGGACTCTCCAATTCAACAGTTAAAAGCCCACACCATGTACACATAAGCCACAAGGCATACATTTCATTCTTTCTACACATCACACACTTTGAGCAACTCAGCTTGACACTCTCAATAATGTCAGGAAAACTATAATGTCAGGAAAGCTAACCTCTCTTGGTCTGGCCTCGTTCAATTTGAGAAGGAAAGGCAGCATTGGTCAACTTCACCATCTGCAAAACAAAAGTTGAATATTTCATAAGCAATCCAGGACCTGTTTGTCCTCAGATGGGGTGTAAGTCCCAGGAATGGTAACACTATCTAGCTGATTCCTCCAATTTTGCATTGTTTATGCTTTTAATTATATCACAATCAAATGACAAATTCCATGTGTGGGGCACAGATTTGACTTTTAAAAACCAGATGTCTGATGCTTTGGGTCCTCTTTTAAATTAACATAAGCAAACAATGTTATCTCCATGTTAACAAAGGAAACGATCTCCTGCTCCATATGTGTTTCTTTTAGAGACTTTGGGTAAATGAAGGCCACACTTGGTCCACTAGGCACATTTGCCCAGGACAGAACTGATGCCAATTTAGCCAGTTTCTTTATGGGAAATGACATTCGGCAGCCGGGCCTAGATCTCCCATAAGCTCCACATATTGTTGAGGCAGCTCGGAGGACGTGCTTGGATCAGTCAGATGGTGCCCACAGCTGCTAACAGCCCCTGTGAACTGCTCTGACCTCCAGTGTCTACCATTTTCCTTTGGCTTTCCTTGAAAACTTCCCTCCTGTGCCCCACTGCCTGCAGTGACGAGACACTCATAGAGAACCCACAAGCCTTTGTCAGGATAAAGATAATAATAATAAGAGAAGCAGACTAATGGAAAGAGAAATGAGATATATTTTGCAGTTGCAGTTTGGGTTTTTTTTTTTTTTTTTTTGGTAGGAAGGATTTTTTTTTTTTTTAAAGCATGAGCGTTCTGCTTTTCTGAAAGCGCGGGCTCCAGTGCTATGATTAGCACCAGGAACTGGAGAGTTTCCATCAGAGTGAACCGCTGATTTCAAGGCAGCTTTGCCTCTTGTTTTTCAAACCTGGTAAGCACGCACATAAGAAGGTTGGGTCAGAGCTAGGAAAAGCAATTCAGTAGTTGGTGCATAGCCTTCAGAGAAAGCAAGCAAGCACCCAGTTTACATTTATTTTCATTGTAAGAAGTGTGGCCAGCAACAAAGGTGGAGAGTGAGATGGGGGTGGGGTTAACTTATACATAGTTATTTTATGCTGTGCCATCTTGCAGCAGATTTTCTGAGGACTTTGTGTGGGTTTGTTAGGGAAGTAAAAATTGGGTCAGAATAGTTTCACACTCTACTACAACGTTCTTTGCGTTATTTTTTTATAGCCTTCAATTTAGGCAAATCATATTCATGTATCATTGCTAATTTTCAAAACAATGACACAAGAAGACTTCGGCTAAAAAGATATTATATATTTTAACCTGTTCTCACTTTCCCTGATTTATCAGGTTGGCACTGTAACCAGGCACTCTGGTAAATTGCTCTGTACAACAGCATTTCAATTTTGCCAGGAAAATGATTACAGTGTTTTATGTTGAGAAAGTTTATTAAACCTGAACATTTTTTTTTCAAAAAGGAAAAAGAATTATTTTAAATGGACACAGGATTTTCCATATTTACTTAGATACATTTTTATCAAATCTATACTTGAAAGGAAATTCAGAGTGTCATCAAATACATTAATGACAGAATCAGAATTCAAAATTATTTCAGTATGGTAAATGTATGGAAAAAGTTTAACATGATTATATAGCATGATTATAACATTTGTCATAAATGTAAAATATGGCACCTGGACTTCAAATAACAATTATACAAGGAATGATGAGATAGCTATAGCTAAACAGCAGCATTTAGAGGAACAACAAAATAAATTTAGTTGAATATAAATTTCAGTGACTTGAGTACAAATTGAAGCAGCTTGCCTGAAAAACTGATACATTGTAGCTGGCCTTCTAATGCCAAAGAATGGCAGACATGATTTTGGCTCTCCTAATCACGGGCCAGGCCTCCCCTGGGCTCCAGAACCATCTTGGTTTCTAGGCAGTGTCATGAAGAGGAGCCCGCACAATTTGAAGACTCACATCCTAGTCCATTTAATGTAGCTATAACAGAATACATGAGGCTGAGTAATGTATTAGGAAAAGAGGTTATTACTTTAGCTCATGGTTCTGCAGGCTGGGAAGTGTAAGAAGCATGGCACGAGCATCTGCTCAGCTTCTAGAGAGATTTTCATGTGGGTGATAAAATGATTGGAAATGTCAGAGGGTAAGTGGACAAGTGTGAAAAGACAAAACCCCAGTGGCATCCTAGCTTTACAACAACCCACACTCACAGGAATATTCTCCTAAGAATTAATCCAGTCTCATGAGAATGAAAATTCACTTACTATGCCAAGAATGGCACTGAGCCACTCGTAATGGATCTGCCCTGTGACTTGAACACTTCCCACCTCTCAACACTACCACATTAGGAATCAAACTTTCACCTAAGTTTTGGTGGGGACAAACAAACTATATCCAAACCATAGTGAGTCATAAACCCCTTCATAGTCTGATCAAAGTTATGGGCCTTCTCTCCAAAAAAATACATACACATATAATCTTGCATACCATTTCCAGGTGCTCACAGATTCCTTAAAGGATCTATGAAGAACTATGCCCAGATTCTAGGTACCCATGGATTCCAAATTAAGAACTTCTGATCTAGAATATATCCAGGCCAACAAGCATCAGAGGTGTTCTGGAAGTGAGGTTCATCCTGAACCTCATACTGAGCTGTCTGCTTTCCTTATTCCTGCCTAAACTCAAGATTGAGTTGGGTGGCCCCAGGGAGGCAGTCACTGACTAACTGGAACACCATCACAAAACCATGGGATGGGGTCATTGCAATGATTTCAGGAAAATATCAGTCAAATATCTGAAATTATTTACATGAACAGATATTCTACTGATTTTTTTCAATGCTTTAGTTTCCTATATATGACAGTCATAATAAAAATAGATAAGATTTATTAAGCATTTATCATATGCCAGACACTATGCTAAGCACCTTATATGATTTTCTCAGTACATCTTCACAACAATGGTATGAAGTCAATATTATTGCTTTCCCCAGTTCAGAGATGAGGAAACTAAGGCAGAGAGAAGCTGAATAACCTCTCCAACATCACGCCCCATATGAAGCAGCGACACCCACATCTGTCTGCTCCTAACCTAACCACAGTGCTATGTTTCCTTCCTGGTATGACAAGCAAGCCAAGCTGTCTTCCTTCAGGAGATATTGTGGAACATCCACTAAATGGGCATTGGTTACCAGGTTACAGTCACCACCAGAGATAAAGCAGAGCACTCTTAAACTTACAGGTTTACATGCTCTGTTGAGTGTCTCACTTTTTATATTTTCAGTCTTAATTTTCATTTTGCATTGTCATTAAGGTTTGTAAAAGAAGGGCCCCCACATTCCGTCTCTTGTGTCTATGTACCACACTACCTGCCCTCTTCTATCCATCTTTAATTATGAACCTTTGATGTCTGGATTTATGTTGTAAAGACATTACTCTTCAGGGTTATGAATGTTTTTCTTGTTCGGTATCATGGCCCTGACCTGATGCAAACACCTTTCATAAACAGGCATCAATACATTTGAGAGTGCTTTCCAGCTCTTGCTCCAGATATTGGATTAGTGGAACTTACCCTGTTGAATACTAGCATTCAAAGGAACTCTATGCTATATGATTGCTTTGTTGTGTAGGGAGTCAGTGATAGAAGCCGTGATGCAAACAAGAGACATGCCATGTCTGACATCTCCCTACAAACTCTCTCCAACTATTTTCTCATGAGCGGGCGAGTTCACATCTGACGGCCTTTTCCTCCTTCTCCTACCACCTTCCTTTTCCTCTTATGTTCTTAGGCCTTTAGATTTCAAGAGTTACCCTCTTTTTCTCTCTGAAATTTTGGACTAAGGAATGCTGGATACCATGAGATAGTTTCATTTTGTGCTCATTGAACCAAAAAAGCAGATAAATCATTATTAGAATACTTATAAGTTAATAGGATACAAAATATTCAGGTCTTATAGAACCATCTCCTCTGATATGAGCCTTATGCTACGGAGCTCTAATTTTGTTTTAAAGAATTTGAGAACCTCCAATTTCCCCAGCAGCAGTAATGAAGGGAGGAAGTCCTCTCTCCCGCCCCCTATCCCATAAAGAGCACATTTCTAGTGCACTTACCCACAGTTCAGGTTCTCACATTAATGGGCCTCACAAATAATCTCACTGAACATCAAGCTGGGAAATGAACACTGGCACAGTCCTGGTAAATTCTCTTAAACTGGTCCCCAGCGGGAGCAAAAAACACCTCCAAGTACATATGCTATACATCAAAACGGTGCTTCTAAAGGTTGTCCATGGTATGTGTAAAAAAATCTAATAAACATATCTGATAAATCATAATGATAGCCTCCATATTTCTTTGTTTAATTCTCAGTTTTCTTGTAAGCCCTTCTTGAAGTTTGGTTGTAATGGATCATTACGTCCATAATGTGCTCAATGTTGGAGTGAATTTTGAACAGTTTTTAGGCTGCATACTGTTTTCTTCCAGATAATTTACTGGATTAAAATTAGCAGTGTGAAAAGCTGTAGAGAAATCTAAATGCCTGCCAAATCAAAGAAATAATCACATTTTTATGAATATTTAATATCATAGTCATGGCAAATAAGGCAAGTAATTAGTACTTACCATAAATTTGCAAAGTATTATTTTATGTAAATGTTACATTCTACTAGTTTGATATGAATTATTCATTGTATAACCAGACACTGACACAAACCAGTAAACATTTAAATCTATGTGCTATTAGTTTACTTACCTTCAATGATTTTGTGCAGAATATATACATTTTTTTTTCCATGAATCAGTGTTTTCCCCTTGCCTCAAACAGGGACAAAAGACAATGAGAAGAATGTTATTTAAAACCATCTAGTACATATCCAATAGTAAAGACACTTAAGATGCACATGTCAAATCTGTGTGTACAGATGCGAACCCCCCAGCTCTGCCTCTGTCTCTTTTCACCTTTCATGTATATCAGTAACAAAGAGCAGTTATGAGTGATGCTATACAAATAAGTGTGTTGGAGAAAAATAATTGAATATTATAGACTCCATAGTGAAGAATTAAATTTATCCAAAAGAGAAGTCTGCCCTTTGCTCTCAACCACTGAGAGATGATCTCCAGGCCCCTGGAACATCATGCCTAATAAGGATGTCTTTGTTTGCTGGGGGTCTTTGGTCCACCTGACAGTCTAACAATGAAATTTATGCTGGGCTACATGGGATCTGCCATTCTCTATAGGATCCAGAGACTAAAGTTATCAGCCTGACTTCCAGAAGGGCTGGAGACTAAAAAACAGCAACACAGGCAATGTACGATTGAGCCTCCAGTAAAAACTCTGAACACCTAGGCTGGGGTGAGCTTCCCTGGTTGGTGATATGCTATGTATTGTTACACATCATTGCCAGGAGTCAATAATGCTGTTCATGCCTCCACAGGGAAAAGGCAACTGGAAATGCAACTTGTAGACCCTACTGGACTCTGCTCCATGTGTCTCTTCCCTTGGCTGATTTTACTCTGTATTCTTCCCTGAGGAAACCATAGCCATGAGTATAATAGCTTTCAATGGGTTCCATGAGTCTCTCTCATGAATTATCAAAACTGAGAGCTTGGGAAACTTGTGATTGACATCAGAAGGGAGTACAACACTGTGTGAACTCTGGCCCCTCTAACCTCACGGTTGTTAAAATTTTGCATAAACAGATAACTAAAGTTATCCATTGATATAATTGAGCTTTATTATAATTGAGACTATATAATTGAGAACTGAAACAGAGTAGATTCTCTTTGAGAGAGGGTAGGCCTTTAAGCCCACTGCCAGTCTGCTGTGATAGGCTTTTTCTTCCCATCATTTTTTCCATGAAGTCCCACTGCCTCTGCCTGACTTTGTGAAGTCAGTTGAGTTCTGTGCTGATTCCAGAGGTACAATGCCAGGGAGAACCAAACCAAAGTAATCCTCACATATAGTGGCTCTTCTAAAAGTCACATTTCCAGCACCTTTTCCAATCTCTATATGGCTCACTTACTGTCCTCCTTGAAGTCTTTGCTCATTGCCTTCCCAGAAAGGCATCCTAATGTTGTTATTTGAAATTAAACCACATCCTCCTACCTCAGCATCCCTATCCTCCCTTCCTGCTTTATTTTTCTTTATAGCACTTATCTCCAGCATACTGTGTATGTTACTAATACATTTTGTTTATTTTCTGTCTCCACCCATGAGAATATAAGCCCTATTAAGGCTGGGATTTTGTTTCATTTTGTTCACCATACTCCGTTGTTTAGAACAGTGGCATAGACATGGTAGGTGCTCAGCAAATATTTGTTGAACAAATGAATGAATAGTCATCCTTCACAGGAAGGGACCAGGGCAGAGCACTTCCTTAGGGGACTGGGGGAAGCTTGCCCTGCATCTGGCACACTTTTTCACTTGGATTGCATGTAACATAACAGTAAATGGCATCGTTTTCTAGAGATTCTTTTTATTCCCACTAGTCTTAAGATCCATAAAATATTGAGAGAATAAAATTTAAAGTGGCTGAAGGCAGAAAAGGGCACAAATGCCACCATTGCCTAGAAATGCCTAGACTCCATTGGAGTCTAATTTAAGGCCATTCCCATTTCAGGAAATGCCTGAGAATCCAGGATAGTGCTAGAGCAAGGGTATGCAGAATGATAAAAGAGCTATGTGGGGGAGAAGGGACGTCAGTACCACTCAGAGAGTATCTTCAATCCTGGGGGTAGGTGGGAAAAGGCAGAGTAGTTTGCTTAGTTCTGTCTAAAAGCTAAAGCTGTAAGAATTATTCTTAACCCCTCTAGTTAAGAATCAATCACTGCAAAAGACAGAACCTGATTAAAACATGTGTCTTCCCTCATCCAGGAGTGGACACAGAGCTAAGGCAAAGCTAATCCATTCATAGGACTGTGAAGAAAATGATGTGCATTGAGCTTTGATCCACTCAAGTTGTGCATGTGGTCCATTTCAGACTTGGCTTTTCCCTTTACATAGGGAGCCAACAAAATATGGTTGCAAAGTGGCCCATCCCAGGTCTAAAAATATCAACCTAAGTAAAGAAACTTTTTCTCCATGCCTTAGAAAATAGCAATTAGTCCAGTCAAGGAGCAGAAATCACAAAGACCCCTGAGACTTTTCATTGGAAGAAATGCACTAAATGGAAGTTTCTTAAAGGTTGCTGAAGGTAGAAAAGGAAATTTATAGACCATTTAGCACAGTTCTTATAAAACCTATCCCTTTGCCCTGACACCCTCATGCCCTCAGAAACAGACAATGTTCAGTGGGCAAGATTATTTAAAATAAATAAATTTTGTGAAATCACTAGAATTCAGTAAAGTCAAGGAAATGAGACAGCATGTAAGATTCTAGAATCTCCTGTTTTGCAGAAAGTTTTTTTTTTTTGGAATTCCAATCACTCCTAACTATCCTTTCAATCTTACTAGGAAATCAGCTATGAAGTTAGAGTTCCTGGAGTAAAATCTAAACTCCATCACCTAAAATCCAAATGACCCTGGGAACTTGCTAAAACTTTATCATATGAGAATAATATCACCACCTGCCTCACACACAGCTGCCGTGAGGGTCCGATGGCAAATCTCCATAAAGCACTCACCAGAACTTCTGGAACCGCATGGGTGCTCCGTAAGCATTAGCTGTTTAAATATTGCTTTTATTGTTAATCTTCTTCCATTTCAAATTATATTCTACTTTGCTGCTGAAGAAGACCATGCTATTAGAGAATAGGGTCCAAAAAATGTTTAATAATTTTTCTGTATATATCTTCTTTTTTTTTTTGAGACAGGGTTTCACTTAGGCTGGAGTGCAGTGGTGCAATCTCAGCTCACTGCAGCCTCTGCCTCCTGGGCTCAAGCAATCCTCCAGCTTCAGCCTCCTCGTAGCTGGGACTCTAGGCACACGCCACCACACTTGGCCCACATCTGGCTAATTTTTACATTTTGTATAGAGATGGGGGGTCTCATCATATTGCCTAGGCTGGTCTCGAACTCCTGAGCTCAAGTGATACGCCCACCTCAGCCTCCCAAAGTGCTGAGATTATAGGTGTGTGCCACTGCGCCCAGTCTACATCTTAAAGTTATGTTAAAGGTTTGATTATAATATTGCCTAGTTAAGCAATAAAATAACTCTAGTTTGGGAAAATATCTTGTTTTCTCTGAGAACTCTCTATTCAAATGCACATGTAATTAAAGAAGAAGCAGAAGAGAAACTTTAAATTTCAAGTTTATCAACTGAGAATGCAGATATTCACACATCCATATGAATATAAAAGCTGGATGGATTTTTTTACATGCAAACCTAGATTTAATGTAACTAGATGTTAAATAAACCATTTTGACCTTAATTTCAACAGAGTTCCCTAGACAATAAATATCACATTTCAAAGTGAGAGGCAAGGAAGGCCACCAGTCAGAATATGTATGGGACTTGCTTAAGAATTGATATTTAACACTTTGGTAACTACCCACCCTCAGCTTACAAAGAACTAGGGGGACTAAAAAAAGAGTTGGATGTTATAAGAGGACTTTTTGGAGAATTGTTGTCTGCTGTAACTCAAAGGAAGGGACAGACGCTAGGTTATTCCCATCGGCCCCTGAACCTTGGGACCACAACCACCAGATTGAGGGACTGATGGGAATATCCTAGTATCTGCCCCTCCCTTTGAGGAAAGGACTTTGATGGGATCCCTCTGAGAGCTTGACATGTATCGCTCAGAACTGAGGGCAACGTGGACTGGTGCCCGACTCTGGGACTTTTAAAGGGAGGAAGATGACTGGCTAGCTACTCTTACAGTGAAATAAAGATGACTGTGCCAGGGTCTGCCCACGCTCCCAGGGTTTGTTTAAGCAAAAGATGCCTAAGTGTCCCCAGGCATGTGGTCCCTGAGAAAACAAGCATATAGGTAACTTATGGCCACCTGGATAGTAAGGTGACCTCAACAGAGCATGAACTATTGGATACCCAGGGCTAAGGCAGGAGATGCATGGGACCAGCCACTAGAAACATATTTGCAGGTAAGAAAAACCCAGCAAGTCTTCTGTACGGGGTGAGGGAGAGAGAAAGAGGTAGAATGTAATCTGTGAAAGTGTTTGTCTTAGACAGCTCAGGCCACTAATAACAAAATGCCATAAACTGGGTAGCTTATAAACAATAGAAACTTATTTCTCATAAATCTGGAGGGTGGAAGTCCAAGATCAAGACACCAGCAGATTTGGCATCTTGCGGGTGCCACTTCCTCATTCGCAGATGGTGCCCTCTCTCTGCGTTCTTGCATGGTGGAAGGAGAAAGGGAGCATTTGGGGCTCTTTTTTATAAGGGCACTAATCTCATTCATGATGGCTCCACCCTCGTGACCTAATCACCTCCCAAAGGCCCCACCTCCACATACCATCACCTTGGAGGTTGAGATTTCAATATATGAGTTTGGGGGGCGGGGGATACAGACACTCAGAACAAAGCAAACCTTAAAAAGTCATTTTACAAACCTTCCAAGTCCAGGGAACACCCATGCCAACAGGTAGTGCCTGCCTCCCTTCTCCCCTCCTTTGACAGTCATCCCCAGCTATGGTAAAGCACTGTATGGAGCACATGGAAAAAAAAACAACCAACACACACCATACCCACCTATAAGCCTGCAAGGAGGCTGTTTGCAGCAGGCCCGAGCTGAAGGGAAAAGTTTATCACTAAATGAAAATAGGTGGTTTATGTATTACTCTGGATTGGACATAGTAATTACTAACTCAAAACTGATTTGTTATTAAAAATAACCAGAGGACATTTTGTTATCGGGAGCTAACCAGAAAATCAAGAGGCAACCCCCGGAGACAAGAGAAAAACAAACAGTGGGTGAAATGAATGAGGGGATTTTTAAGCACGCTCCATGAGCCCTGCTGGCTCAACATGATGACGTTATCAAACATTATCCTTGCCAAGCTTACTTACCAGATTCTTCTATAGGCTTCCATATATGGGTGAGGAATAACCTGCCTGCAGGTCCACTTGGAGTGGTACCATATGAGGGGAGCTGGGAACACGAGGACTATTGAGAGCCCCACAATTCTGAATAGACCAGCCTCACCCCTTGAGACATCTAGGTCACCCTGTGGGGAAGGGAGACAAGGTGCAGTGAAGTGATGCTTCAACACCCACATCTACCAAGCCTCCCTTTCTGCCAAAATCCAAATGTGTAGCCAAGAGCCAAACAGGAAAAGGAGTGACAGAAATGACTATTGCCTGTTACAAATTCAGTGGCCACCAATATCTAAAAATGCCCCCAAAGCAATTTCATTGAATCATTTTCCTTCCCATTACCAATGTTTTTTTACAATAAACTACAGGGTTCCCTTTTCCGGTGATGCCCTTGCAGTGGCCAGGGCAGGGGAATTAGTCCTTCCGGGTAACATGCTGGTTTTCCTCACCCCAGCCCAGCCCAGCCCAGCCCAGGCTTGTTTCTAGCAATGGGAGGGAGGGTGTTGTCAAATTTAGAACTGAATCAAAAAAAGTGTAATTTCTAAACCTAGAATAAAACTTGAAACATTTGGAATTTGTATTTCATTTGGCTCTGGAAAAGATGAGTTTGAAGCCACTGCAGATTTTGTGATCTATTTCCCTGGGGTGTCTTAGAGGCTGGGTAGATAAACTTCAGTGTAATCCCGGCAGAGTATGGAAACTGTGATATTGTGAAATACCTGAAATGCGTGGACTATAAAGGCTGCTTTTCTAAGCACTGATTCAGTTTGTGGTAACTATCTAATGCTCTCCCATATAAGCTGAGGAATTGTTAGGTGAGTTGGTTTGTAGCCCTGGGAACAATCCCCTCCTTACCCAGCTATTTGTCCTTACCATACTAGGACGGACATACAGTTCCATTTTTGCCTCAGTAGAATTCACAGCAGGAATGGTTCTGATTCTTCTATACCTAAAAATGACAGATCAGATACAGACACACATACACTCACACACACCCAAAAAGTCCAAGCATGGAAGAATGTGTGTGACAAGCATAATGGGCAGAAAAGAGCTGGAAAGTAGAGCCATGTGCTCCGTAGGACTCTTCTTGGCTTGAAGGGTTTGGTCTGTGCTTGCAAGCCACATGCTGTAAATGAGGAAGTCCACTGTGGAGTTGACAGGTAAGATACAGTAAGTGCCTATCAGAAGTCAACTCACAAAACCAAGCCTTTGACAACACACTGTGATGCTCAGTGGGAAACATGGAATCTGCCAGCTGGCCCAGCAACAAGGAGAGTTACATCCAGGACTCTCAGCTTCCTCTCTCCTACAGAAAGGGGCAGCCCCTTTTGATTTCTGGTTGGCATGTAGAAAGGAGGAATAAGGGAGATAATCATTGCTTATGATCAAAAGATTGTAAAGACAAAATAAACAGTGAAAGTCACTGTTAATCGTGCTCCGCTGGACTCTCATCAGTACAAAGTGAATGTACAAGGTAGAATCCAGGCCCAAAGACGATTAGAGCAGCGAACAGGAGCCTACCCACACAGACAAGAAGATGGGGCTCATGTAAATGTTTGCCTTTCATTTATTTTGAGCAAACATTTCCTTCCACGTAACAGACTCATCCTGATCAGCAACTTCCACCTGGTGTTCTTCAAGCCAGATGGAAGCGTAAATTATTTAAATACATGATCTTCCATTAGCTATTGAGCTTAAGTGCCTTAAAAAAAATTTTAAAGTGCTTTCCAGGATTCTAGAAAGCATTTGCACTAAGATAGATAAACGTGTTCTCAAGACACAACTCCAATGACAGCAATTTTTATATTTTAAAATATAGTCAGCATCTATAAGTAATTATGACTTCTGCAAAGGATTGTTTACACTGGAAAAGTAAAATCAGAGCTAATGAGCTAACTAAGGTTTTTTTTTTTTTTTTTTTTTACCCTCCACATGACACTGTTCCATAAAAACAAACTTCAGGTTCATCTCAACACATTGAGGAGCAATAGTGACCTGTCTTGAATAGTTTCTCTCATTCATGGTTCAGGCATATTTTTTTCAAACTATGTTTTTAAGTAAAAATAAATATGAAGGCAGGTTTTAAGCTTAATCATTTTCCTGAGGGTAAATCAGTTTAGCACTTCTACTGCTGTGTTGGTGTGTGCATACAGTGTGTAATGGATAGACTTATGAGTAAAGACATCCTAGTTGACTTCCAACACTGTAATTACTCACTTGATTATAAGAGTAGAAAGGGAATATGTTATAGTTAAATATTGAAAATTCATAAAATTTCAGAAATTGGAAAGCCTGTAGAGATCACCTAGATCAGCACTCATCAACCTGGGCTTGTTAAAATACAGATTCTCATTCTGTGGCACTGGCGTGGGTTCTGAGATTGTCCATCTCTAACGCACTGTCAGATGATGTTGATGACATTAGTCTGTGGAACACTCCTTAAATAACAAGCCCTAATTGTTAGATGTGCCCTTATCAGCCCTTCTGGAAATGCCACACATCTTGGGAGGATAAAGACATCAGATTTAAAAGATAAGAGAAAAATCACTTCTTTGCCCTTAGCATACCATTAGTTAAGTTTTATATCTAGCGGTCGACCAGATATCAAAATAAAGGTTACAATACTGAGTGCTGCAGTTATTTTTAAATTTATTTTAGTATAAGAAATTGTTCATTTAAACATATTTTACTCAGGAATCTAGTCTGTAAGGGATAGAAAAGTGGTATTATTCCAGTTAAGAGTGTGTGTGTGTGCGTGTGTGTGTGTGGCCTTTTCCACCTTAACCCTGACTCTCCCAGCTGTCACTCATGGTCCAGAGGGCAGAAGTCCTCGCCTTTGATGAAATGAGTCTGAAAATAACTGTGACCCCAGGTATCTTTTTCTTGTTTGGATATAAGAGTCTTGATCCCAAGCTACTCTAAAAAGTGATCCCAACCTAGCATGTTTACTTGCCTCCTTGACTTAAGAGTACATGGTAGTATGTCTACATTCAAGATCTTATGTCAGGATCCACTTTCCTTTTTTTCTTTTTTCTTTTTTTTTTTTTTTTTTTTGTATCACCTTAATTTTTCTTCATTGCATGTGAATATTTGATATCGCTTCCTTGACAGTGAATATTTGATACCGCTCCTCCTTTCTTCATTCCCTCAATATTTTTCTTCATTTCTTCATGACTATAACTCCTTTTACATGGTTTTTACTTCCTACTTGACTTCTCCAGTTGCTTTTTGCTCCTCCCACTAGTGGAGGATGGCTTGAGAGATCACTTCACAGTGAGCAGGGGCTATGGAGTTCCATTACCTCAGCTGATATGTCTGTTTTTCTCTTTTAAACAAAATTTACTTACCAAGCCTAGCTCTTTTAGGTTTTTTTGTTTGTTTGTTTGTTTGTTTGTTTTGCAGTCTTGCTCTGTCACCCAGTGGCACTGGCATGATCTCAGCTCACTGCCACCTCTGCCTCCCAGGGTCAAGCAATTCTCCTGCCTCCGCCTCCCAAGTAGCTGGGACTACAGGCATGCACCACCATGCCCCGCTAATTTTTGTATTTATAGTAGAGAAGGGGTTTCACCATGTTGGTCATGTTGGTCTCGAATTCCAGACCTCAAGTGATCCCCCCGCCTCAGCCTCCCAAAGCGCTGGAATTACAGGTGTGAGCCACTGTGCCCAGCCCCAGGCCTAGTTCTTCAGAAGCCCCTGCCTTCTTACCAAGTTAATTGCTGCTATAAATAAAGTTAATTTTAAAAATATACTTTCTTTACATATTTGAGGTTTGAAAGGCTTATAAATAACACACTTCTTTTCCCCAACCAAGTTCAGAATTGAGAGACACACAGAGTCAAGGAGATGGAAATAAAATATCACCTTTGTTCCTAATAAAGTTGTGGGAGAATTTGCTTCAGATGAGAGAGCTGAATGGTGCTGCTAAGGATGCTCTACAGAATCAAAATGACACACCGTGTCAGAGGAAGTGCTGGAGGGCTGCAACTGCAGGACTCCCTACAGCGGTCCCTGTCTCCTCCACTCCCAGACACTGGACAGAATCGGTGGTGCAAAGTTGACTACATACCCAAGAGCAAATAAGTATACACATTCTCTGCAGGTTGGAGAAATTGAAACTGCAATTGAGCCGCCTCTATTCTTTTTCTCATACTCACCTCTCAGATTTCTCTTGCTCTACTCACTCCTCCTCCCTCCAGAAACACCAAGTAGGAGATAGAGGGAGAGGCAAGGAACATTAGGATATCACTTCACCAGGCAACACAGTGAGTGCTTACTAGCATTTCCTCTGAACATGGACTTATATTTGAACCATTTCATATAACTTGCCAATTCTCTCCTTACATACAGATAGCATCACTGGCACTGCCATAAAAGAATCTATTCTGTTTGCTATTCCTTATCAAGTCTCCAAACAATTTCCGTAAACTAGAACAAATTTATCATATAAGGAATCACGCCAACATTTGTAAAGGGTCCACGGTATAAGACACTGTTTATGCCCTCAAGATGTTTAAAAATCTAGTTGGAGACACTAGACTTGAACAAGCAAAGTTAAGCAATTAAATATTTTAATAACAACTCAATACAATCCTGTGAATACAGGTCAGTACACAATTAACTTTTATGTGATTTTAAAGTAAAATAAGAGCTCAGAAGAAAAAATCTTGCTAGGCTGGGGTGGTGGGACAATGTTTTGCTGAGGAGGTATGATTTGGGTTTTCAAAAATGGACAAGGATTTAAGAGAGAAGAGGGAATCATAAAAAGACGTAAGAAGCCAAAGGAAAAACCATAGCCTGCGGCAGAGGTGTTTTACAAGGGCAAGCTTAGAAGGCAATTTTCAAAATTCAAATCTGTTTAGCAACAGTCTCAGTGGCCTCAATTATAAAATTGGTATTCCACTCCAAGGTTTTGTGAATATCAAGTAAGATGTATGCAAAGCGACAAGAATATAGTAAGTACCCAATAAACATTAGTTATTGTTTTCAATATCATCATTATACATTATTGTTGTTATTCCTTACCAGTTCAATTGCCAATGATTTCTGGAGCATTTGCTGATAAAATTTATTAATGCAGAATTTATTTGGCTTCTCATGTCGTAGCAGCCTGTTCAGCCTTCTCTAAATAGCACTCTTTTTTAAAAACAAAGAAGGAAAGACAGAAGGAAGGACAGAAGAATGGAAGGAAGGAAGGAAGGAAGGAAGGAAGGAAGGAAGGAAGGAAGGAAGGAAGGAAGGAAGGGCGGGCTCTTTATTATAAACAATTCCAAACATTTACAAAAATAAGAGCATATATACCCATCGCCCAGATTCAACTCATGAGCAATCTTACCATTTCAGCTATATTGTACCCAGAATATTTTGAAGAAAATCTCAACTTCGTGTCATTTTATTATTAAATTTATAGCATTTATTCTTTTTGAAAAATATAACCACAGTATAATTCCCACAGCTAAAAATATGTTTAAATATCCAAACAATGCTCAAATGTCTTCACTTGGTTCATTTTCTTGGTCAGTTTTGTGCTGCTATAACGGAATACCAGAGACTGGATAATTCTTCCCCTCTGCTTTCCTCCTCAGTCAGGCTATAAGCACTACTATCTCTCATATTTTCCTTTTCTTCTTTTGATGTTCAATATTAAACATTTAATATCAAAAATTACCTATGCAATAATACTTTTCAAGTTATAAGAAGTCATCCCACCTCACCATGGGTAATTTAAAGCATAGTGCTGGTGTCGGGCAGGGCCTTTATGCTGCATCATTCAATGATGGAGGTGGAAGAGTAAGAGAGGGCAAGAGCAGAGAGGGCCAAACTTGCTTTTATAACAAATTCACTCTCGCAATAACAAACTCGCTACTGTGATAACAGCATTACTCCATTCATGAAGCAGAGCTCTCAGGAGCTGTTCACCTCTTAAACTAAATGACCTCTCAACACTGTTGCCTTGAGGATTGTTTCCGACATGTGAAATTTGGGGCACAAATTCAAACCGTAGCAGTGATCATTGATAGTATTTTTGCTTTTGAATTATTTTTAAATCATGGATTTAAGGATATTTGAAATGTTTTTGTTCACTGTAGTTGTGGTCCTCATTGATAATCAAATTGTCACATCATTCGTCAGTGGAGATCCCTAGTAAAGTTCACTCGAGTCCTTTGGCTGCACCTTTGATGGTCGTTAATAGGCTCTGTGCTTTGTAGTATGCTGAGATGCTATAGGGTCATGTTGAACATTTTCTGCCCCAGATTTTCCACTTCTCTGAGGAATTCTGGTTCCTTCGGGAAATAAATGGTGCTACCAGGTCAAGACCTTGACATCAAGTTTGCTGATTGCTACTAGGTCAGGCCTTATTTTCAGGATTTCTTGGTGAAAAGCTATAAATATGTTGTTATTTTGTTGTTGTGTTAAGGTAATATACATCATAAACTAAAATTTATGTTTCTGACTCAAACTTAGGACAAGATTTTTATCTTAGCCTCTTTTGTGTTACATCTTTTGACAAACACACAAACATAACTACTCATTTACTTCATCCACACAATACACATTCAAAAGTCTTAAAATAAGAACGCTAATACTATCACCTACAATGTGATTACCAAAACAGTTTTTAAAAAATGTTTTTCAGCTAGGCACAGTGGCTCATGCCTGTAATCCCAGCACTTTGGGAGGCTGAGGTGGGTGGATTGCTTGAGCTCAGGAGTTCAAGACCAGCCTGGGCAACATGGCAAAACCCTGTCTCTACAAAAACAATACAAAAATTAGCTGGGTGCAGTGGTGTGTGCCTGTAGTCCCAGCTACTCAAGAGGCTAAGGCAGGAGGATTGCTCGAGCCCCAGAGGTGGAGGTTGCAGTGAGCCGAAGTCATACTATTGCCCTCCAGCCTGGGCAACAGGAGTGAAACTCTGTCTCAAAAAAAAAATTTTTTTTTTCTTTAGAGTTATGCCACTAGGGAAATAATGTCAAAGGAGTGTATTTGAAAGTCACCTGAAATACTTTCTTTCTGAAGGGTGTGCCATAAACTCAAATTCTGATATTAATTTATTTCACTTTACTTTTACTTTCTATAATTTTATATTTAATTTTGTATAATTATGTGAATATTTACATGATTTCAAAAACAAAATAATATCTATTCAGAGAAACACACGCTTCTGTTCTTGTCGCCTCCAACACATACCATAAACGCACACACATACTTGTTTACCCTATGTTAGAGGTTGAATTATGTTCCCCAAAAAGTTATGTTGAGGTCCTAATCTATGGTACCTGTAACTGTGACCTTCTTTGGAAATAGGATCTTTACAGATATGATCAAGTTAAGATGAGGTCATACTAGATTAGGGTGGACCCTAATCCAGTGACAAGTGTCTTTATAAGAGAAAGATGAGGGAGATTTGGATCCAGAGACACAGGAGCACACAGCGGGAAGACAGTCACATGAATAAGGAAGCAGATATTGGAGTGATGTAGCTACAAGCCAAGGAATGCCAAGGATGGCCAGCAGCCAACAAAAACTAGGAAGAAGCAAGTTAGGACTCTTCCCTAGACCCTCCAGAGATAGCATGCCCTACGAACACTTTAATTTTAGACCTTCATCCTCCAGACTGTGAAAGCATGAATCTATGTTGTTTTAAGTCACTCAGTTTGTGGTATGTTTTTATGGCATCCCTGGGAAACGAATACGTACCCTCCCCACTCCCATTCTCTGGGCCCTTAAATGAACGATACACTGAGACACACACTTTTCTTCACCTTGCTTTTTTCACCTGAAATCTATATCCCAAAGATTACCCCATAATGTCATATGAAGACATTTCTCATGCATTTTTACATCTGCATAGGACTCTAGTTTGTGCATACACCATACTTTATTCAACTAGTTCTCTGTTGATCAAAATGTGAGTCTTTTCTACATTTTGCTATCATCAATAGTACTACTAATAGCCTTCAGAATGATCTTTTAGATTTTTTCTAGCATCATGGTAGGTACAGTAAGTTCCTAGAAGTGGGATTACTCAGTCAGAGAGGGTAAAGGCACATATAATATTGCAAAATATTACCTAATTCCACCCCAAACATTTTTCCCATCTTGCATTCACAGTAACCACATATAAGAGTGCCAATTTCTCAGCAGATTCAACAATAGACTGCCTTATCAGTCTTCTGGATTTTTATCAATTGGATAGGTGAGAAATGTTTTATTTACACAGTCTATATTTGCATTTTTCTTATTATGAGCAAAAGCATTGCTCTTCAAGTAGTTTGCAAAATTGAACAGAGGTATACAAATAGATTCTTCCCCTCTGCTTTCCTCCTCAGTCTATAAGCACTACTGTCTCTTATATTTTCCTTTTCTTCTTTTGATGTTCAGTATTAAGCATATTTAATATCAAAAATTACCTGTGTGATAATATTTTTCAAGTTATAAGACGTCATCCCGCCTCACCAAATCTATAAAACACTTAATTCAATAAATGTTAAGTTAGCACCTATTATGCAGCAGGCACTCTACGAGTTTTTAGAGAGTATAAAAACAGGAAATAGAGAAAGAACTCCTTTCTTAAAACCTTATCACCTAAAAGGAAATATAGAAACCTATAGATAGGTATGTAAAGCTCCATATAACTATACAAAGTTATATGGATGATATTGATAGAGGCATGTATACATAACATACACACACAGCTCGTAACAGAATAACACAGTAGTAGTAGAACCAAGAAA
This sequence comes from Piliocolobus tephrosceles, assembly GCF_002776525.5. Classification (NCBI taxonomy): domain Eukaryota; kingdom Metazoa; phylum Chordata; class Mammalia; order Primates; family Cercopithecidae; genus Piliocolobus; species Piliocolobus tephrosceles. Next base: position 66,415,138 of record NC_045440.1, read on the forward strand.
GGGCAGGGAGGAGAAAATTATTCAGAGGATTATCTCAATTTTATTTTAAGACACATTTCTTTGAGTTAATACAGTACTCTATAAGCACAAATATTTCTGGAAGTGGTAAAACACTTGGCTATATAATCACTCACAGCTTAGCAAAAATTAGCTAACCCAAATATTTTCCTTTTTACCATCACCTGAGATCTGTTGCCTTTCTAAATGAGGAATCTCCCTAGAAATAAAAGGATATAGTGTGAAATGAGAACATTTGACGACCAGAAAATAACAGGAGAAAATGAGGTGAACTAGAAAGGCTGCATAATCTTGTGCTTAAAATCTAGGGCTCTGGAGCCATAACAGACTGGGTTTGAATCTTGACTCTACAACTAACTAGCTATAGAACTTTGTGCAAGTTCTTTAAGTAGTCTGGGGCTGTTTTCTCATAAAATACATAATACATAATTTCCCATTATTACATAAATAGTAAGTAATAATAATCATACATATTCCATAGCGTTTCTGTGAGAATTAAATGGGGAGAAAAGAGGGAATATTAAATTCTTGCTGTGCCTTCTGCTTCCGGGTAGGATAGATAATTTGTGGCACTTAATGTCCCCACTGAGAGTAACGGAAAAGGCTTGATAGAAAAAAATGCCTGGAGAGTTGGAAACCATGGAAGCTGAGGGATGTATTACAGCTGCCTTTTTCCTCCATGGGTATATCTGCTGATTATGATGGCGGGGTGATGGACTGAGAATATGAGATTTGACTGAATAAAGGATGGGGTGCGGAGAAACCAGTAGACATTTTCAGTCTTAGCCTCCAGAGAGACAAAATCGGAAACATGAGGGGCCAAACTGCTTTCCTTTGAGAAGGAAAGGATGGAGAACAGAGCCTGACACACAGCCAGTTCTCGCTCAGGACATATGTTGACTTCTGAAACTTCATGAAGTAAAGAGTTAACCAGAAAGCATCTGAGAAGCAGAGGAGAGGTTTGGACAGCCTAGCTATATTAAGAAGCAAAGACTAGAATTCAGACACTACCAGAGTGAAGTACAGGTAAATACACCAAGTTCTCAGTTGAAAGTCCTAGGGGCTTTACAATAGAAGTGGTGCAAATCAGCAAAACCACAACCAAGTCTTCAGCTCAGAATCTGATTAAAGGAAGGTGACTGGACTTCAATCTATCAGCCTAGCAGAGAAAGAGGTATTACCTGAAGTCTCTAAGTCATTTTCAAATGCATCATCTACCATTCAATTTTAAAATGTGCTAAATGCCAAGAGAAAATCATATGACCAAAATGTTCTAAAGAAAATAAATAGACAGTAGAAACAAGCTCATGGTTGATTCAGAAATTGAGGTAGCAGAAAAAAAGCTTTTAAATAACTATGATTAATACATTTGAGAATATATTTTTAATAGAGAAAGATTAAAAAGTCCTTAATTCATCTTGAGTTGATTTTCGTATAAGATTGTGATCCAGTTTCATTCTCCCACATGCGGTTAGCCAGTTTTCCCAGCACCATTTCACCAGACACCAAAGTGGGGTGTCTTTTCCCCACTTTGTATTTTTGTTTGCTTTGTCGAAGATCAGTTGGCTGTAAGTATTCGGGTTTATTTCTGGTTTTTCTATTCCATTCCATTGGTCTATGTGCCTATGTTTATACCAGTAGCACACTATTTTGGTGACTGTGGCCTTATAGTATATTTTAAATCAGGTAGGGCGATGCCTTCAGATTTATTCTTTTTACTTAGTCTTGCTTTGGCAATGTGGACTCTTTTTGGGTTCCATATGAATTTCAGAACTGTTTTTTCTAATTCTGTGAAGAATGATGGTGATATTTTGATGGGGATTGCATTGAATTTGTACAAAAGTTGATATCTATATACATGTATCAATGGAAATTTTTTAAAATATATATAGTAACAGTTATGGATTGAATGATATCTCTCTAAAATTCATGTATCGAAGCCCCAATGCACTGTACCTTAGAGAGAGACTGAATTTGAAAATAAGCCCTTTTAAAAAGTAATGAAGTCAAAATTACGTTATTAAGGTAGACCTTAACCCAACCCAATCAGTGTCCTTAAAGGAAGATATTACAACACACAGAGAGCCATCAACGGCACACATTTACAGAGGATGCCCATGTGAAGGGGCAGCAGGAGGGCAAGAGCTGCAAACCACAGACAAGATCCCAACCCTGTCAGCACCTTCATCTCAGACTTGTAGCCCCTAGAGTTGTGAGAACAGAAAAGTCTGTTGTTTCAGCCACCTGGCTGGTGGTCTTTTGTTATGGTAGCCCTAGAACACTAATACAAAACCTGAAAATGAGAACTCAATAAACAAATCTAGCAGCAAAATGAACACAGCTGAACAGAAATACAAATCAATAGAAAATTTCCAAACTGAAGTGTAAAGAAAAGAGAGATGGAAAATGCAGAAAAGAGCTAGTTGACAAAGTAAAAAATATTATTTGTATATAGTTGGAGTCCCAGAAGAACAGAGAGAGAAGGGAGCAGAAGTGATGTTAATATTTGAAAAGATGGAGGATGAAAATTTCTAAAACCAATAAAAACCATCAAATGATAGCTACAAGAAGCTCCACAAACCCCAAACAGGATAAACATAAAGAAAATCACACCAAGGTGCATAAGGGTAAAACTTTTTTTAAGAAAAAAAGGCAAAAATAAAAAGATATATTATCTTCAAAGGATCCACAACAACACTAACAATCAATTTCTTATTTTTTTATTATACTTTAAGTTCAGGGATACATGTGCAGAATGTGCAGGTTTGTTACATAGGTACACATGTGCTATGGTGGCTTGCTGCACCCATCAACCCATCATCTACATTAGGTATTTCTCCTAATGCTATCACTCCCCTTGCCCCCTACCCCCCATCAGGCCCTGGTGTGTGATGTTCCCCTCCTTGTGTCCACGTGCTCTCATAGTTCAACTCCCACTTATGAGTGAGAACATGCAGTGTTTGGTTTTCTGCTCCTGTGTTAGTTTGCTGAGAATGATGATTTCCAGCTTCATCCATGTCCCCACAAAGGACATGAACTCATCCTTTTTTATGGGTGCATAGTATTCCATGGTGTATATGTACCATATCTTCTTTATCCTGCCTATCATTCATGGGCATTTGGGTTGGTTCCAAGTCTTTGCTATTGTGAATGGTGCTGCAATAAACATACGTTTTGTCTTTATAGCAGAGTGATTTATAAGCCTTTGGGTATATACTCAGCAATGGGATTACTGGGTCAAATGATATTTCTGGTTCTAGATCCTTGAGGAATCGCCTGTCTTCCACAATGGTTGAACTAATTTACACTCTCACAAACAGTGTAAAAGTGTTCCTATTTCTCCACATCCTCTCCAGCATCTGTTGTTTCCTTACTTTTTAATGATTACCATTCTAACTGGCATGAGATGGTATCTCACTGTGGTTTTGATTTGCATTTCTCTAATGACCAGTAATGATGATCTTTTTTTCATGTTTGTTGGCTGCATAAATGTCTTCTTTATAGAGGTGTCTGTTCATATCCTTTGCCCAAATTTGATGGGGTTGTTTGTTTTGTTTCTTTTAAATTTGTTTAAGTTCTTTGTAGATTCTGGATATTAGCCCTTTGTCAGATGGATAGATTGTAAAAATTTTCTCCCATTCTGTAGGTCACCTGTTCACTCTGATGATAGTTTCTTTTGCTATGCAGAAGCTCTTTTGTTTAATTCGATCCCATTTGTCTATTTTGGCTTTTGTTGCCATTGCTTTTGGTGTTTTAGTCATGAAGTCTTTGTCCCTGCCTATGTCCTGAATGATATTGCCTAGGTTTTCTTCTAGGGTTTTTATGGTTTTAGGTCTTACATTTAAGTGTTTAATTCATCTTGAGTTAATTTTTATATAAGGTGTAAGGAAGGGATCCAGTTTCAGCTTTCTGCATATGGCTAGCCAGTTTTCCCAACACCATTTATGAAACAGGGAATCCTTTCCCATTGCTTGTTTTTGTCAGGTTTGTCAAAGATCAGATGGTTGTAGATGGGTGGTGTTATTTCTGAGGCCTCTGTTCTGTTCCATTGGTCTATATATCTGTTTAGGTACTAGTACCATGCTGTTTTGGTTACTGTAGCCTTGTAGTATAGTTTGAAGTCAGGTAGCATGATGCCTCCAGCTTTGTTCTTTTTCTTAGGATTGTCTTGGCTATACAGGTTATTTTTTGGTTCCATATGAAATTTAAAGTAGTGTTTTCTAATTCTGTGAAGAAAGTTGATGGTAGCTTGATGGGGATAGCATTGAATCTATAAATTACTTTGGGCAGTATGGCCGTTTTCATGATATTGATTCTTCTTATCCATGAGCATGGAATGTTTTTCCATTTTCTTGTGTCCTCCCTTATTTCCTTTGTATTTCTCCTTGAAGAGGTCCTTCACATCCCTTGTAAGTTGTATTCCTAGGTATTTTATTCTCTTTGTAGCAATTGTGAATGGGAGTTCACTCATGATTTGGCTCTCTGTTTAAGACTAACAATCAACTTCTTAACAGAAACAATGGCAGCCAGAAGACAGTGGAATGATATATTTAATGTGCTAAAAGAAAATAAGTGCCTACTACAACTCTATATCCAGTGAATATTTTTTAAAAAAAGGTTGTTTCAGACCAAAAAGAAAAAAAAGAAAAGATAACCTGAGTGAATTGATCATTAGACATCCCACACTAAAAGAAATGCTATAGGGAGTACTTACGCAGAAGGAAAATTATCTCAGATGGAACACAAAAATGCAAGAAAGAATGAAGAGCACCAAAAATAGTGACTATGTGGGTGCTACAGATTGAATGATGTTTATGTCCCCCCACCAAAGTAATATGGTGAAGCCCTGACCCCCAGTGTGGCTATATTTATAGACAGAGCCTCTGGGAAGAAATTAAGATTAAATGAGGTCATAAGAGTGGAACCCTGATCTGACATGATTAGTGTCCTCTGAAGAAAGAACTTCCTCTTTCCCCCTCCACACATGCACACGGAGGCAAGACCATATGAGCACACAGTGGGCAGGCAGCCAACTGCTACCCAAGGGGAGAGTCCTCACCAGACACCATCCCTGCTGGCACCTTGATCTTGGCCTTCCCAATTTCCAGAATTGTGAAAAAATTAATTTCTATTGTTTAAGCCACCAGATTGTGGTATTTCATTATGACACAACCCAAGCAGACTACGACAGTGGGTAGACCTCAGTGAATATTGACAGTTCCAACCAATAATAATAATGTCTTGTGGAGGTTAAAAATGTGTTCAGAATTTAAATGCATGACAACAATAATACAAAGTTAGTGGGTGGTAAATCAAGCTCATGTTTTAAGATTCTAACATTATTATGGAAGTGATAAAATTAATCATTTGGATTTTAATAATTTAAGAATGCAAGCTATAATCTCTGTAGTAACCATTTTAAAATAATTAGAGGATGTGTAACTAACAATATAGAAAAAACTACTATAACAAAAGATATTTGATTAATCCAAAGGAAAGCAAGAAATGAGAGAAAAGGACACTTAAAACAGGTGGGTCAAAATCAGAGGTTTATTTTGGCTCATGATTCTGGAGGCTACAGGTGCTGGATCTGATTATCTTCCGATGAGAGCCACACATTTCATCATAACATGAGGGGAAGCCAGACGTATGCAAAAAGGGCAAAACACAAGGGCAGTTTCACTTTACAGCACCTTGCTCTTGTGGCAATTAATCCAGTCTCATGAAAGTGAGAACTCCCACATTCATGAGAATTTACCCAGTCTCGTGAGAACAGCATTAATCCTCTTAACATCCCAATCACCTTTTTATTTAAAACAGGTGGGTCAAATTTAAAAAAAAACTAATATAGGAGGTATCAATCAAATGCATCAGTAATTACATCAAATACAAGTGGACTAAATATGACAATTAAAAGAGTGTCAGAATGTATTTCTTACCTATGTGTTTACAAGGAGATGTATGTTAACTCCAAAATTCTTACAAGATGCCTGGCATATGGTGTCCTCAAAAAGGAGCTGGTATTGAAAGCCATAATTAATACTATTGTGAATGGAATTACCATCCTGAGGAACGAGGATGAAAGTTTTTCAGAAAACATACAAAAAAGGGACATGGCTAGCTCACAATTGTGCCCATTACTGGTCCACCCAGTAGACATTAAATTCACTCCATGAAGGCATAATATGAATTAAAACCAAATGTTATATGCTTTGCTTGTTAAAAATTTCCCTTATTCAAAGATGGTATTACATCAGTAGAATTTTACACTGTGTTCAAACAACTGATATATACATGAGAATTTTGAGGACGTTCTTTATTCCATGGTGACCATTTATAGATTTTAGTTACTTCTTTAAAACAAGATTTGTTTCTTAGTTAACTAGACCTTAAAGAGCTTGGAAGTCAATATGGTGATAGTTACAGTAAAGTACTGCTCCCAATATTTGAGGCTTATTTCATAATCTAGTATCATGCTTCAAAAGCAATCTACACAAATCAGTGAACAGTCTTCTTCCATTGCAAATCTAACTTTAATTAGAAAAAGTTTCCATCGTCAGGAAATTTTGGAATTAAATGTTTAAAATTTCAAGAAAAGAGTAAGTCTTTTTTATTTTTTTACTTTGAAAAAATTCAAACTGCAGGAAACTTACAGAAAAGTTGCATGAATATAACAATAAACTCTTAACCCTGATTTACTAATTTCTGCTATTTTGCCACATTTGCTTTATATTTTTCTCTGTCCACACATAAGTATACACATGCATGTGTGCATGTATATGTCTATGCAGCAGTTATTATTATTTTTGCTGAGGCTTTTGAAAATAAATTGCAGACATCATTACTTTTTGCCACTAAATATTTCCATTTATATTTCTAAGAACAAGGAAAATTTCTTACATAGCTACAACATAATTGTCAAATTTTGGAAATTTAAAATGATACACTACACGTAACTAATCAAGTCAATATTTAAATCTTGAAATCCAGTTTATATATCATGTTGTCAGAGAAAACTTTCTTGCCCCCCCTTCCTTCCTACTCATTTTTATTGACTCTTCTCTAACCCCTAGACTTTTGATATTATTTTATTGTCATGCTTGCCACAGTCCAATACATTTCCTCTTACATCTTCTCTCCTATCTGGCCATGGCATCCTAGAGGGCAGTAACCAGGTTTTGCTTATTTTTGCGTCTCCAGTTTCTTGTATAATGCCCAGCACCTTGAAGATCCCCAGCAATGTTTTCTGAATGAATGAAACGGATACATCATATATACTTTCTTTGCTTCTTTGTCTCTTTGTCCAAAACATATTTATATCACTAATTTATATTTAACTTGTGGTCACCTTAAATATCTTGTTCTTTCGCTACTATATTATTTAGTCTTACTATATTACTACATACTGACCATAACATTTTCAGTTTGTTTGTTCATTTCTAATTAAATTCAATATTTCCAGCTTCTGCCCAATGACCAGTTACTACCATATAACCAGTTACATTATAAAACTAATATTTTTGAAGACACATGAATGATAAGGAGGCATCTCATAAAAATTATAAACAAGTAATTATGCATCAAGCAAAAAAATAGATGTCCAAATTAATATTCGTGGTTTATATCCTTGGCTTTCAATCTGACATAACTCTTCTTCCCTATCCTTTTCATATAAGCAGAAAAAGGATTGGTGAAGGGGTTGGAAGGGGGGAGAAGAGGAGGAGAAAATGTTGCTACAGTTAGTACTAAAACCTAGACTTGTGTTAACACAGATGTCATTTGGAAGCGCACAGTCCCCAGCTAAGTATGACAAAGAAGAAAATAAATGTTAAGTAGTGGCTTCCATCTACTCTGATATGATTTGGCTCTGTGTCTCACCCCAAATCTCACCTTGAATGGTAATAATCCCAGGTGGAGATAATTGAAACAAAGGGTTGGTTTTCCCCATGCAGTTCTCATAAAAGTGGGTTCGTTCTCACAAGATCTGATGGTTTTATAAGGGGCTTCCCCATTCACTGGGCACTCACTCTCCCTCCTGCCACCCTGTGAAGAGGTTCCTTCTGTCATGATTATAAGTTTCCTCAGGCCTCCCCAGCCATGCTAAACTGCGAGTCAATTAAACCTCTTTCCTTTATAAATCACCTAGTTTCGGCCAGTTCCTTATAGCAGCATGAGAATGGACTAATACATATCCCATTGTTCTGTATCTAAAAATTCCAACAATGAACATTCATTTAATTGCTACTATTTTTCAATTATCTGATAAATTTGATCATATATTTTATCTTGCTCTATCTTCACAGCCAACCTGCAGTATTATGACAATTATAGATTTGAAGACATAACTGTATTGTAGCATCTCATTGAGTCTAAATCAACTTTGATTGCCATTATTTATGTTCCACTAAGAAAGAAATAAAAATGCTGAACTTTAAACTACAACAACATGCCAACATGTCATTGATTATAAAATGAGTCTCAATTTCAGACAAGTTAAAACATGTCTTCGAATGGATGAAATAAGTGGTAGAGGTAGGACTTGAACCAACATCTGTCCATCTTGCTGGTCAGCACAAATTCTACTTCCATAGCGTTGAAGTCAGATACTTCATGTTTTTGTCCAGACAGGTTGATGTTGGACATTGCTGATTCCTAAGTCTGGGTGGCTCTGAAAGGAAAATGACATTTCTGACCATTCGCCCAGGTGAGAAAGATGAAGGTTTGCCTCCTTGGAGGCGATGAACATTCCAGGCCTAACAGACACTGGAAAGAAGGCAATGGAAATTCCAGGCCACTGGAAAGAAGGCAATGATTGCCTGACTGGCACATGGGAGAGACACCATTCTCCCTATATTCCTTACAGTGTGACTGAGGGCTACAGGCAATGGATCTTGCACCTGAAGGCCTAGACACAGAAAAGTTCAGGACTCACCCACTAGTGCAATCCATCATGCACAGCATTGAAACTAAAACATGCAGTTTCTCACCCCCAGGCCTGGCTGAGTCCACGTTGGCATGCTGCTTTCTCTGCACAACTGCGATTCTTGCTGAATAATTGAAGCCCAGGCTTTGTCCATACCAGAGATATTACTGTTTGATTTTGTGATCCCAAAGGGACAGCTGCAAACTGCTGATGCCTGTGCTGGTGCTGAAATTGCTACAGAATATAGGAATTTTTTGAGTTTCATGTTGGAAAATCACCAGGCATTGCTCTGGAAAGTGGGGGCTTCTTAGAGGTTTAAAAAAACGGTTCAAGAGTATATAGGTGGGAGGGATGAGAGGTTAATGAGATGCTTTTCTGCAAGGCAAGATTGCATCTGAGCAATAAATTGTAAAAAAAATTAATTATAAATGGAATAACCCAGCCCCGAAGGAATTGAGATAATGCAGAATAAGTTCCCATTAATGGAAAGATGTGAATTTTAATATACACACCATACCAGAGTAATACCGTACACATTGAAGGATTACAAAAAAACATGCTTTATTCCCCCACCTTACCCCAAGAAAAGGGGGAAAAAATCACAAAGGCTGAGTTACAAATGATAACTTCAAACATAAATCCCCCAGATGTGAATTCATAAATGCAATAGGCTGGCTGCAGTATCATCCTATGAATAAGGGCTGTGATCTCTGCCTAGCAGGTCCCCAAGTGGGTCACAGAACATAGTCTTATCCAGCAGCAGAGCTTGCATTCTTTACCATATGCATCTGCAAACATCCTTCCAAAATGTTTAGCAGTCGTTGCTCACAGAAATAGAATTGCTCAAATATCTATGATTTTATCATGCCAAAAAATTTTTGAAACAGGTACAGAAAGATTCAATGACTTGGCTGGGTGCAGTGGCTCACACCTGTGGGATCACACATGTAATCTCAGCACTCTGGGAGGCTGAGGCGGGTGGATCACCTGAGGTCAGGTGTTCGAGACCAGCCTGGCCAATGTGGCGAAACCCCATCTCTACTAAAAATACAAAAATTAGCCAGGTATAGTGACGGGTACCTGTAATCCCAGCTACTCGGGAGGCTGAGGCAGGAGAATCACTTGAACCCGGGAGGCGGAGGTTACAGTGAGCTGAGATTGTGTCATTGCATTCCAGCCTGGGCAACAGAGTGAGACTCTGTCTCCAAAAACCAAAAAACAAAACAAGCAAACAAAAAGATTCAATGACTTGCCTTAACAAAAGCACATAAACTTGAATTCATCAAATTCTCAGTTTTAGGCAAAAGAACATAAACAAAACATATCTCCCTGATTGGTGGCAGAGAACCTGAGGGGAAAATAGAATTCTGGAGTTTGCTTTTCAAACCCAAATTATAAAAAGACACAAAACAGCTGACTTCCAAACAAGATGTGGAAAAGCCACTCTCTCACATTCCTCTTTTTTCCCTCTATAATCTAATGGCCATTAACAAAGTGCACAATTACATATCAATCTTGCCTATCTAACATGAAAAGAAAGCTTTAATTTGTCTTTTAAAAGATAGTAGCTATGATAGTTAATAAATGTGTGAATTAGTAAGAAATTCATTTGATGGAGGAGGCAAATGAAAAAATTAGGGTGCTGAGATTCTGGAATTTTGTTCAAAGTCCTATTTTCTGTGGAAGGGGGAGGCCTGAATTTGAAGCAAGGAGATGTGGGTTCAAATCCCATCTCTCAAGCCTGGCACTTCATTTACCCACTCTGTGCCCCAAGACTCTTCAGTGATATGGCAGAGAAAAATCTTCCCACTGCCCATTCTTGTTGACACAGGAAAATTAAATGGTGAAAGCTCTTAGCACAGAACTTGGTCTCAATAAATATGAGTCGACCTGGTAGCCAAAAAGAAATTTATTTCGCAGATTGCAAAAAGCACTGTTTGAGGGGCAGCCTTATATAGGAATCATTCATTACAAAATATTGTTACCAAGAAAAAGTTCTAATTTTCTGGGAGGCAAAGAATTAACAACTCAGGGGAAAAAAAATCTCTTCTTTTATTTTAATCGATCTGCTTTTGGTGTGGATTGGGTTTGAGGTTTAAGTTTGTTTTTGAATTTGTGTGCATGCACATGGGTGGTGCCTACTAAATGTTAGGGGCTCAATAAGTATTAGGTTGGTGCAAAAGTAGTTGCAGTTTTTGCCGTTGCTTTTATTAACAAAACCACAATTACTTTTGCACCAATCTCCTATTTGTTGAATGGAATTAAAAGGGGGAAGAATTTGGTCAGCTATTTTGCCTATCCTATAATGAATTGTACAGAAACCCCCTGCCCCCCATGAGTAGTTTCACTTTCCGCAGTTTCAGTTATCCATAATCAACTAAGGTTCCAAAATATTAGATGAAAAAGTTCAGAAATAAATGATTCATAAGTTTTAAGTTTCATGTCATTCTGAACAACATGATGAAATCTCACCCCATCCTGATCTGTCCACCCGGGTCGTGAATCCTCCCTCTGTCCAATGTCTCCACGCTGTAGATACTCTCTGCCCCTGAGTCACTTAATAGCTGGCTCGGCTATTACATCTACTGTCAAGGTATCTCAGTGCTTGTGTTCAAGAAACCCTTATTTTACTTAATATGGGCCCAAAACACAAGAATAGTGATGCTAGCAATTCAGATAGGCCAAAGAGAAGCTGCAAGGTGCTTCCTTTAAGTGAAAAGGTGAAAGTTCTCAACTGAAAGGAAAGAAAAAAACAAATCACATGCTGAGGCTGCTGAGATCTATGGTAAGAACAAATCTTCTGTCTGTGAAATTGTAAAAAGGGAAAAAGAAGTTTGTGCTAGTTTTGCTGTCACACTTTAAACTGCAAAAGCTACAGCCACAGTGGGTGATAAGTGTTTAGTTAAGATGAAAAAGGCATTATGTTTGTGGGTGGAAGACATGAACAGAACATGTTCCAATTGAGAGCAATCAGGTTTGGTGCTATCCACAGTTTCAGGCCTCCACTGAGGATCTTGGAACATATTCAGACAAGCGGGGACTTCTGAATTCTGGGGTCTTCTGTATTCCCAGGACTTATCACAATTCTGTGTATATATTCCATTTTCAATGAATATTTGTTACATTACTAAATATTCATTTTCTTTGTTTTTAAAATAATAATTTTTCAAGGTCTTTTCTATTACATTTTATACTACCTTTCTAAATTTCATTTCACTGCCAGTGCCTTCTCCCTTTATAGAAGTTATGGCCTTTCTGTAGCAAATGGAAAAAAAATACCCCTGTCTGACCTTCAGTATTTTAGAAAACTGTGTTGTTTTGCCAATATCACAAGTACTGTCCACAATACAATATTTTGTCCAATTGTCTCCCAATTTTATTATCTCTCAACTCTTTTCACCATAATAACTCATGTTCCTGAGCTTCTGGTACCTTACGTAACCAGCCCTGTAGAAGTTCCAAGAGCATGTGAGTCCTTCCAACCTCTTGACCCAGTTCCACAACTTAAATTTAACCTGTTTCCTCGCCCACCATCCACCTGCACATTCAAAGAAAACAAGAACATAAATAACATAAATGCCGGCCGGGCGCGGTGGCTCAAGCCTGTAATCCCAGCACTTTGGGATGCCGAGACGGGCGGATCACGAGGTCAGGAGATCGAGACCATCCTGGCTAACACAGGGAAACCCCGTCTCTACTAAAAAATACAAAAAACTAGCCGGGCAAGGTGGCGGGCGCCTGTAGTCCCAGCTACTCTGGAGGCTAAGCCAGGAGAATGGTGGGAACCCGGGAGGCGGAGCTTGCAGTGAGCTAAGATTGAGCCACTGCACTCCAGCCTGGGCGACAGAGCCAGACTCCGTCTCAAAAAAAAAAAAACATAAAAAAACATAAATGCCATATAGCAAGAAGAAGGAAGAACTCCCATCTTTAATTATCCCCTAATCACAAAAGACACTGTCAGAATTCTCTGAGCCCAAAGGGAATGCCAAATGGCATCAGACAAGTGAGGGCTTCAGGAGGACATGGGAGCTGGAAAAGATAAGCAGTCATGAGTCATTTAGTAGCTGTGACCCTGGGCAAGTCACTGCCTCTCACTCTCTGAAGTTTCTCATCTTAAAATGGGGATAATACTAGTACCCAACTGATAGGGTTGTTACGAAAATATAAAGAGGTTTGTATTTTAAAATACTTAGAACCAGGCACTTTGTAAGTTAGATATATATATATATATGTGTGTGTGTGTGTACATATATACACACATATATACTTTATATGTACACACACATATATATAAAGGTACCAAATTCATGAGAAAGAGATATTTTTAAAAGTCCCTTGCAGTTGCCCTGTAAGACACTGTATTCACAACTGCCCACAAACAATTACCACAGAATATAATCATCAGACCCAATCACTGCAATATTCTGAATGTTTATGTCCTCCCAAAATTCCTATATTGAAATCCTCACCCTCAAGATGATGGTATTAGGAGGTGGGGCCTTAGGGAGGTGATTAGGTCATGGGAGTGGAGCCCTCATGAATGGAATGAGCACTCTTAAAAAAGAGGCCTGAGAAAGATCCTTCACCCTTTCCATCATGTAAGGTGAGGGTAATAAGAAGGTTGTTTAGAAGGAATGGTCTTTTGCCAGACACCAGGCCTGTGTGCATCTTGATCTTGGACTTCTTAGCCTCTAGAGCTGTGAGAAATCAATATCTGTTGTTTATAAGCCATGCAGTCTATCGTACTTTGTTACAGCATCATGCTATGGTTTGAAAGTATCCCCCAAAATTTCACATATCGGAAACTTGGTCTCCAAAACAGCCGTGTTGAGAGGTGGGACCTTTGGCAAGTGACTGGGTCATAAAGGCTTGTTCGTGGATTGATAAGTTACCGAGGGGATAGATTAGTTATCACAAGACTAGGTCTGTCATAAAAGCCACTATGGACATCTCTTGTGAGCCACCTCACCACGTGTCACCTTGTGCCACTAGGGACTCTGCAGAGTCCCCATTCGCAAGGACACCCTCAGCAGATGCAGCCCCTCAAATTTGTACTTCCCAGCCTCCAGAACTATAAGACATACATTTTTTCTTTATAAATTACCCAGTCTCAGGTATAATTGCTATTCAATTACAGCAACAGAAAATGGACTAAGACAGAGCCCAAACAAACACAATCACTCTGTGGCTACAAGGGGGAAATGGTGAAGACAAAGCTTGTTCAAGGCCGTATTTGAAATGAGATGGAGACAAGGATGCTAAAAATCCCCCACATTCAGCTAACATGCGTAACTTCTGCTTCTTTACCAGTGACAGTTCTACCCCTACTCGAATCCTCCTGCCTCTTGGACAAAAAATTACCAAGACATTCGGTCATCAAATTGACCCTGCTTCTTGACAGCATTCCATCCAAAACCAACCTCAGCTTCTTTAAATACTCCTTAGAATCACCCAGCACAAGCCCAGATCCTACAATCCACCCTTCCCAAGTCCCTCTTAGCAGGTCAATTTAAGGCTTTCCCACTTGCACTCTCCCTGCTGCCACAAGCTGAGGAAACCTGATTTTGTTCTGATTCTAGGTGTGTTCTTGGTGTTCTTTGCCTGGTGGACCATAAAATAATACCTCTAACAACAACAAAAAACAGCTATTACTTCTTGAGTGTTTACTCTGTGCCAGAGACTTTCTAAAGTCTACACATGTATTAACTTCTAATCCCTACAACAATCTATATCCTGGACATAGAGAAGTAACTTCTATAGCAAGTAGAGAAGCAAGAATTCAGACCCAGGTCTGCCTGACACAGAGCTGGTGCTCTTAGGCAATGCATTCTGCTGCCTCTTGAATAGAGGGCAGTTGCCCAGAGCCACTTTAATATCTTCTGTATCCTACATTGAAATTGAGTACAGCTTGCCCCAATTCTGCTTGATTATTTCCCAGCTCATGTTTATGTTCAAAGGGATGGGAAAGATAAAAAGAGAATAAATCATCTCACCACATGGAGTATACTTTTCATTTTGCACTCATATAAACTTGAAATGAGGGCTATTGGTTTTAAATTTGAAGCTGAGAACAACTTCTCAGCTGAGGGAGCAGAACAACACAGAGAGGACTGTGAAATCCAGGAGAGCTGATTTAGTCCTGGCTGCAACCCTTCTAACAATGTGAACTTTAGGCAAGCTCTTTAACCTCTCTGAAGCTTGTTCTTCTATTCTGTAAAATAGATACAATAATGCCTGCCTCAATGTGAGGCAGTGAAGTGCTTGATACTTAAAACCAGTGGGTATATGAAAGCTATTATGGCTACCATCATGAAAAGTAGTGATTCTCAGTACCCCACAAAGATGGTTTGCAGTGGCTGACACCACTTGATAAATCATAAAAGGCCCAGATGTGTCCTTCTAATGTTCACTAAGGGTCACAGAGGCTGTCAGAGCCAGGGATGAGGACAGGGAAGGGAAGGCAAGAAGAAAGGAGCTGTTTAAAAAGAGGAAAGAGTCTTGTTTGAGGTCCTGTGCCTACTCATCCTACAGGCCAACACCACAGAGAAACGAAATAACAATATTCTGGAAACAGGACATTCTAATTTTTGGATACCATTCTTATTCAAACCAGGAGAGACTTTGGTTTATACCCCTACTGGACAACAACAAATTTTCCTCTTCATGATAATCCTGGAGACTTCACAGACAGGCTTCAGAAAGAGAAAGAAAAAAATATATCTACATGCATGAGTGTGTGTACACATCTATACATCAGAAAAGAAAGCTACAATGACTACCAGCAAATGAACAATTCCCTATATTTACTACAAACCTCTCTTTAACAAACTGCAGTCTATTCATTAAATGGGAGGAAAAAAATATGAGGACAGGAAATGGAAAGGGGCAGAAAAGTGAGGAGGAGATGACAGGGTAAAAGAAACCACTTTGCTTCTAATGTAATGCAGTAAGATATAAATACAATCAAAGGTGTTAATCTAATCCCTTTGTGAAGCACTGAGTCAGAGAACAAGACAAAAACAAACCTGTGATCTGGAACTTCTTGAGCCCCCACTCGGGGGGATTAATGAGGAGTACACGGCTGTGAAATTACGTGTTCTCTGAGTCAGGAAAATGGTCCTACTGGTGCATGACCTTGAAATGAGGGGACGCAAACTTCACCTGATCCACAATTATGAAGCCCAGAAAGGAGGGGCTTGGGGAAAAGAGAGGATGTGGAAAAGAGGCTGTCCAAATGTTCGGGATATGAAACCCCACAAATCTCAACCAACCCTTGGCTTTCAGGGGGATCTAAACACAACATAAAATATTCAGAGGACTTTAAAAGGACACTGGCATTTGTGAGAAAGCATTAGGAGGCAATCCTGTCCTCTTTATTTACATGAAGTAGATATTTTGTGGCTGTTGTTATGGACTTAGTGATGTTTGTCTCTGTTCAATTTTCCCTTTGCTATGAAAAATTGTTGCGAGATGATTTCTAGTCTTAGCTGCTTTACATGACAGTATTATCAAGGATTCATCAAGAGGCCATCTGTCGAATTTATGAAAAAAATATGCAAAAACAAAACAGATGAAAAGGAAAGAGCAAGACAGACTGGTCCAGGGGAAGATAGATGTGGCAGCATGTGCCTCCGTGTGAAAATTACAACATTTAAATACTGCGGAATAAATTACTGTGCCGAAAAATTAGTGATGCTCTCCCATTTCAGACGCTACCCTTACCATAAGAACATAATGAAATAGATCACATATCAAATCACCCTTTCCTCAGACCATTATTATATTTTAATGAAAAATTAGGAGAGGAGAGACACATAAACCTCAAATGGGAGGGATGAAAATGAGCCAGATTTGCTCTAGTATTGAGCCATGAGAAGCTTCTCCAAAATGCACAGTCCATATGGAAATAAGAGCTTTCCTCCACTATTTATTAGAAAGTCAATAAAATAAATTACAGATTGTGTGAAAACCTGAAATAATATATATTAAGATGACAACGAGGCTGGCCAAGCTTACACCCAAATTAGATGGGCTGTAAAAACAATGTATTTCAGAAAGGAAATAGGAAGGAGGCAGAGAAACACATCAGGATACAAATGGCCAGTGCTGCGGGTGGCGCCCCCTGAAGGCAAGACGCAGAACCACAAGTACATACTGTTTACTCTTTCCTGAGGAAGAAGGACCCAGGAGCAACTTGTTCAGATCCGCGCCCCGCTGTCACTGACTCCTGACTGACCAGAAATGGGGTAGCTCCCTTTGGGCTCTATTTCCAGCCCACAACCATCAGAGCAGCTTCCTCCACCCCTAGGGGGCGGTCCTCCTCATTTCCTTCCATTTCATCCTTCCATCCTAGAGTTTAATCTGTAGGAAAACTTCTATTCCCTTCCCTTAAGAAGATATTTAATAGTATTGGTAATAATGTATTATTATCAATTTCACACTATCAGTAAGATAATAATTGACACCCACTCCTAGATTTCAAAGAAGAGCAAAGTCCTATCTCATCATGAGCCAATGAGGGTAATAAACCTACAATGGAAAAGTATGAAAAAGAATAGCATGCTGTAGCACTAGCCTAAGTGCATTAACCAATCTAACCTCACACAAGCCCTGTGAGAGAATTGCTATTTTTATCAATGGTCCCCATTGTACAGATAGGAAAATGGAAACACCGACAGGTGTAAGTATCCCATACAAGGTCACATAGCCAATAAGTAATGGTGCGGGGATTGGAACCCAGACGGTTGGGTTCAGAGCACAGGCTGTAATCTACCAAGAGCCGCAACACTTCCCACTAGAAAAGCAGCCCTGTGGTACTTCATTGTGCTTGCAAGGTTACAAATTGTTCAGTCAACAGATATAAGAATAAAAACTGTCTCTATGAAATAAGGTTGGGCTATATCATCTCTCAGACAATTGGAAACCATATGTAAATAGGTATCCTTCACCCATCAGACAGAGAGCAAACCATAATCCTAAGAAGCCCTGGCTCGCTCTCCTAGTTTGCTCTCTTTCTGTTGAGTGAAGGATATATATTTAAAGGTGTTTTCTTCCATCTATTATGGGACTAAAGAAAATGAGGTAATAATAATAAAGAATACTATGTCAACAAATGGTTAAAGGTAAGGCGTGATGCCCAAAGGTCTGGTTTAAGGAAAGTTCTTAGAACTAAATTAGGTCCTCTCAAGATGCTCTTCATTTTGTTTTTTTCTTGAAATGTTTTAGACCTATGATATATTTAGAGTTTGTAGAAATTTTATCAGCACAACCAAAAGATCTCTAAGCTACATTGAACAACTGATCAAAGACTTCATATCTGAACTAAATATTGTGTGTATTTGCTATAGCAAATAATTACAATAGAACAAATAACACTATTTTGGAAATGAAAAATAATTTCCGCATTTGAAATATGCAAATAGCATACATAACCTCCATAAGAATATATTACTTGTGCTGGTCCTTGTAAGAAATTTAAGTAGAAATGTTCTTCTATTTTCAACATAAAGAGAAAGTTAACCAACTTCAATTAAGTACCCTTTTTTTCCTAATTTTCACTTTTGATGGAATTATTATTTATTGTCTGTAAATTAACACTGGAATTCAGGAAGCTTGCTGGTCTCAACTTACCTGGTACTGATGGCAATGAGAGATTAACCGCTTCTCCTTCGGAAATTCACCAGTCAGATAATAGAAACATCTCAGTCATAGCAAGATGGGGTGTCAGTTGTCCCTTCCTCTCTCCTTTTATTCTGCCTTTCACGTAAGCATAGCAGACATTAATGACACCCCGAATGTATAAAAATAAATTTTAAACAATTTTATACATTTTTTAAATTATAAATATAGTGGGATTATACTCATTGGTCATCTAATATGAGCCCAGCCCTTAATCTTAAATTAATTTCTATCCAAAATGACCTCAAAACTTGGGACAAGGTTATAGATTGGTCCTTTCACACGTGCTGCTAACGAGTTATTTGGCTTGATAAATCAAAATATCAACACTAATATAAGTAACAGACTGAGCCAGAGCTTTCCAGTATGTGAATTAACTAAGACAGAGCAACACTATTTCCAGCTATCACAGTGGCTTCCTTCAGACAAATTTAAAAATGGATAGGCACACAAAATACTTTATTTATCTGCCATGTTTATCCAAACATGTTCCTTCTCAATTCTCCTGTTCCTCGTCTGTCCCCAGACCAGGAGCCACTTTGATGGCCAGATACAGACCATGCATACACCTCCTCATAAATAGGACTCTGGCTACCCCAGATCCCAGTACCTGGTATGACTCTCCACCCAGAAATTATTTGGTAACTGAAATTTTTATTGATTTGAATAGGTGCATAAGAACGAGTTTGCTCATTGAATTCCAGCCTGAGATAACTTGCCTGTCTTTGACCCAGAGACCTCTCAGAGACCTTGAAGAGGTATCTAGTACGTAGGAATACATGCTGCTAGAGTTAGATATACATGACACTGCACAGCTATCTCTAAAATACTAGCTCTTCTTGCTCTTCTATTATTTCAACTGTGCTTTACTTCTGCCTCTACTTACTATTTCATTTCAGTCATTAAATCAGAAGTTCAGATTTGATAGGCCTTCATTCAGATGTATATTTGGAGCAGTTAATAATGATGTTTTCCTCTTCAAGAAAGCCCTTGTATTTTTCATCCATCAACCCATCTTCCTGGTCTCTTTCTAAATTAAGCTCCTCCAGGATGCATTCATTGGTCACCTTAATCCACAATGCTTGCTACACCCTATTGTCAGGTATTTTTTTTTTTCCTCACAAAAACAATCCAAAGAGCTATTTAAGTATCCTTTATACACAGGGCCATATCCAGGTAAGTGTTCAATATGTTTGTTGAATTTAAGCAAATTATTGATTCATTGTTTGTTACTGATCTATGTAAATAAAATTCATTTATAACATTTATAATTTAGTTAATTTATAACATTTTTCCTATATGAATAAAAAAGTAAGTCACTCAGCTATCCTTAAACTTACAACAGGGAAAAAATATACAACATAATAGGCATTTCTAACTTAATATGTACTAAACAGAACTCTTAATTTTTATATCCAGGAACTATTCCACTCTCAGCATGCATTATCTGTAAAAATGTCACCATCATCAACTTAGCCAGTTTCTTAAGCCAAATATCTTGTATCATCCGTGCCTCCCTCTCTCATTGCTAACTCATTCTTGGCATTTACGAATGCCCTTGTTATGTGACACCATCTATAAAATGAGAAGAATGATATTTACTAGCTTCTATTATGGTGAAGGCTGTAATGTCTCTTCTGCACAAACAGCTTTTCGCCAGAAAAGTTTACAAAATAAAAAATAGATTATTATTATTGTAACAGTGAGGACTGTACAGAAACTAAAGATAATCTTCCAAAATGCTTAAAGGTACTGTACTTCATTGGGGGTATTTTATGAAACATACTCACCTTAAATTTTGAAGAATCAAAGAGATCTCTAAGAATATCCTGTAGACATAGTTGTAATAAACTCTTACATTTGTATAGTACTAAGCATTTGTCAGTCCTATCCTTATTCATGGCAACATCTCATGTTTATATAGCAATTCACAATGTGCTCATCAAGTGCTTCCCCCTTACCATGGCACCATGACACCGATTTCACTGTTTTACAGATGGAGGTGCTGGTTAACTTGCCCAGGGCCACTTAGTGTGTCAGTGCTAAACTTCACCCCACGACCTCAGTTTCCTAATGCCTGGGAGGGAGCACACTTTACTAGAACCTTCCCTGGGCAATTCTTCCCCCTATGAAATCAGCAGCAGAGTCCAAATATGTGTGTGTATTTGCACGCACACATACATGCATGCACACATGCAATACACATGCATGCCCCTATACACACATGTGTGCCTCCACTCACAGGCACACACTCATGTACACACACACACACACACACACTGAGTTTCTTTATGGTTGCCAAAGAATCAGGCTGTTTCAGCAGTTCTGCACCACCCCCAAATGTAGTGATTTGCCTGCTTTGGTATTTGTTGGTAGACTAGGGTATTTCTTGAGAGGCTTGACAGGAATCATCTGAGAGCCCATTAATGCATATTAAATTAGTCACTCAATGCATGACATTGCCCCACAATGGAGTCACTGACACCAATAACCAAGGCCGCTCCTCCCCAGGCCCCTTGGCTTGGCTTGGCTTGGCTTAGCTTACGCGGGAGAGAGAACTCAGGGGAAGCAGGGAGTGAAGACAGAGCTACGAGGCAAATATCCTGAGTGGCAGTCCAGCCTCAGCTTGCACTTGAGTCCATTTTGTTCATTTTAAAGTGATTGTCCTTTGTAGAACAAATCTCTTCTGATCTGTGCCTGCTCAGCATGTGGAGAGGAGGCTGGGGAGAGTTGGTGTTATCTTAAATAACTGTTACACCAAATAAACACACTATGCACACCCCTCAGCATTATAGAAGTGGAAAATAAATCCTCACCAAAAAGCTTATTTTACAAACCCACAAATCATCAGAAACATAAATGCTTTCCTTTCTATTCTCATGTTTTAATAAAGACTCCCCCCTCTTTTTTTTCAGACTCACTCAATTACAATATCACTATCAGTTCACATTACAGGTCAGAGATATGGTGCTTAATGTATGAGGAGCCAGTTCTCCTCTCCTAATAGCCTGTCATTCCGGGGATTTGAATGTCAGAATACAGCCTGCCGCAGTAATGCTAGTCGGCAGCCCGATGATGAAAACTTTGGACAAATCATGAAGAACACTCCGGATCCACATCATTGGAAGGTTACCGGGGAGAGCCTTTCATTCCGCTTTGACCCCTTGATCTGACAAGTGACACCTACAAAATGAACAGCTCTCCAACTTAAATTGTTTAACTGTAGCCTGATCAGTTTTATTATCTTGCTAATCCAGATATCAGCCGTTTCATCAGAATGGAAGATATGCATATCATGAATTATTTTGACACGGGGACCTTTTAATTTTTGCCAGCAATATTTCACTGCCCCAATCAGGGCCTGCAGTCACTGATGCCGTTCACCTCCTGGGACGTCAGCGGACAGCGCACTCCTGACAGCACCAAATCATCCGGGAGCTGTAACGAGCCATTGCTGCGATTATTATTATCTGTCGTAGTCATGCATTTCATTACAGCACAGGCAGCCAGGGGCTTGGGTTTCAGGGCAGTCTTCTTCAGGAATCTCTGCCATTTTATGAGTTTGCCAAGCTCTGGGGTATAATTTCCCTTTTCTTTCCCCTCAATAGACAAGGCGAGGTGAATTTCTAATAAAAACAAACCCTAGGTAGGGACTGCAGGAAGCGCGAGCTCAGTACAGGACATTAAGCAGCGGTGAGGCAGCCTGAATGGCCCACTTGAAGTTCATGAAAGCAGTGGTTAATCAGCAATATGGTTTGCTACAGAGAAAAATAAAGAAGAGTTTATCCCGGAGTCGGGGGAAAACCCTCCTTTCTCAACTGCAAAGTGCTAAGAATGCTTTCTTAAGAAAAACTTCCTTCTTCCCTTAGATGTGTTTCTTAATTTCCCTCTCCCTTGATAACCATTTTCTTCCTCTGCTTGTCCATTCTAAGAGGCCCCATCTCCACTCCAAGCCTGAACTGCATTGTCTGCTTTCACCAAATTGTGCTTTGGCGTTATGCCATAACTTCACTGAACGGTCTAAGGAAACTCACTGTTGTATTTACTCTAAAGCTGTTATAGATCTTGTCAATCAATACGTTACATAACACATTCTTTGAGAGTACCCATGAGAGAACGTTTCCCCTAGTCTCATGAACAACTGATCCATGTTAACTTTGGGGGCACTGTGAATCATATAATTTATTGTTTCCTTCTTTGCAATGGCTGCTAGAAACCTCAAAACTAAATTTGTTGTTCTTTTAAAAATTAAACACAGTACTGTCTTATGGTCCAGCAATTCCATTTCTGGGTATATACTCAAAAGAATTGAAAGCAGAGACTTAAACAGGTATTTCTCCTCCCATGTTCATAACAGCATTATTCACAACAGTCAAAAGGTAGAAAAATCCAGTGTTCATCAACAGAGGAATGGATAAACAAAATGCAGTATATAATGTAACTGAATATTATTCAGCCTTAAAAAAGAAGGAAATTGGCCCGGCATGGCGGCTCACACCTGTAATCCCAAGGCGGGTGGATCACCTAAGGTCAGGAATTCGAGACTAGCCTGGCCAACATGGTGAAACCTTGTCTCTACTAAAAATACAAAAATGTGCTGGGTGTGGTGGCAGGCGCCCGTAATCCCAGCTACTTGGGAGGCTGAGGCAGGAGAATCACTTGAACCCAGTAGGTGGAGGTTGCAGTGAGCTGAGACCACACCATTGCACTCCAGCCTGGGAGACAGAGCAAAACTCCATCTCAAAAAAAAAAAAAAAAAAAGAAAAGGAAGGAAATTCTAACACAAGCTACAGTATAGATGAGCCTTAAGGACATTATGCTAAGAGAAATAAACTAGAAAAAAAAAAAAAAGACAAACAGCATACTATGCCACTTACATGAGGAACTTAGACTAGTCAAATTTATAGAGACAGAAAGTAGAATAGAGATTGCCAGGAACTGGGAAGAGGAAGAAAAGTGAAGTTGTTATTAATGGGTTCAGAGTTTCAGTTTGGGAAGATGAAAAAGTTCTGGAGAAGGATAGTGGTGATGACTGCACAACATTGTGAATGTACTTAATGCCACTGAGCTATATGCCTGAAAATGATTAAAACTGTAAATTTTATGTTATACATATTTCACCACAATTTTTAAAAACACAAAATTTGCAGCCAACCTCTAACAAATGTAAGGGATCTCCTAGAATGTACATTCTGTACTTATCTCATTAGTGGCTTCATTTATTCTTCCTACACTTGCATTATCTTTGCTTTATTTTCCTCGTGGACTTTTTAAAAATATTATTTTGTTGTGTGTTACTTTTTATACAATGATTTTTTTCACAGAACAGGAAGGATTTCAATGTTAGAATATATTCAGTCTGGCAAGACAAAGCTGTCGAGTTACTGTGTTGCAAGAGAGTAAAAGAAATGTGTATTTCTGAACCCCGTGCGTGACACTGAGCTGAGATGGGAAATCTCTCCAAGGTCAGGCTGCTTCTCATGTCTCCTTGAGTCAAGGGGCCGACTCTGACCCATGCACTACCAGGAGACATTGTATGGTGCATTCCTGGGCCTTTTCTCTCCACCTTGGATCCATCTGTAGCCATCAACTCTTTCCCTGACACAGAGCCAGCCTCGGAGAATGTGAGCTGTGCAACCTCCCAGAGCCCCACACTCAGAGGGGCCCTGTGTTTTAGTGCTCTGCTATCAAATATTAAAATTCTTAATAATTTTTTATACAAGGAGCCCTGTATTTTCATTGTATACAGGGCCTCAAAAATCATGTAGCTGGTCTTGCCTCCTCTAGACAGTGAGCATCAGCATCTTAGAGGGAGAAATCCTATCACATTTTTCGTCAAATCCCCAATCCCAACCCAGTGCCTGATAGGCAATTCCATGGGGGATATCCAGTATAGAGACTGAAACTATATCAAGCCCTTTATTCCACAGTCCTCAACATTCCTTCCTCATAATCGCTTATCAAATCCACTCCAAACAAGGCCTGCAAGGCAGGAAGGGCAAGTCAAGTAGGGGACAGGGAGACTCATTAGTGCAACCACAAAGAAAGAAAGACAGTGTCCTCCATCTTCTCCAGGTTCAAATGCACCTGTGGAAATCACCTGTGATGTGAGGAAGGTGATGTGTGTTATACCCACAGCTTGGGCAGTCATAGCCCAGGTCTCAGCTGCAAGACGGAACTACATACGGATTTACTCCAGGAAAATCACTATCCACACAATTTTACAAACTCCCCAGAGATGTGATTTAATAACTTCTCTAGGTAAAAGCAGCTTAGCCATCCCATCATTCTTCGCCATTTTCCTGGGAGGCAAGACTCTAATAGTTATCCATTTTAACTAGACAGAAACGCAGAGAGAACAGAGCCGTAAGAAAATTGAGAGAAGGAAAAGGAGAAAGAAAAGGAAGGAAGACAGAAATGCAGACAGTTAGGAAGAAAATGGCCATTGTGGATCACGGCTCATGGTTCACGGCTCACTTCAAGTTCAAACAAGGCCCCTAGGACATCAAACTGCCAGTGAAGATTGTCCAGAAGCTGAAGGCTTCCGGATTATTTTATTCACTTCCCAAAACCTAACAAAATGTAAAAAAATTTCAACCAAAGAGTAGCCATTTGGAGTGTTTGGAATGTGTTCATTAACTTCTATTTTCATGAGGATCAGGGCCCAGAGTAAATCAATGGCATTAATTTGAGGCAGAAAAGAGGGAAGAAATAGAAGATTGGGTGTGGAGGGCGACGAGGGGATTGGAGAGGAAATGTCGCCCAGGGCAGCATTTTCTAATTTGCAGACTTGCACTCAGCCATCCCCCACCCACATGCTCACTCTGTTCCTAACAGCATCTTCATCAATTAAGATTCTATGAGACTGGCAAGCTCCAAGATCAACCGTACCATCCACATATTCACTATTCCACTGGCACGGTGAACAATTCCGAATATTAAAAGTAAAGCAACACATTCTGCCATGTCTTTTGTATACAGACAGCTGAAGCTGTGTGAAAGTTTGGCACCAAAAGGCCAAGTACCATATTTTCAGCCACCCACACGCCAAATCCTATAATAACTGCAGACTCTAGATGTGAAATTTTCAGACATTTGCAGCAAAGGAAAACTAATAGTCATGTTTCTTCATGTGCTTCTTTTCTGAACAGGGCAGTTTCTCAATTGTAAAACCTCATCAGTGTAAGCTAAAGAGAACAAAGGGTGCTGCGTAGATCTTTTTACCAGATGTCAAATGGTGCTTATTTATTTAAACAGAAACCCCCACTTTGTACATTTGGTTCATTTAGTGGTATGTGCTCTGTAACAAGTATTTTTCATGAATAAAAAGCTGCCACCAGTGTGCTTAAATTACAATAGGGCTTCAGGAAAGTCTGTTAGCTGAGACTAAATATTGCTCTTTTTGCTTTTGGTTGAGATGTAAATTCCACTCCTATCGTCCCCCTATAATAGGAGAAACATTATAGCTAATGCCATACCAAGACTAATAAGTAATCCTTCTTCTGTGGTCAACTCTAGAAGCAAGGATGTTCAGTCTTGCTGTACTTTTGAAGGCAGATATAGAAGCAACAGAGTATTGATTTTCTCAAAGATAACAACAGAAAACATATTAATTCCCTCCCCTGTGAATATCGAGGCTCCTGTGGCCTGAATGGGCCATAAGAACCTAATGGGTAAGAGCTTATTTTTCCCACTCAGTGAGGATAATAAAATGATTAACCCAAAACTCTTTTGAACTTCAGCAAATAAGGAGAAGGGAGAATGTTCAATATTTCTATACAAGAAGGGACTTGGTGCCCCCCATTCTACCCATCAGAAAAATATATTTTCAGGTCAGATCTCTGTCAAGGAGCTTCCCCACTTGTCAGAAAGGAGGTGTTTGAGTAACCGTCCTATCAACAAGGTGAGAGACAGTTGGACAGAGATGACACCTTGCTGAAGTTAGAAACAGACAAAATGCCTCAGAGATAAACAAATATATGGAGAAATATTCCCAGATTATCAATTAATCAACTCCACATTCTCCAGATCATAGTGCAAAATGCCACGCCCCTTAGAAACACAATGGACAAAGAGTGTGTTTACCAGGAGAACTTTGAACAAGTACAAAGAGAATCTGAGCATTCTCGGGTAGTTTAAAAGCCCTAATATAAGAAGCAACTTCCCAGCACAGGATGATTTGAGACACAAATGAGAGGAGAAACTAGGAAAGGGTCAACAGCATTCACACAATGTAAAAAGGGGAAATGTGTCTAAACCCGAACAAAGACTGTTCACTTAGTTATGCTTGGTGAAGAGTTTTCCTCAGTTCCTTGATGAGGAGAAGTTGGCAGCACTGTATGCCCTTTATGAAATATAGTACATGATTTTATCTAACATCACTTTTCAGTACACAGCTCTCATTCCCTACTGCTCTTCATCCATACTTAATTTTTATTTTTCAAACTCAAGTTTAATTCATTAAACTTTGTATTACAGTTAGAAATCTAGATGAAAAGGGGCCAAAATAATGTTCTAGTGAAGATGTGGATATCTTTATTTATCAGATATCCATAGATGAATTATCATAGATATCCATTGGCAGAGTAGCACCACTTTCAGAATGCTAACTCAGCTTCAATTTCCATCAATACGCTGGCTTATATTGCTTTTAAAAATCCACCACTACAGGGCCTGGCATGGTGGCTCACACCTGTAATACCAGCTCTTTGGGTGGCCAAGGTGGGTGGATCACCAGAGGTAAGGACCAGCCTGGCCACCATGGCGAAATCTCATCTCTATTAAAAATACAAAAACAAAATAGCTGGGTGTGGTGGTGCGCACCTGTAATCCCAGCTACGCAGGAGGCTGAGGTAGGAGAATTGCTTGAACTCAAAGGCAGAGGTTGCAGTGAGCCAAGATTGTACCACTGCACTCCAGCCTGGGTGATAGAGTGAGGATCCATCTCAAAAAAAAAGAAAAAAAAAATCCACCATTACAAAACACCTGGAAATATGGATCTTTTTTAAATTCTTTTTTTTTTTGAGACAGTTTCGTTCTTGTTGCCCAGGTTGGAGTACAATGGCGCGATCTTGGCTTACCACAACCTTCACCTCCGGGTTCAAGCGATTCTCCTGTCTCAGTCTCCTGAGTAGCTGGGATTACAGGCATGCGCCACCATGCCCGGCTAATTTTGTATTTTTAGTAGAGACGGAGTTTTACCATGTTGGTCAAGCGATCTTGAACTCTCAACCTCAGGTGATCTGCCCACCTTGGCCTCTCAAAGTGCTAGAATTACAGGCGTGAGCCATCATGCCCAGCCTTCTTAAAATTCTTTAAGTAAATATCTGAGCTCACAAAAAAAGGTAAACTAAAGCTTTGCGGGAAAAAAATAAAGAAGAAACTGAGTAAAGTAAACCAGAGTAATGAGCCATCTCTGAGCTTTTGACTGTATTGAGAACATTTATTATCCATAAAAATCAAGAGGCTTGTGTCTTAGTGGCCAAATATGGACAGGAGACATGGCCTTGCGTCCAAACATTGGGCAATGTAATGGAATCTCTCTATAAATCAGAGATTTTCAAAAACTACAATTTCAGAGAAAGAAAAGTTAGAAAAAAAATCAAAGCTTCAGCCCTTAATAGTAAAAAGATATCTTGTCAATCACAGCCTGCATCCCAGGTTTAAAAACAAAACAAGGCCAGGTGCAGTGTCTAACGCTTGTGATCCCAGCCCTTTGGGAGGCCAAGGTAGGTAAATCCCTTGAGTCCAGGAATTTGAGACCAGCCTGGGCAACATGGTGAAACCTCATCTCGACAAAAAATACAAAAATTAGTTGGACATGGTGGTGCACACCTGTAGTCCCAGCTACTCAGTGGCTGAGGTGGGAGGATCACATGAGCCTGGGAGGTCAAGGCTGCAGTGAGCCATGATTGTGCTACTGCTCTCCAGTCTCAGTGACAGAGTAAGACCCTGTTTAAAAAAAAAAAAAAAAGAATAAGGAAGGAGAAACCAAAGAAAACAAAAAGCTTCTCTGATATTGGAGAATACGGAACTTTAAGTCTACATTCTGATCCAGAAACAACTAGGCTGAGATATAAACATAAAATTGGTACCTGACTTGTAACATCCCCTAGGGCACCTAAAACAACAAAATGCAAAAGCTTCCTGAAGGGACATGTTTTCAGTCCAATAAATTCAGGCTACACAGGATTCCCATATAAAAATCCCAGTGAAAATGAGTTCAAAATCAAAAATTACAAAACTGCACGGGAGAAACAAGTCAGCATCAGCAAAATCTACGAGACACAAAAAATAATAGAATTAGAACCCTGGGAATACCATTGAATAAAATAAACAGTGAAATTAAACATAGATAAAAGTAAGATCTTATTAGAAAAGATGCAAGACAAAATTTTATCTTGCTACTCTGCCAATGAGGCTCTTTTCTATTCATCTTGTGTCAGGAATATTTTTAAAAGACTAATATAAAATATCTGAAATTAAAATACAGTCTTAAATGATTTAAAACTCAAAAGATGTTTTAAACAGTAACGAAGACATGGTTAAAAACAGAATTGGAAAACTAGAAGAAAAATGGAAACAAAATAGTCAGAATAGAGCTCAGAAAAACAGAAAAGGAAAACATGAAAGAGAGTTTAGCAAACATGGAAAGGAGAATGATGTGGTCCAACATTTGGACTAGGCACATCAAGGGAAGACAATAAAGAGAATGGGGGATAGGTAAGAGATGCTTACTGAGAATTTTCCAGAATTGATAAAAGATGCTGCTTTTCAGATTCAGGAATACCAAAGAATGCCAAAGAGAAAGGAATTTGCACCCAGATATTATCTTCTCTTTTCTTTTCAACATGGAGTCTCACTCTTGTCGCCCAGGCTGGAGTGCAGTGGCACAATCTCAGCTCACTGCAACCTCTACCTCCCAGGTTCAAGCCATTTTCCTGCCTCAGCCTCCTGAGTAACTGGGATTACAGGTACCCGCCACCATGCCTGGCTAGTTTTTGTGCTTTTAGTAGAGATGGGGTTTCACCATGTTGTCCGAGTTGGTCTCAAACTCTTGACCTCAGGTGATCCACCTGCCTCAGCCTCCCAAACTGCTGGGATTAGAGGTGTGAGCCACCACGCCCGGCTGATATTTTCTAAATCTTTAAAGCAACCAGAGACTAGAGGCAGATTTCTATAAGTAATGACAAATTAGACTAACAGGAAATTTCTCAGCAACAATTGATGCCAGAAAACAGTGAAACAATAACTCTTAAAAAGAAAGAGAAAATAATGTTTAACCTGTAACTTTATACCCAACTATCTTTTGAGAACTGAAACAAAGACATCTTAGACAAGCACACTGAAAAAGTTTACCAACCACAGTCCCAAATTAAAGAAATGCCTAACAGATGCATTCAGGAAGAACAGAACTGAACCCAGAAGCACAGACTGAATTGCAAGAACACATGAGCAAAATAATTGATAAATATGTGGACAAATCTAAGAAAACATTATATAAAACAATATCTATAATAATCATAGGTAATTCTGGTAGCAAAACACTAAATGTAGAACTAAAAGTCACCAAGGTCATTTGAAAGAGGAAAGACGTGGAGAACCCCACATGAGAGGATTTTATATGCTAGGCTTGGAAATGGCACACAGCATTTCCAGTATTTCACTGGTCAGCACTAAGTATGAGCCACATCTACCTACAGTACCTGGAAAGAAGAGCACACACAAGAAGACTTGGGAAAAGTTTACTAATGGTTAGCAAAGACTCTGCCACAGGCTGCCCTTTCTTTTTCTAGTAACTTTTTGTAAACAACAGTTTTACTGAGAAATAATCCATAGATAAAAAAGTTTACCATGTTAAAATGTACAATTCAATGGTTTTTAGTATATTCACAGAGTTGTGCAACCGTCACCTCTGGCTAATTTTAGAACATTTGCATCACCTCGAACAGAATCTCCATGCCTATTAAAAGCCACTCCCTTTTTCCCTTTCTCTCCGACCTCTAGCAACCACAGATCTATTTTCTGTCTTCATGGATTTGCCAATTCCAAACGTTTCATATAATTACCTATAAATGTAATGTAATGCAATATGTGCCTTTTCACTCCAGCGTCTTTCACTTGTAATGTAAATTTTTTAATTTTTAATTTTTGTGGGTGCATAGCAGGTTATATACTTATGGGGTACATGAGATGTTTTGACACGTGTGCAATCTGAAATAAATTTATCATGATATTTTCAAAGTTCATTTATGTTGTAGTGTGTATTAGTACTTCATTTCTTTTCATGACCAAATAATATTCCATTGAATGAACATTTCACATTTGTGCATCCATTCATCAGTTAATACACCTTTGACTTGCTTCTACATTTGGCTATCATGAATAATGCTGCTATCAACATTTGTGTGCAAGTTTTTGTTTGAACACCTGTTTTCTGTTCTCTTTGATACATATCTAGAATTGGAACTTCTGGAATATATGGTAAGTCTACGTTTAATAATTTGAGGAACTGCCAAACTGTTTTCCAAAATGGCTGCAACACTTTACATTTCCAATGGTAATGTAAACGTACCAATTTCTCCATGTCCTTGTCATTTGTTGTCTATCTTATTTTAGCCATCATATTGGGTGTGAAGTTGAATCTCATTGTGCATTTGATTATATTTTCTCTAATGACTAGTTATATGACACATTTTTTCATGTACTTATTGGCCATTTATATATCTTCTTTGGAGAAATGTCTATTCAAATTGTTTGCCCATTTTTAAATTGTATTTTTTGTCTTTTTATTGTTGATTTTTAAGAGTTATTTACATATTCTGAATACAAGTCCCTCATCAAATGTATTACTTGCAAATATTTTCTCCCATTTTGTGGGTTATCTTTTCATTTTTATTATGTCCTTTGAAGCACAAAATTTTTATTTTTGAAGTCTAATTTATATTTTTTTGCTGCATATAGTTTTAGTATCATCTGAAAAAAAAAGCCTAATTCAAGTTCACCGAGATGTATTCCTGTTTCTTCTAAGAGTTTTATAGTTTTTGCTCTTACATCGAAGTCTGTTATTTCTTTTGAGTCAATTTTTATATATAGTGTGAGGCAAGGATCTAACAACATCTTTACTGTTCTTCTCAGCATAGAATGCATTCACTGCCTCCACAAGGGGGACCAAAACTAGTCCTATTTGATAACTGGATTCATTTTTAATTTTAAGGCAACTTGTACTTTTCTCAAACAAATGTTGATATATATTCAGTGAACAAGGTTTAGTGACCTATGGAAAAAAATACAAATTCTCTACACTCACAACACACAAAATATAACAGTGGAGTTGGGCCAGGGTAACCACAATAAAAACGTCATTTTGAAAAGGGAAGAATGAGTAGCACCCAGAAGTCATTGGCCCTGGAATCCTGCTAGCAAGTCTATGTGAAAGTTGTCCACCCCGAGGTGAGTGGTGGAGGAGAATGGAAGCTCCTTGAGTAGGAAGTGCCCTTTTCCTGCTCTCAGAGGAACTCCCTTATGAGTTGTGTTCCTTGATCCCTGAACTGTAGCCTCTGAAAGGTGCTTCCATGACCATTGTCCTTCATAGATCTGAAGTGAACACTGGAAAAGATTCCCTCCTTAGAAGTTACTTAGCTTTCACAATGATGAATACAACTTTTATGGAGAAAATTATAAACTTTTACTTCAATATATTTTAAAAGAACTATAACTGGGCTGGGTGCAGTGGCTCAAGTCTATAATCCCCGCACTGTGGGAGGCCACAGCAGGCAGATCACCTGAAGTCAGACATTCAAGACAAGCCTGGCTGACATGGCGAAACCCTTCCTTTACTAAAAATACAAAAATTAGTGGGGGATGGTGATGCATGCCTGTAATCTCAGCTACTCACGAGGTTGAGGCAGGAGAATTGCTTGAACCTGGGAGGTGGAGGTTGCAGTGAGCCAAGATCGTGCCGTTGCACTCAAGCCTGGGTGATAGAGCAAGACTCCATCTCAAAAAAAAGAAAAAAGAAAAGAAGAACTGTAACTGAAACCCCAGGGGTTCAGTCTAGGTCCTGCTGCCTGCCACACAGAATGCCAATCACTGAGTCAACAAGTATTGCCAGGGAAAAAGGCTTTATTCAGGTACTACCTCAAGGAGAACAGGAGATAAAGTCTTGAATCTTTAATTGGGATGTTTATACAGCAGGGAAGGCAGGAAAACAGGAATTAAGGAGGGAGAGGAAGTGACAATGATGAACCAGGGGATCTGACGTCTCATTATGTGGATGTGGGGATCTGATGAGTTTCAGTGCCCTGCCTGAAGGTCAGTTTCCTGAGAGAGGAACTCAGATGAGACAAATGTAAGTTTCAAGTTTTAAAACCAGGGAGGGTCAGCTTCTATGTTTATTTAAACAATAAAAAAAAAAAAAAAAAAAAAAACACAGAAATATTAGTTCTGTGGGACCAGTGGGCCAGTTTCAGAACCAAATAAATGTAGAAATACGGCATATTCTCTGACATATAGATATCAAGTCTTCCTAGATTGCCTAAATTGATATATAGTTTCAAAATGTAGTTCCAATCAAAATCCCAACATGTTGGAATATTATGCAGCCACAAAAAGGAATAAGATCATGTCCTTTGCAGGGACATGGATGAAGCTGGAAGCCATCGTCCCCAACAAACCAGCACAGGAACAGAAAACCAAACACCACATGTTCTCACTTGTAAGTGGGAGCTGAACAATGAGAACACATGGAAACCAGGAGGGGAACAACACACACTAGGGCCTGTCCACAGAGCCAGGGAGGTTCTGAAGTGAGGGGGCATCAGGAAAAATAGCTAACGTATGTGGGGCTTAAAACCTAGGTGACAGCTTGATAGGTACAGCAAACCACCATGGCACACATATACCTATGTAACAAACCTACACATTCTGTGCATGTGTGGGTTTGTTACACTTAAAGTAAAAAATAAATACGTAAAAATTTAAAAATCACCTTGTTACACTTAAAGTAAAAAAAAAAATTTCAACATGTTTTTGTGTGCATGTATGTATATAACTGAAACTTGATAAAGCAATTGTGAAATTTTTATGAACGATTAAAGAGCAAAGAAATTTCTTAAAAATGGACAAGGGAGAAGGATTTGGCTGCCAGATATCAAAACTTATAAAAATATTAAGACTATGTGGTATTAATGAAGAGACAGATAACACATAAACAAAACTAATTAATAAAATAAAATAGAAAGCCTAGAAGACAATCTACACACGTAATGTTTAGAGCTGGCTTTGCATATCAGTGGAGTATAGAATTTTAATAAACAGTTTTGAGATACTGATTATCCATCCTGAAAAAAAAATAAATCTCTATGTTACACCATCTGAAAAAGGATAAGGATGCATTTTAGGCAGATTAATCCAAATGTGAAAAGCAAAATGATAACACTTTAGAAACAACATAAGAGAATATCTTTTTTTTTTTTTTTTTTTTTTTTGAGACGGAGTCTCGTTCTGTTGCCCAGGCTGGAGTGCAGTGGCCAGATCTCAGCTCACTGCAAGCTCCGCCTCCCGGGTTTACGCCATTCTCCTGCCTCAGCCTCCTGAGTAGCTGGGACTACAGGCAGCCACCACCACACCTGGCTAGTTTTCTGTATTTTTTAGTAGAGACGGGGTTTCACCGTGTTAGCCAGGATGGTCTCGATCTCCTGACCTCGTGATCCGCCCGTCTCGGCTTCCCAAAGTGCTGGGATTACAGGCTTGAGGAGAATATCTTTATTACTTGGAGGTAGGGAATAATTTCTTATGATATGTAAAATATAATACATAATAAAAGATCTATAAATTTAACTTCACTACATTTAGAGACTTTGGTATTTAGAACTCCTGAATATCAATAAATAAATGCCTAAAACAATCCAATAGGAAAATAGAAAAAATACTTGAAAAGGCACATTACTATAGTAACTTGATCGCCAATAAATATATAAAAGATGCTCAGACATTTTAGAAGTAGGTCAAATACAAATTGACACTACAGTGAAATACGATTTTATACTCACAAGACTGGTAAAAGTTTCAAAGTCTGACATTATCAAATTAATCAGGATATGGGAGTTTGATTTAGTACCCTTGCTATGAAAAACACTGATATTATCTAATAGAACTAAAGATGAGTATATTCTATGACTTGTAATTTCCCCTTATACTTTTGTACCCTGGCAAAACTCTTGTAAACAAATGCAAGAATGTTTCTTCACAGAAACACCATGGTCATAGGAAAAAAAGTATGTCCATAGCAACACTATATTAATAGAAAAAAAATGAAAACAAAATAAAAGCAGAAGTAACCTGAATGTCTATCAAAAGTAGAATGAATAAATCAGTTGTGGTATATGAAGTCGTTCTTTGGTATTCGTGGGAGATTGGACACCCCCCATCAACAGATACCAGAATCCTTGGATGGTGAAGTCTCTTACATAAATTGTGTAGCATTTGCATGTAACCTATGCACAGCCTCCTGTTTATTTTAATCATCTCTAGATTACTTGTAATACCTAATGCAATGCCTACACATCACTTCGTTTGTGTGGATTCAACCACCAGTTGTGAGATAAAACATCACTAATATATCCGCTTCATTCTTTATATTTAAAGTGTTTTACGATTTTAACCAGAATGTATCTTTGTGTGCATTTCTCAGTACTAATTTTGCCAGAAACGCTGTGAATCTTCTGGCTTCTCAGTTTTAGATCATTTAAAAAATTGGAAGGAGGCAGGGAGTAGTAGCAGACTCGTCCATAATGAGCTACTGCAAATTGTGCTCTTGATATTCCTTCTTTATATCCTTAGCCTCAAACATTTTACAGTTAAAAACTCTTCCAAATGAAGATTAATGGCAGTTATGGAGAGATAAGACCCAGGGAATGCATAACACTAAGTTGGAATATGAAAAAAGAACTGTTGGCATCTCTTTAGCAGTATGTCAATAAAAACATCGGAAGAGAGCTAGTAATGCTGAATTGCATCAAATTATCTTCTGCTCTAAGTCAAAGCCTGATTTATGTGTCCCAGTCCGAGGATGATTCTGTGTTAGGAGTTAGGCAAAATTCACCTGTAGGTCACCCTCTTCTCTTCCACAATTTTCCATGATGAAATAATCTTTTTCCTCATTGGTGTCTCAAGTACTCATGGCATAATAGCCAGATTTCTCTGTGAGCTTTCCAGTTGACAGCATGGCGAGGGTCAGCCTAGTGTGGTGCATGGACTTTGCAGCCATCCCCATGCACATCTGTGTGGCTTTGGGAAACTGGTGCCATCTTTTTTTGCCTTGGTTTTCTAATTTCAAAATAGGAGAGATTGTCATAGGGTTGTTCTGAGGGTTGAACAAATCAATATACAAAGTGCCCAGCACATAGTAGGTGCTCCAGAAAAGTTGTCTTCCCAGTCACTCTCTTTGCACTGGTGACTAAAGTCCTCCATCCCAATATTCTGAATGTCTAATTAGAATGATCGAAGGCTAGAATCTGAGATTATTAAAGAAGGAGGATTAATAGAGCAAGGACACCTAGATTCCTACTCTTACTGCTTATGATTATTGTATGTTTTCAAAAACTCATTTATGAGCATTTAGAGCAGTTTTCTGTTGAATGAGCTTTACACTACAAACAACTTTATATTTAAAATTTTTGTGAGAAACTAGAAATTCAGTCTCAGCATGGCTTGAGATCATAAATAAATGAATGATAAAACAAAGCTACTAAAAATGAATGTGAAATCTCAGAGATTAAGGGACTTCATTTGATTTTTACCTACACATTTTAGAGACCATTTTAAAGATGTTTGAATTCTTTTTTTTTTTTAATTTTGTGTTGTGAAATATAGATAATATTTTGGCAAACTGGGAAACAAATAACTATTTTAAGGTTGGTTTCAAGAGGCTTCATCACAGTCAGCTGCTGTTTATTTGTGTCTCCCGTGTGTGGCTTTCCATTTTTCTTAGCACAATATTAAATAACATGAAAATTTTAATTCTTGCCCTCTAAGGGTTTACATTCTAGAATATCACATTCATTTGGGAGAAAAGTATTCTTTCATTTTGAAAACAGTAGGCAGATGGTTTAATCCACTGGGTTTAGTTCCAAACAAACAAACAAAAACATTTTTGAGGTGTAGAAAAACTAAAAGAAACAGATAAAAACATGTCAAGAGTTTTACATATAGTTTGGCTTCATGGGAACTTTCAATATTAAGGGTAAAAGGGGAATATTATTTACATATTTATCCTAAGTCATCAGCTTAACATTCTTCTCCAGCTTCCCAAAGATTCCATTGAATTCAGCGAGTATTTTTTCAATACCTACAATGTGCCTGGTTGCTACACAGAAATTGTACTGTCATTGGTTTGCCTAGTATTTGTTGAACACCCACCACGTACCTGACAAAATTCTAAGTCCTGAGACAAGAAGCTTGAATAATACCAACTCCCTGCCTATTCATCCAATACCAGTGTTGAGCTGTTTTCTAAATATCAAACATGAATAAAGATGCAAGGAGCCTTGATTTGTGTTTTGTCCAACATTTTCACAATGAAAATTATTGAGGTAATGTCAGAATGTGTGCTATATGCATTATAAGACTATAACA
This sequence comes from Piliocolobus tephrosceles, assembly GCF_002776525.5. NCBI lineage: Eukaryota > Metazoa > Chordata > Mammalia > Primates > Cercopithecidae > Piliocolobus > Piliocolobus tephrosceles. Next base: position 66,452,393 of record NC_045440.1, read on the forward strand.
TGCCTGCTGAAGCTTTCCATAATTATCTGAAGGCAGTTGCTAGCTAGAGATGGAAATTAATACCATCACTAAATTCCACCCATAACTTCAGTTCCTAATTAAAATTCGAGGTTAAGTAGTATTAAGGACAAGAAATACTAAGTGCAATAAAATAAGGAATGCCCTTTAAATAACTGATTCTAAAGCAACAGAGAAAAGAGAGAAATGCTGCAAGATAACTTCCTAAGAAGTCTCTCATCCCTAAATCTATTGCTGTCTCTTGCCTGCAAAATACCTGCAAGATTTCTCATTGTGTTGAGATATAATCACTCCACATAAATCACCTCCTGCTCCCAGAGCTCAGACACAGGTCACCTTTCTGACCCTGACACTCAGGAAGCTGAGCTCCTTCTCCATGCGCAACTACTCCTTCGGGCACGTTTTCTATTCCCAAACTAATTCCCCTTTCATTTGCTCCCAAAACCCTTGTCTTGGTCCTTCATAGCATTTTTCACAATTGTGATTAAGTACGATTTGTTTAATGTCTTTTTCTTCCATTAAATTGTGAGGCCCATGAAAAGTGTAACCAGTATTGCTATACAGACTCGGTCCACGCTTTTTGTTTTTCACAACTATATGCCCATTATTGAGCATGGTGCCTGGCACATAACAATAAACATAAATCAGTGTAGGCATAAATCAGTGAATGAATAAATAAATGATGAATGGATCAATTTCCCATGTTTAGTCAGAACTACACTAAAGGGCTCATTATGAATTCATTCTTGAGCTGAATCTATCGTTGAATAGGATCCCAGAGTGGGAGCTGATCAAAATCATGAAAGACACAATCCCAAATGCCATAATCCGGAATGCTGAAATCCTGAAAGAACAAAATCCCCAATATCTAAAATCCTGAAAATCACAATTCCAAATGACCATATCCCAAAAATATAATTCTGGAAAAAATATTTTTAAGTTGACATTTATTTACATGTTTTAAGTAGAATTTGTTGGAGAAACATAAAAACATGACAGAAGACATTTTAGGCCACTTTACACAATAAAATAGAAAAATAACATACATATTTTTGCAATCATAAACACTCAGGTATACTAACAATAGTTGCATGCATATAACAGTTCTGAACAGATGCACTGTATACATGAAGAAACAGGTAAAAAAGAAAAATAAATAAATGCGTATCACAATGGTTGATAATTGTGTGCACCCAGCTTTATATATGCCGTCAACTAAAATACCACAATAGACAAGCTAAGTCTCTCAATGACAGTGATCAAACACTGCAATAGGTCACCACTGCACATGCAGTCACTCAAAGAGCCAAGACCTCGAGAAATTTTTTCATAAATGCCAACGTACAAAAAGGACAGCTCTTTATTTACTGAGGAAGTTTCAATGTTTTTACATATATACACAATGCTTACACACAGTCAATGTTGTGATAATGCACTTTCAAGGAGTCGAATTTGCAAAAAATGCATAAAATTAATAAGAACTCTTTAAAAGTCTTTACACAATTTGTACCTCCAGTGTTGGAAATGATATGAAAATAAAATACATAGCAGAGCAAATTGTAAAAAAATGATGCAGACAATTTAAAATAGTAGGGAAAAACTAAAATAAGAAAAAGACCAAAACAAAAAACTAAAAAGAAAATTTGACATATGAAAAAGGGTATTACAGGATAGATTATGGGCAATTGGATGGAGGTAGTCTATAAGAGCTGGTCAACTTTCATGATCATTAACTATATTTTGAAGTCTTGCATCATGATGAATAGCTACGTTTTTTCTTTTATCACATCACTTTCCTCAGAGAGTATGTTCACAATCACTTTCTATTGAGTGCTGCTCTTTTTGAAATCCTTCCATGACTCGACATACACCAACATGAGCATACCTATTAAATTTTTTTTGGCTTCTGTGCCATGCTTCTATGTTGTTTTGTGTACATGGAAATCTATTCTGCATGCACTCATGTACGGATCACAGATTTGGTGGAAACAACACTGGTGATCAAAGATCAACACCATTGCATATTTTCTTACACTATTGTGCAAGTTAGTTATTTTTGAACTGGTTGGTAACTTTGATACCTCCTTTAGGAAAATGTGGTTTTAATTAAAAGCTCCTGGAATTTCATCAGCTAAAAGAAATGTCAATGCAGACAAATGATGCATTTTTAAACTGAAGTTTTAATTATTGCCATATTGCATGGTCAGTCCATTCATTTGAATTTTCTGTCAAATGTGAATAAAGACAATAACAAGTTAGCTGTTCCACCTAACATGATGCAACTAACATTATACAGCCCTACAACCAAAGATGAATGAATTCGTTTGCCAGAATTCAGCTTTCAGGATTTCAACATTTGGGATTTTAATCTTTCAGAATTATTATTTTAGGGATCTTACATTTTAAGGATTTTGATCTCTCGAGAGTTCAACATCCTGGATTATAGTATTCAAGATTGTATCTTTCAGGATTATAATCCAACCCCACCACCACCACCACCACCACCAGGCCTGCCACAGTCACTCACTTGAATGGCTTTGTAGTCAAAGTAGACTTTCCATTAGCAAGTATGAATTGAGAACACTTTTTAAATCCTATTACTTAGCACGTTGCCTGATAAATAATAAGCACTTTGTAAATATTAGATGGATGATGGATGAATACATGAAAGAAACCAAATCTGGTCATTAGATTTGTCTACAGTTATTTGTCCTTTGGAATAAGCATAATCATCATCCTCATCAAATGAGCTAAATCTATTTACACAGATTTGAAAAAGTGCAGAGAGATTAAAGTATAGAGAAAATAAAAGGAAAAAACCCATATGTTCTCTCTGAGCTCTTAAAGTTGTGTTATCTGCAGTACACATTTGTCAGGTATATACTGATGTGTTCGTTAACCTTACATGTGTGTAGGATTTATCACCCCAACTACATTATCAGCTTCTTAAGATCTAAAAACATAACTTATAATTACCTATATCTTCCCCTCAACTTCCACTTTTACATCAGCTGGCTTAGCACCTGGCACATAAGAGGTACTCAGTAAATATGGAATGTAGCATGACTCAGTGCTACTATATTCAGCTAAAAGCTGAGTGGTCAATTTATTCTCATGTGCTATAGATAAATGCTAGTTTCATCTCCCTGAGACTTACCCAGCCTTTATCCTGAGGTTCCAGTCTCTGATTGACATAATGATACTATTCTCTGGGTTGCAAACACTGGCCATAAAGATGATAAGGAAAAGATAAAAAGTTTTCAACTCAGAGCTCAAGTCACTAAAATTCTAAATTACAGTAGCAATTGTGACAGTAATTATAATAACAGTAAGTTAAAAATGATCATTGCTAGTTGTGATTAGAATAGGTATGATTTAACAATTTATTTTGCTCTAATAATTCAGAAAGAGTTTAATATGCAGTTTCTGAAATAAAAGACATCTGAGAGGTTCGTATATTTGTGTTAGGTTGCTGAAATCCAAAAGAATAAAATATCATATTATCAAGTTTAGAAGTGATAAATTGTTCAAATTTAATTGTTTAAAGTTCTTGGCCAGGTGTGGTGGCTCACACCTGTAATCCCAGCACTTTGGAAGGCCAAGGCAGGTGGATCACTTGAGATCAGGAATTTGAGACCAGCCTGGCCAACACAGTGAAACCTTGTCTCTACTAAAAATACAAAAAATTAGCTGGGTATGGTGTTACACACCTGTAATCCCAGCTACCGGGGAGGCTGAGGCAGGAGAGTCACTTGAACCTGGGAGGCGGAAGTTGCAGTGAGCCGAGATTGCATCACTGCACTCGAGCCTGGGCACGGAGCAAGACTCCATCTCAAAAAAAAAAAGTTCTTATACGCCATGCCCAGTGGCCCTATAATCTCAACACTTTGGGAGGCCGAGGCAGGAGGATCACAAGAGTCCAGATGTTCAAGACCAGACTGGGCAACATTGTGAGACCCCATCTCTACAAAAAGTTTAAAAACTAGGCAGGCATTGTGGTATGTGCCTGTAACCCCAGCTACATTGGAGGCTGGAATGGAAGGATTGCTTGAGCCCAGGAGATTCAGGCTGCAGTGAGCTGTGATCACACCACTGAACTCCAGCTTGGGCAAGAGAGTGAGACCCTCATTCAAAAAAAAAAAAATTGTTTAAGGAATAAAGCACTAGATTCCATCAAGTCCAAATAACTGGGAAGGGAGGGAGAGAGGAAAAAAGGGGCTACAAAAGACTGCAAGATTCTCAGATTTTGCCAGTCTTTGACCTCATTGCTCTGCTCACCTCTCAGTACTGAGCAGCCTATCACCTGCAGATTCAGCTCAGTTGGATGTTTGACCCAACCCTGCACACCTATACAAGCTGGATTAACCAGTGTGTTAATCTCCTTGTGCCTAGGCATGAGACGTAGCACTCCATCAGTAAAGGCTATTGAGCACTCAACTGCCTCCTATACACATACCTTTATTTATATGTAAACTATATATGAGTTATGCTGTCGTAATATATTCATCATAGGACATACATAAGGATATACATATATATATTATATATATATATTAAGATTATATATATATTAAGATTATATATATATATAAGATTTTATATATATATATATAAAATCTTCCTTGGCTTTTATTGGCAATCCTAGAATCGGGAAATGCTTCACTCTATACAATGGAATGTTTCCAAAAGAATAATTTTTTTTAAAGAATGAAATAGTGACCCAGATAGCCCAGTCAGTAGAGCATTAGATTTTCAAAGAGTGAGATAAAAACAAATGTAAACAGTAGTTCTGTTATGTCCTTTCTTCACTCCTGTGAATCACCGCATACTCCTTGGGACAAATACTCTTAGCTTGGAGACCTCGTGTGAAAGTTGCCCTTGCAAGCCCCCCTTGTGTGTTTCTCATCAGGGTGACTGTGCTTTTGACTTGGCTTCTTGATCTGCCCTCCGGCTTCCTCTTCCTACCTGCCCACCAAGGGCCGCCCCTCTCTTCTGAACCTACTCATCCAGACTCCTTAAAACTGATTTTTTGTTTGTTTGCAATCCCTTACTCCTGGGAGCATGGACCTTGCTCTTAAACCTCAGTCACAGACCAGTGCTTTGATCTGCAAACATACGGAACACTTGCAGCCACTGACCTGGCTCGAGCATTGGCTCTACCTGGAAATTCATGCTGTCATATCAAACCCTTCAGAGTGCTTGGCTACCGCAATGCTGCTCCTCGGGAAGTAAAACAAGAGATCTTCAGAGAAAGCAACCATCTAGTGTTTCTCATATCAACAACATGTACTCTCCTTTCTCTACTCCTGAGTTACATAATATACACACAGGGATGTGTCAATGTGACAGACTATAGCAGCAAAAATCCGAGTGTTTATTATAATACATGTCTAGTATATCTTTGATGTTGGCTCTATTGACTTTCCTATCAATCGTTAGTACACTAATTAAATCAATATTCATTTATTACCACATTTTAGATTAGATTAGCTTTTTCCTCTTTTTGCCATCTGGTGTGTCTTCTTCCACTGTAGTCTCTTTCAAATATGTAATCTAAGGGTTATAAAACTCTGTGAAAATGTACTAACCAATACCACAGTTAAACAAAAACTTTCAAAGGAGAAGAAAATCACTCTGTTGAGCTTTCCTAAAGTTTCAATCAGCTGTGAGTGTGATATCAACAATCAGACTCCTCCGTCATGGTCAGCAGCCCCAAAGTCACAGTGCAATTTTGATTCTCTGAAACCAAGAGTGACAGACTCAGAGGTCTGGCCTCAGCTTCTCTTCTCATGCTTAGATTCTGTCATTCTTGAAATTCTCCTTTGATAAGAGTCTGTTATTCTCATCAAAGGAGAAATGTAATAAGCAGATTTAAGATAAGCTTGTGTCCAAAGAGCTATTTGTAAGGGTCATGAAGTATGTCTAGATTTGATTATCTCACAGGAAGTGTTGCAATGAAGAAATAAAGAAAACGCAGGAATGAAAAGTGTCCTATAAATATAAACAAAAGGAACAACTGCAAAACAATCCTAAAACAAAATCTAAGTACAAAGCATTCTAAACAGGGTAACTATTACTAAATTGACACAAAGAAACATTGAGAATGAAAGTATAATCATATTTAACAATTGCTTTATATCTCACCTCATAAGCCAGGGAATTGTAAGAAAAATCCACAGCTCGATAAAATGATAGTAATGAAAGATGAAAATAAAATAGGAACATTCACCAACACTGCATTGTTTCAACAAGGAATAGTTCATTATTAGAGAATATTAGTGAAACATAAACACTTCTGGTTTGATTATTATATTTTTCAGGTCTAAAATTTCTAGTTCATTCTCTTTCAAATATGCAAGTTCACTCTTTCCAGTTTCCAGTTCCTTGATGAAACGTTTAAGTCTGAGTTTTCTCTTCATAAGTATAATATACATGTTTATGTCAATTTGCTTTTGGTAATTCCACTGTCCGGGTGGCTCATGGGCCTGCTCCTGTATTCTGTTGTTTATGGAGGTTCTGATTCATGGTTTTTTTTTTTGTCTCCTCATGTGCCTAGTTATCTCTAATTGTGTAATAGATGTCATCGTTGAAAAAACAAAAAGACTTTACAGTAATAATTTGAGGCTAAGGATAATCTTTCTCTTCCTCCGAGGAAGGATTTTTCATTTGCTTCTGCTGGGAAGCCAGGTACTAGCAATCTAGGATCCATTTGATCAACTTCAGACCTTCAGAAGTTTGGGGGCTCCCAGAGGACTTGAAGCCTGCTTAGGATCCATGAAAGTGTTGGTTTGTGTCTGGTTCACTCTCGCTCCTACGATGCAGCCCTTTGGTTCCCCATCTTCAATCTGGGTGTTCCCATGGATCACCCTTGAGATCACTGGTCTCCAGCTTTGATTCCCTCTCCCCTGGGAAGCTATTACGAGCAGCACTGCTCAGCCACCTGTTCCGGATTGGCAAATGCCCCTCCAGGCAGAAGTCATTCCAAAAGCCAGACTCGAGTTTCTGAATTTCTGTCTTCTTTCAGGTCTTGCTAAGGTAATCCTTTACTATCTTGACAGTACTTGGATATTTTTAGAAAGATTTTTAAATATCTCACCCAGCTTTTTCAATTTCGATAAGAATGCTGATCCAAATTACCTAGTCTAACATTTTAAAAGGTCAGAAATCTAGTCATACTTCAATTTTAAACACGTGCTGAAAATGGAATGGGAAAGCAAGCAGTCAATAGATATCATTGTTCTTTTAAACAACTATTGAACAACTAATATATGTCAAATTTTCTACAACAGTAAAGGAGATGTCATGGTTTTACTTAACAATATGTAATTCCAGGCCGGGCACGGTGGCTGAAGCCTGTAATCCCAGCAGTTTGGGAGGCCGAGACGGGTGGATCACGAGGTCAGGAGATCGAGACCATCCTGGCTAACACCATGAAACCCCGTCTCTACTAAAAAATACAAAAAAAAAAAAAACTAGCCGGGCGAGGTGGCGGGTGCCTGTAGTCCCAGCTACTCAGGAGGCTGAGGCAGGAGAATGGCATAAACCCGGGAGGCGGAGCTTGCAGTGAGCTGAGATCCAGCCACTGCACTCCAGCCTGGGCGATAGAGCGAGACTCTGTCTCAAAAAAAAAAAAAAATATGTAATTCCAAAGAAATTATTCACACAAATTTTAAGATGGATTTGATTCAAATCTGTATTAAAAGTATAAATAAATAAACCTCCATGTAATAAAAATATTATTCACTCAACAATTATTTATTGAGGATTTATTATGAGCCAGTCACATTTTAGGTGCTGGGAATACATCAGTGAAGAAAACATAAAAGTTCCCTGCCCATGTGGTGCTTATATTCCAGTAGTAATATATGACAAAAAAAAATTTAACATATAAAAAGTAAAGTAGATGGTATATTATATATTGGTATATAGTATATTAGAAGGTAATGAGTATTATAAAATATAGTAGAACTGAGTAAGACATTAAAAGAGTCAGGAGAGGGAGAAGGTTTATAATTTTTCCATAGATTGAACAGAGTAGACCTCATTGAATAGATGAAATTTGACCAGGCTTGAAGGTAAAGAAGGAGTTGCCCATGTGGATACCTGGGGGCAGATGGAACGGCCAGAGGGAAGACACTAGGTGTGACTGTGTCGATCCTGATCATGAAACATCTAGGAACCGTAGGGCTGGAGTAGAATGAGAAAGTAAGAGAGGAGGTGAGGAGGAAAGAATGAGTTAAGAGAGAGAGTGGGGGGTGGAGGGTGAGGACAGGTCTTATACAGCCTTAAGGGCTGCTGTGAGAACTTCAACTTTTAATTGCACTGAACGCAGAAGGGATTTGATCATTCTGGCTGAGGCATTGAGGATTAGTGGAAAGAAAAACAGAAGACAAGATAAGAGCCCACTGCTGTAACACAGATTATGCAGTCTCAATATACTTTCAATGTATTTTCAAGGTAGAATCCATGAGATTTTTACAAATTAGATGTGGGATGTGAGATAAAGAAAGAATGCAAGTACATGCCTCCATGATTTTTAGCCTGAGCCACCAGAAAGGTGGAATTGCCATCTACTGACAAGGGGAAGGCAGAGGGTAGAGCAAGTCAGGGAAGAAGATTGGGAGTCCAGTTTGGGTTGCATTTGAATATATCAACAAAACAAAGGGAGATATATATCCAAGTTGGATATACAAATTGGGAGATAAGGTGAGAGACCTGAGCTGGAAATATAAGCGTGGGACTCTTAAGCTAACAGTTTATATTTAAAGCCATGAGACTCAATGAGGTTCTCAAGGGAATAAAAATAGAGAACAAAAATGTGAAAGACTGAGAACTAGAACATTAAGAGGTCCCAATACCATTCATATATATTGTTTGGAGAGATAATAAGAAAAAGCTGAATGAAGGACAACAGAAGGACAATTTGAGAACAATAAGAAAGAATATACAAAATTAGAAAAACAGAGGAAGTATGGCCAGTACTTATTCCCCCTCTGGCCATCCCTGGCCAGACACTGTACCTCTCATCTCCAATATCACTCATGTCCCTCCCTCTCTATCTCCCTTCCATACAATGACACCAAATCTTCAACCCAGTGGGTACCCAGTGACTTCAAACTAATCTCTATCAAAATGTACCTGTTCTGAGTTTTAGAACATCACAGACTTATCCTCCACTAGAAAACAAAGGTGCTATCATCTGAGAGTGATTTAGTGTGCGATTCTACTCCAAAACATTTGCACTTAATAGCAACTTTCAGAACTACTCCATTGATTACAATGGACTGACTGTGTCCCACCAAACTTCACATACTGAAATCCTATGTGATGGTATTTAGAGGTGGGGCCCTAGGGAGCTGATTAGGTCATGTGCATTGAGCCCTCATGAATGGGGTTAGTACCTTTTTAAAAGGGACCCCAGAGAGCTCTCCAGCTCTTTTCCATGTGTGAGGAGAGCAAGACAACCATCTATGAACTAGGATGAGGGCCCTCACCAGACACTGAATCTGCCAGTATCTTAATTTTGGATTTCCCAGCCTCTAGAATGGTGAAAAACAAATGTTTGCTGTTTAAGCCACCCAGTTTATGGTAATTTTTTTATAGTAACCAAAATAGACTAAGACGCTGATTAAAGTGAATGAGATGAGGGGTTTTTTGGAACCATGGCAAAGCTTCACCAGAGAAATGAAAGGAGGGCTGAGCATACGCCCCCGCAAGAGGTCCTGCCTGGAACTGTTCACAATGAATGCTGCTAATTACCCTGGTTGGCCCAGGCTGGGCAGGCCTCTTCTTAGAATACCTAGGGGACATTTTAACTTGAGATTTCCTACAAGCAAAATAAAGCCACTTGACAAACACTGAGCTCACATTATGAAATGAAGTATATTCAAACTACCAGTGAATCTGGACATTGATTTCATTTAAATATTAAATAGCGTCGTCTGAAACAGCCTGTTTTAGGTAAAAATAAAAAATCAAATATTGTCCTTTTCATTTGATTCAATCTAATAGACATATGTACATGTTTATTTTAATACACAGACATAACTATTTTGTGGCTTTGTTGGCAAAGTCTAACTATTTTTCTTACCATTTGTGACTACATAAATCTGCATATCACTGGAATTATTGCTGGAGACATGTGTCTCTTTGAATGTGAATGAACTCAGCAAAATGCATTCTACAGAGTGCCTTCTGCCACTGGTGTGGTGGAGGTCTTCGGGCTAATTATTTAAAGCTGACTTCAGCCTGTAAGACTCTTACCCACACTAAGAAGCCCTTCTTGCAATCCTATTTGACCCTTTCAAGCCCTTTTCACAGATGTGATGAGCATTGTCGTCTTAGCATCACAAAATGTAACCTACTGCTTTAAGTTCCTTTCCTTACACTCAACAATGTAATTTTGCTACCCTGACTAGAAGGACATCTATGGGTCCTTGTATTGTTTTTTTTTCTAAAAAGGAGGATTCTGCTTCCTAGCAGTTGTGCAATCTTTGTCAATTCCCTGCAATAGACCCTGAGTAGATGTTCATCCCACCTGTTCCCTCTTCTTCCTGGAATCACAAGGTACCGGGCTTCCTTGAAATTAGGTGTGGCCATGTTGCTTAGTGAAATGTGAGTAAAAATGGTGTATGTCGCTGCTGGACACAGCAGTTAGGAACAACTACTGTTTCTACACTTTCTCTCTGACCTCAGCTCCCAGCCAGGTGCAGAGACTCCATGGGCAGACTCTGGGACCCTAAGGATGGCATATCCACTAGATGAAAACAGCCTGTGTCTCAAATGATTCTGTGATCCTCTCTGCTCTCACTGGGTTGAGTGAGAAACAACCCTTAATTACATTAGATGATACAGATGTTTGGTGATGTTAACAGCGATATTGGTGATATTAGCCTACTCTGTTGAATAAACTCCCCAACATTTTATTTCCTCATCCGTAAAATTTTCAAAATAATAGAACCTACCTTGTAGGGTTGATGTTAGGATTAAATGAGATAACAAATGTAAAGCTCTTGGCACAGAGTAAAGCCATATAAATGGTAGCTACTTTGTAATTACCATCATCATCATCATCATCATCATCGTGATCTCTCTCTCACATTTTGGAGGAAACATTTTCTATGATCCTAAAAATAGCCTAGGACTCAGAAAATAACTTTTTGGCAGTGCTCAATGTACAGCATACTTCCGAGACCCAATATCTGACCCGTGTAGTAGTGTAACAGCAAAGCTAATGGGATATTGATAAATCTTTTCTGGCACAGAACAGTTTTCATTGGGTAAGTTTAGATTTTAATGCCTATCATTTACTGAATAATTAAAATCATTATTTCCAATTGCTTTTGGGCATGCATATTTGTAAAACCCTCTTAGAGATACCATCTGATAATAATTTGTTTGCTATAAATCACATGTGTAGCAAGAAATTTTACACGCCATGCATGTTCTATCAATGCTTGTTGATTGACTAAGGGGTATTTCTTTTTTCAGTCTCAAGTTTCCTAATGATTTCCTAAAATTTATACTCACCAGCTCCTTTTTTCAATGAGATATTATTTGTCACTTCAATTAATATCAACAGAACACATCTATTTTTCCAATTGCAGTTTCTCAACACATCATGAGATAGTAAGTATGAATACACAGCAGCATAGATTATAGCACTAATAATTAGATTTAGATAATTTACTCGTACTAGCCAACTTCAAAAAGAAATTTGTGTTGATCATCAAATATAGCTTTATAAGTTATACAAGTAGTTCTTCCTAAGGTAAAATACCATTTAAGCAAATGTTGAAAGGAAAATAGAAATAAAAATCCAAGCTCCAAATAGAAACAAACAGCCTTCTAACACACTCTCCAAAAATCCCTAAGACCTTCTCAAAAACATAATATTACTTTGCATGCATTGTATCTTCTCTTTATCTCTATACCTAACATATCTAAGTGCACACTGGGGCATCACGGCTTGTGTTGAAACCACAACAAATGTCAAGAATCACAGGCTTGCTTTACATTTAGCTAACTACTTAAATCTACAGCTTAATTCGCAATCATGTTTTATTTTGCCATGTCTTTTTGCAGAAGTAAATTAAGGTGGTTTATGAACACATGTACAAAAAATTACTTAAATAATCTTGCTAAGGAAGTTAAGACTATAAACCAATTTAAAATCTTGACTGTTTGCTTCAAGCAATTCCTGAAAACCAATTTACCTGAATAAGCAATTGGCTCATCTGGGCAAATAACTTTTCTACCATCACCCAATTTGCTCACTTGAGCCAAGAGCTTCCTTTTTATGCAACAGTTCAATTATGAAGACTCATTTTAAGACTTTGCTGTATCCACCAAGATTAAATTATTGTGTCATGTATGTTGCCAAATTTCAATCTGTTTCCCACCTTGAAATATCTACCTTAATCTATTTGAATCAACTTACCAAGAGTTTATACATTTATCACCTGATCCTTCACCCCCTTCCTAAGCAACTACAATTGTCCATTATTGCAGTAAGTTTAATAAAGTATTGCTTGATCAATAGTTTATGCCAGTGGTCTTTTGGGGAACCAGAAGACAATAATCTGGTAAGAAATAAAATGCACAATATCCCATTTTTCTCTTAAAGTCAAAAGGAAATTTCTCTAAATGTTACAAAGTTAATATGGTGCTATAAAATCAGCCTTTAAAATTATACATAATATAATGGGATTAAGCAAGTATTCAGAGAAAATTAGCCAAAGAGAAAATGGGGAGGGGGGTAAATCTAAATATAGTCTTTGAGGGAGATTGAAAAAAGCAACAAATAATGTGAAGTCCTAACACTTTCTAAAGATTAGCCACAAATTTTTCTCTGAGCTTCCTAGCAACCAGTGCAAAAAGAGAAACATGACCAGTTACTTGTCACAAGGTTCATGACTGTAGCATTGTGAACAATGCCCAGATCAATATCCTAACCCTAAACAAATGTAATAAATTTCACAGGGCTATTTACTTTAACCTCCAAAAAAATTTTTTTTTAATTAAGTCTCAATGGCACAAATGTCAAAATAGAAGATCATAATATCTCTTAACAAGTCTGTAGAAACTTGGGCATGGCCACAATGTCAAATGTCATGCTATTATTTGGAGATAAGCAGAGCTGGATTAATAAAACACTTCTTAGAAGATTGGTTTGGAGTATGTTTTTAAAGGCTAGAAATGATCCAGGACGGTAGATGTTTCTGGACAAAGCATGATGGGAAATATTTGAGAATGAGTGATCCAAGAGCTGAGAAGAACAAGAAAATTCCTTTGACAAGAAGAGAGTGGGACTTGACAGGAGAGTCTGGTTAAAGAAGGCAGGAAGGGAAAGAAGGAGGTGGGTTCCTGTTGGATGGGAGGGGTGGAGGAAATGTAATGACAGAGGATCTCTAAGCACTCTCAACAATACTTGGAATTCGATTCACTGAATATTAAGAAATAGAGAAAAAAATTGACAAAGAATACAACACGAGAGCACGCTAGTTAGTGCTAGTGGTTAGTGAACCACTCTAACTGAAACCCACACACAATTGAATGAGTAAAATCGGAAAAGAAGAGACTCATATGTGAGAGAGATTCTGTGGTCCAGCTGAATTCAGCTCTGTCACTGGGGACCTCATTTCCTTCTAGTTTGTGAATTTATCAGGGGGAGAGTGGGAGAAAGGGCAGAGGGGTTGGTAAGATGGCCTGAATTTTATATCTTGTTTATCTGTATTCACAGTATGCAACACAAGAATGGCATGCAACCTACATTCAGATTTCAGTTTGTTGCTGGGAAAAAGTACAAAATTAAATTCATTTAATTAAAATATTTATGGTGGCATATTTTGTAAATGAGTGGATGGTAAGGTAAAGAAAGGGAGGCATGAAATATTATCCCAAATATTGTACTAGAGAACAGAGAGAGAATAGTGGTTTGAACCGGAAAAGCAAGTTTGGTATTGAGTGTCTATATCTACAGGGGTGTTTGTCATGTTTCAAGTGGCAATGATTCAATCAAGTATTTGCATTCTTATGGCAAAAATAGATGTGTACTTCAGCAAAGAGAAATAGACAAGAATTATAGATAAAAATCATGACATCATCTGTATACAGTTGCTAATTAAATTTCAGAGAATTTGTGATCTTTTTAAAGAAGAGAACAGAAATGGAGAATAGTAATAAAATTCAGTTTAATGGAAGGAATGCTTGATTGGGAGTCAAAACACGAGGCATTTGATCTCAGCCCCAGCGCAAGTTCCCTCTCAGATTTCTGTTAAGTCTCTTCTCTTCTTGGTCCAGGTTTCCTCAACTGTAAAATGGGGATGAGGAAGATGAACTCAGTGGTTTTCAAACTGTGCAGACACCAGGGGTTTCTGGAAGGAAGGTAAGGCCAACAGGCCAGGTCTCAGGCCCAAGACCCAAACCTGTTGTTAGCAAAATAGATCTACTCTAATTTTTTTGTTTGTTTGTGTTTGTTTGTGTTTTTTGAGAGGGGGTCTCACTCTGTCTGCTGCCCAGGCTGGAGTGCAGTGGTGCAACCTCAGCTCACTGCAACCTCTGCTTCCCAGGTTCAAGCAATCCTCTCACCTCAGCCTACAGGCATGCACCACCATGCCTGGCTAATTTTTTGTATTTTTGTAGAGACAGGGTTTCGCCATGTTGCCCAGGCTGCTCTCGAACTCCTGGGCTCAGGCAATCCTCCCGCCTCAGCCTCCCAAAGTGCTTGGATTATAGGTGTAAGCCATGCACCTGGCCTAACTCTAACTTTTGCTATAACAAGAGGCTCTCATGCATGAATTCTTTAGAAGAAAGAGACCCACAACTTTCAAAATTCTGAAAAACCACTAGACTGGATTATTTCAATTGCCCTCACATCTCTAATAAATCCCATTAAAGTTAGTAACATACTTGAGCAAGAAGTGTAAGCAGGTACTATCACTTCCATCTTACAGACTAGAAACAAACACAGGAGAATGAAGCAAACTCTCATTGATGGTAATGCCAAGACTAGCATCTAATTCAGCTGACTATCAAACCAGGGTTCATATTTCCAAAAATTTTAAAGCTTTCTTTTAAGGTGTCTCACACCTGTAATCCCAGCACTTTGGGAGGCTGAGACAGGTGGATCACCTGAGATCGGCATTTCCAGACCAGCCTGACCAACATGGAGAAACCCTGTCTCTACTAACAATACAAACTTAGCTGGGCGTGGTGGCACATGCCTGTACTCCCAGGTACTTGGGAGGCTGAGGCAGGAGAATCGTTTGAACCCAGAAGGCAGAGGTTGCAGTGAGCTGAGATCACTCCATTGCACTCCAGCCTGAGCAACAAGAGAGAAACTCCATCTCAAAATAATAATAATAATAATTCTATGCCATGATTTGCTTATGTCACAAGCAATATGCAAAGAGGCACATGATGAAGTCATTTTACACAAAAACATGCATCCACATTTGCAGCAATATGCTTAGAGCCAATGAACATCTATAATTAAGACCACTCCAAAAGCACTCTATTTTTGCTTCCTAAATACAGGTTTCCCCCCCAGTTTTTGGCCTTCTCTGAACTGCTCCACCTCCTTTTCGATTTGGGTACCTGTTACTATATGACTCTGCATCCTATAACTACAGTTTGATGAATCACAAAAAAAAAGCTACTTGACACAGAAAATTCACAGTCCACAGTTTTGTCAGGGTAAATTATGTAAAATGTAGCTGTTGTACAGAATTAACATTTGATGAGTATGTTGGTCTTTTATTTTTTAGGAATCAATTTAATTTAAGTGGAATTATCACCACTGAGCCGAAATGAACCATAATTTATAAAATAATATGATAAAAATAGTAAGAATGGTTGTGATCTTTAAGGTGTATTACAATTGTGTCCGAATTTGTTTCAGTAACTATAGTTAGTGAGACTGGCTACTATAGGTCTATAGGTGGTTGTTACAAAAATGGGTTCTGAAGCCAGACTGCCTGTGTATTAGTCCGTTCTCATACTGCTATGAAGAAATACCCATGACTGGGTAATTTATAAATAAATTAGGTTTAATTGACTCACAGTTCTGCGTGGCTGGGGAGGCCTCAGGAAATTTACAATCATGGCGGAAGGCACCTCTTCACAGGGCAGCAAGAGGGAGAATGAGTGCCAAACAAACGGGGAAGCCCCTTATAAAACCATCAGATCTCGTGAGAACTCAATCACTATCAGGAGAACAGCATGGGGGAAACCACCTCCATGATTCAATTATCTCCACCTGGTCCCACCCTTGACACATGGGGAATATTACAATGCAAGGTGAGATCTGAATGGGAACACAGAGCCAAACCATATCAGCCTGTAATCCCAACTCTGTCATTTACTAGCTGTGTGACATTAACCTAGTTACTTAACCTCTCTGTGGCTCTGTCTCCTCTTCTTTAATATGAGAATATTAAG
The DNA here is from genome assembly GCF_002776525.5 of Piliocolobus tephrosceles. NCBI lineage: Eukaryota > Metazoa > Chordata > Mammalia > Primates > Cercopithecidae > Piliocolobus > Piliocolobus tephrosceles. Next base: position 66,468,851 of record NC_045440.1, read on the forward strand.
GATTCAATGAATTAATTTATATTGTGCCTAAGTCATAAATGCTGAGTGTTAATTTAAAAAAAAAAAAAAAAATTGGAAAAAAAAAAAAAAAAAAAACAATTCCAGCTTGTCTAAGCCAGTATTACTTGAGATCTCTCGTACATACAGAAAAACTTACCCTAATTAGAATAGGCTGCTTACACAAACATGAACTTGTTGAAAAGGGAATAAACATTTCTCATACATAGACGGGACATCAATTTTCAATGGAAAAGGAAAAAGGTAATGAATTACAAATTCAATCAAACAGCATCAGCTTTAAATTAAAAAAAGTTAGCAACATTTTCTTCTTTCCTTTTCTCCCTTCCTCCCTTTCTGAAGAATTCAATCTGAAAAGCATTAGCTCTAAAAGAGTAAAGTAGGAATCTGGGTGGTCCAGTTGGGAGGTATTGGGAACCCTTCCCATGGAGAAAAAAAGAGAACTGGCACAAGAGCCTAAGGGGGGCTGTGGTGCTGGGAGATTTGTTAGGAGGTGGGGGTGGTGGTGAGTGACAAGATTTGATACATAATAGGAGGACTGGTCAAATATGTAAACATACAGAGGATAATGAGAGCCAGAAAGAAAACTAGAATGAACTCTGTATGATTGGATTTGAATTTTAAGTGTTGATGTGAACTCAGGATTTTCAATATAGATGGCCACTTATAGATATAAGTTTAGTGAATGTGTGTTTGTACATATCTGCATATATTCCCTAGCTTCTCACGGAGAGAATCTGCAAGATGGGCCTGGAGCATCTTGCTGTGTCAAATCATAAGAAAGTACTTAAAGAATGATGGACACACATCAAAAGGACACAAAAGGGGTTCCCACTGAACAAATCTGGGATCATGTATAAATGATAATAATAGGTTGCAGCCCATTAAATGAAAAAATTCATGAGCCTGTACTGATATAAATAAATAAATAGGGAGCTGAGAAAGCTTTTCCTTACAATAGAATGCCATCTGATGAATGTGCAAGGAATTGTGGAATCTGAAAATCACAATTTGGTAATAATGATAGTAATAACGCAGCCAAAAAACACCAATGCATGCTAAAACTAGTGGATGAAAGTTTGATGAGGAATGGAATATTTAGATAGTTTCAGAGTACCTCCCCTCAAAATTACTGACTGATTAGCAAGGGGGTAAAGAGTAACTTTACAATGGACCTCACAGTATTTTAACCAAGAAATCAAGATTAACATGACCGGAAATGAGACAAATATGATTGTGTACCATCTGACAGAAAACAGCAAGAACCCAACATCAATTCTGAGATATTCCTTCCAAAAAAAAAAAAAAAAACACAAACAAACAACATGTAACCTCAATCTAAACATGAGGAATTATCTGACAAACACTAATTAATGGACATTCTACAAAACAGCTGGCCTATAATCTTCCTAAGTGTCAAGATCAGGAAACTTAAGGAAAGAAATAAGGAATTGTTCCAGATTTTAACCATCTAAAAAGACATGACGACATTGTCCTAAGTTGAGTCCTTTTTCTAGAAAGGATGACAGCTGTGAATGGGGTTTGTGGGTTCCATGGCTATAACATTCCATCTATGGTGACGGAGGCTAGGGAGGAGAATACCCTGGATTGTACTGGATTGCAGGAAATACTCATGACATCCACGGGTAAAGGAGCGTCATGTTAGCCACTTGTTCTCAAATGATTCAAGAAAAACAACTCTTACAACTTTTGTGTAAGCCTGAAATTATTTCAACTGAAAAAAAGAAGCACAACCAAAACCAGGTGCAGTGGCTCATAATCCCAGCACTATGGGAGGCTGAGATGGGAGGATCACCTGAGGCCAGTAGTTCAAGACCAGCCTGGTCAGCATAGTGAGATCCCATCTATTTTTTAAAAATCGAATATTTATTGTATCTATTTTTCAAACTATATCTTCATGAGCCTGTTGTGACAATTAAATGGGTTAATACCCAAAAAGCACTTAGCACAATGTCTCGTATAGGAGTAGACCTTAAAAATAGTACCATATATTAAACTATTCAATCACAGACACACATGTTCTCTATCTCCCTGGCAAATGAGTATGATCAGGAAAGTCAAATGAAAGGATTCAGTCAGATGGTTGTAATTGTTACTACCACAAAGCAAATGTCAGGATCACATGACCTTGAGGCACCATTTGTACTTAATTATGTATGATCCCATAGTGCTAATTAACATATTTCCTCAGCCCTTTCATAAGCAGCCTCCTGATTAAAAATCATTTATTAGGCACAGTACAATGTATACCACACCATCAAAGCATTATCAAGTCTTGATTAAACATTGTGCTTTTCCGGTTTCTCTCGTACCCTTATCTACCATCAGGCTGACATGACGAAGCTGATATGAAGTATCTCACCCAAGGGCACTGAGCAGTTGATGGCAGAGACAAGAGCAAATACCTTGACACCCATTGACCTTGTTTCTCCTACTGGTTCCAAATGACCAGCTCAACTTACCAAATTTGAGGATAAAACTCTAACTTGGCCAGGTTTTTATAATGATAGGAACCCTAGCTCGATTTGTCCCTTTTCAACTTCAACCTTGCACTTAGTTCCAGATCCAAAAATATCCCTGGTGCTTAATACAGGATTTTGAAAATAATCGTACAGGACTCATCCTGTGCAGAAAGCTAAGTACCTTTATTTTCAAACTGTCATTGTAAAAAAAAAAAAAAAGAAAAAAAAGGAAAAGAAAGAAAAATACAAACCGCTCAGACCTCGTATCTCATTCTCCTCACACCGCCTCATTCCTGGCGCACACAGTTCACTTTGACATCGAGGGGCGCTCTGCCAGGAAAGAGCCACATGGACTGCCGAAGGGAATCACAACCTGACCCTCTCATCTCCTGCTCCTCCCCTTTTCCTGGGCTTCACTGCCAGCTTCACAAACGGTTAATTGCCTTTCCATGCAAAGAGTTTGACAGCCACTCTCCCACAAACCACACTAAAATCTTACCCCCTGTATCGTTTGTGAAAAAAAAAAAAAACTGTTTCCATTTTTAGGAGAGCATAAGACCTGGCCCATTTTATTTAGAAATTAATAATAATCCTGAGAGCTCTCTTTTCTCTGTTCTGGAAGAGCAGTGAAGCAGCTCTGAAATGAAGCATTTACTACTGTGCGTGCCAGGACAAAAACAGATGGACCAAAGAAGTTTAGATGGATGAATCTGAAAAATTGGATGACCTTTATTATACCCCAAAAGTTATAAAAAAATTAGAAGAGCAAAACTTACATTTGCCAGCAAGATTCTCTCCAATTTATAAATTTCATATTGTGGATCCAAACACAGGAGTTAAGGCCCACACCATTGTCTGGATAGTCAGACATCATCATCTCCCAACTGCCAGCAAAGCAGCCCACCTCAGTCTCCTTTCCTGAAAAGTCTAGAAAACTGTTCTCTTCATCAATTACTACCTCCTCCCTCCAATAAAAAGAAGGAAGGTTAAGGGACTCAACTCACAGTCACACACGACATCCTGAGATTCCTGAGGTTGAGCTATGGCAAAAGATGGGTACATTTCATTAGAACACCATTCAAATGAGACCAAAAGCTGGCTTAACTCTGAGGTGGTCCAGACTTCATGCTGCTGCCTGCTCCCAATTGAAGCTACTCACCTCACACATTTACCCACTATCAATATGATGTAAGAAATTGCAGATTTATAGAGTGTAATTGGGTCAGTACAAATCCAGCATCCATTACAAAATCCATTACAGTACCTGCTGTATCAAGGATGAGTCAGTAGCATGTAATTGTGTATATGTTTTGCACATAAATAAGCTAAAGAAAATGTTTGCTTCACAGTCTGAATAATTCCTAAACCATGTATAAAATGTACTATTGGGAATTTATGATAGAAACAGCCAAGGCTCACCCAGACCCAGCCCTGCTCTGCTTTTGGAGTATGGGATAATTACACTCCTCTGCTACCCCTGTACTTGTATAGAGCCTTGTGGGTAGTTGTAGCCAATGAGTTATAAGAATGTGTCATTTTGGAGCATATAATTGCTGGAGTGAGACTTTCCGTCTCTGCTCTTCCTCAGCCACAGTAAACCTTGTAGCACCATGCTGATGGGTGGCCTCATAAGTAGAGTGAAACTTGGAGGAAGCCCCCCTCAACCCCCACTCAATGTGCAATCGACATTTTTTTCTCAGTAGGACGCAGTGGCTCACGCCTGTAATCCCAGCACTTTGGGTAAGCCGAGGTAGGCAGATCACCTGAGGTCAGGAGTTTGAGACCAGCCTGGCCAACATGGTGAAACTCCATCTCCGCAGAAAATACAAAAATTAGCCAGGCATGGTGGTGCACGCCTGTAGTCCCAGCTACTGGGAGAGGCTGATGCAGGAGAATCGCTTGAACCAAGGAGGCGGAGGTTGCAGTGAGCCAAGATCACACCACCGCACTCCAGCCTAGGCAACAGAGCAAGACTTCATCTCAAAAAAAATTCTGTTTTAAGCCTATATTAGACCGTTTTCCTATATTATATGTTCCTAAATATCCAACTCAAATCTTATTCCCCAGTCTGATAAGACGTAGCAGAAATAATGCCAGGCATGACAGACACCCCAAAGAAGTAAGAGGTGTACATCAGGCTTTCTAGGAGAACCTAGTGGCAACACCAAAGCCAGGGAGGAGGGTCATCCACATGTGCACATGTAGGAAGCCTCTGAAGGCCTGAGGCACAGCAGAGGTAAGGAGTATATCTACCTAGCCAGACATCAAAAAGAGGAAACAATTCAAAGTCCAGAAAGAGAAGTGGAGTCTAAAATCATGCACCATCAATGTGATTAGACACTAGCCTAACTCTATGAAATTTCACCATTTTTTCCTGCTGTTTCAGATGGCTCATTGGCACCAAAGCACACCCAGGGACTCGCTCTCTCACCCTGTGCTACCCAAAAAAGCACCATCTGAACTGTGACAACAAAAAGAAGCTCCCAAATGTTTTTAATTAAAATCTCTCAGAATCCTGTGAATTCTACAGATTTATTTTTATTAATTTAATTTAATTTATGTTGTTAAATATCATCCAGACAAGAATCCTTAATTATCTCTTAAGTCTTTATCTCCTTTTCAAAACAATTGACTCAAACACCAATCACCAGCCATACACCATTTAATTCATTCTTGCTCCTATTCCAGGTACCCTGTGCATAAGCTATCGAGTCATGGAATCACGATCGATTTAAATCTTAACGGAATCTTACAGACTAACACTCCTCCACCCCAAAAAGGCTGGACAAGAAATAAAAGCCAAATTTTTTAAAAAAACTTTTCAATCTATCGCTGTGGTACTTTTGTTTCAGATACTTCCGTATCACGAATAAAATAATGAAGCATCAGAGAGGCCACTATACATTAGTATAAACGTATCAGAAAAATATCCTACTAATAATTAAACCAGAATGCAAGCTGCTGGTATCCCTTAGGTTTTTTTATTAATAGCAAGATGTTATCATTTGCTCACATTCTTCTGCTTATTAGAAAATTTGGACTGTAATTTTGGATGCTGAGTCAAAATAACTAATTAAATGATAAATGTCACTTTTTCTCCCAACTTACACAACCAGGATTTTGAATAACATATTTTTCTATTATGCCAAACTAAGAGAGAAAATATTACTCTTTTGGTCTTTGCAGGAGCAAAGGGGACTCATAAAAAGTGATTAATTTTTAAATCAATGGTACTTTTGTAACCAAGATTTTTCAGTTTTGCTTCTTTACAAGGTACATTTTTTTTTTCTTAGACACGGTTTCATTCTGTCGCCCAGGCTGGAATGCAGTGGTAAGGAGCACGATCTCAGCTCACTGCAACCTCTGCCTCTGGGATTCAAGCGATTCTCCTGCCTCAGCCTTCAGAGTAGCTGGGATTATAGGCATATGCCACCACATCCAGCTAATTTTTGCATTTCCTTTTTTTTTTGAGACGGAGTCTTGCACCGTCGCCCAGGCTGGAGTGCAGTGGTGTTATCTCGGCTCACTGCAACCTTTGCCTCCTGGGTTCAAGCAATTCTCCTGCCTTAGCCTCCCTAGTAGCTGGGATTACAGGCACATGCCACCACGCCCAGCTAATTTTTTGTATTTTTAGTAGAGATGGGATTTCACTGTGTTAGCCAAGATGGTCTCCATCTCCTGACCTCGTGATCTGCCCACCTTGACCTCCCAAAGTGTTGGGATTACAGGCGTAAGCCACCGCGCCTGGCCCATAATTTTTGTATTTTCAGTAAAGATGGGGTTTCACATTTTTGGCAAGGCTGGGCTCCAATTCCCAACCTCAAGCAATTCGCCTGCCTCGGCCTCGCAAAGTGCTGAGGTTACAGACGTGAGCCACCATGCCTGGCCACAAAATACATTTTAAAGACATTCATAATCCTCAAAGCGCATCACAAGCTAATTCACTACTTTGATAAAATCCCGAATGGCTTTCAAATTATCAGTTTCCCCATTTATATGGCAAATGTATGGGAATCAAGCTTGTTTTACTCAAATAAGACAACAGTAAAACCTAACCTGGATTCCAAATAATTTTGTTCATTTGTAAAAGTTGTATTGTGGTCACAGAGTTCAACATTCTAGTCCTCTCCTTCCCTCTCCCCATTTCCTACCAAAAAAAAAAAGTGAAAAATATACCAATAAATTCAGCCACCAAGAGAAACTGGCAAGTTTTAACAAGTCAAAATATAAAGTAAATAATACTTCTCTTTCTCACCACCTTTATGTCATTGATATAATCTTATATCATTCTCCAAATTCTCTGCCCCCTTAAAAGAACAGATATTGTTCCAAGCATGAACAAACTACATCAACTCACTGTTTAACTGGCATTTTCAGGTAACGGAATATTAACCGTAATAGCGAGTATTTGTTGAGATCTGACTCTGAGCCGGCACTGTTCTAACTGCTGGATTAGTTCATCGTTTCATCAGGATGCCCCTATAAAGTAGGGATTGTGCTTCTTGCTTCTGTTCTACAAACGGGGAAACTGCATGAAGACATCATTTATCTTGTCCTGTAGCAGCCTAGGATTCCGACCTGGGACATCAGGTCCTGGAGTTTGCTTTACTCCATACTCCCTCTCTTGTTAATCCAATGCTCTACCCAACAGAGTTGTTCCATGCATTTCTCCAATAATTTTCGAAGACACAATATGATACTTACAGAGCAATAGAACTCTACCTAATTTTGCTTTTCTTCAGTGATTTAGAAAACCTATCAGTACTTTGAAGAATTTCAGGATCAGTCAGGATAAAATGGAAATAATAACAAAACCTACCTCGAGATACTTTTCAGAGAATTAAGAAAACTTAGATTAAATGCTTGGTCAGAACCTGGCCAATAGCATGAGTTCAATAAGTCATAGTTATTTATTATTATCTTAATTAGATATTTGCAAGAATACTCTGAAGCCATGTAAAATACAATTTGAAGAATGAATACTTGGTTCTTCTTTCTAATAATGCTGCACAATGCATTTAGATCTTCCTTAAGAGTCTTAAAATTTTGTTATAAATTGGAATTTTTGTGAAAGAAGGTATATCTTCCCATTGAAGGACATTTTCATTCAGATATACTTCTTTGTCTTCATGTCTGACTAAATTTCAATTAACAATGGTGGTTACAATGTCAACTTTACTCAGGAGACTGAGGCAGGAGGATTGCTGGAGGCCAAGAGTTCAAGACCAGACTGGGCAACATAGCAAGACCCCATGTCTACCACATTTATTTTTATTAGCTGGGTGTGGTGACATGTACTTATAGTCCCAGCTACTCAGGAGGCTGAGGTGAAAGAATCCCTTGAGCCCAGAAGTTCAAGGGTGCCATGAGCTATGATCACACCACTGTACTCCAGCCTGGGTGACAGAGCAAGACCCCATCTCTAAAACAAACAAACAAAAATTCAGCTCCCCAGTTCTGCAGCCACCAGACTCTATCAAGGGATTTATAATCAATCAAATATGCCAATGCTCTTGAGATCCAAATATTTATAAAGCCTTATAGTAAAGTTTTTTTAAAGTGCATAAATCATGCTAATTTTGTACTTTCATGTCTGCATTTTCTTATAGAAGAAAAGAAGTAACTAAAGAAAAGCTAAGTAACACTCCACCAAGCCCTCCTTTCCCCTGCTATGGAAGGCAAGTCCTTAAGCTTGTTGGGACGGAGCCCGGATGACTGAGGCAGGATGATGATATTGTAAGAGAAACGCATCTCTGAATTTCCCTCTTACCAGAAACTGTATCCTGTTTCTTGGAGATAGGACACCACAGAAATGAAGACTTACTCTGAATAAGAGTCCTATATAGTCCTATTTTCCAGAAAAGGAAAAAGAAGCAGGAATACAGCAAAGCCCAGCTGAAGCTGAGCAAAAGCACACCCAGGACACAGTCCCTGACTTCAATTCTTCCCTCCAGGTCTCAGGGTGGTCAGACTATTCAATGGTAAGGCTTTGGGAAATGCCTCTCTGTAAACAACGGCAAACCAGGTACAGGGTGGACACCTGATCAATGTTAAATAAGTAGTATGCTAGACACAGTGAATTAGTGGTATTTGGTTCGGAGGTCTTTTTTTTTATTTTCTTCATTTTTAGTTTAAAGTCTGAAGCGTGCAGCTCAATGAATTTTCACAGAATTCTACACCTGTGGAACCACACTCAAATCAAGATACAGAACACTTTCCATACTTCAATATTACTTTTAAATTATTTTAAAATTTTATCTAAAGAAAATGCTGTGATCTGAATGGATCCCTCAAAATTCCTATGTTGAAACTTAATCACCTATATGACAGTATTAAGAGCTGGGGCCTTTACAGAGTGATTAAGACATTAAGGTGGAGTCCTCATGGGTGAAATTAGTGCCCTCATAAAAGGACTTGAAGGAGCAGGTTTGTCCCCTTCCATCCCTCCCGCCATGTGGGACAGTGTTTACCCCTTCAGTTGTATGCGGATGCTACAGAAAGGCCCTAGGCAGACACCAACTCCCGGGGCTTTGATTGGACTTCCCAGCCCTCAGAATGGTGAGAAAGTAAATTTCTGTTCTTTACCCGGGGCTTTGATTGGACTTCCCAGCCCTCAGAATGGTGAGAAAGTAAATTTCTGTTCTTTACAAATTACTCAGTCTCAGATGCTTTCTTATAACAGCATGAATGGACTAAAACAAAAAGTTAGACTGCATAAATAGTATTATTACTTTTACAGTGAGCTGAAAGACTATTAGGGAAGGTGGAGTGAATGATTAAAGGCAATGAGGTCAAGGGGTTGAAAGTACAGGCTTGGGAATCAGAAAGTCCTGCCACCCACTATATTTGACATTTTGCAAAACAAACCTCCCTGCTCCAGTTTCTTCACATGTATTATAAGAAAATATATCTGTGGGTGAGTCTTAGGAGGATGAAATGAATTAACGCATGTAAAGGCTCACAAGGTGCTAGGAGACACAAAATAGGTAAAAATTCAAAGAATGGCAGGTATCAATATTATTAATTAATCATTTTAATATTCAGCTGCTGTACAGTCTGTTTGGACCAAAACATCTTCCTTCTTCTTGGCTTTCACTATCTTGGCTTTCATTATCACTTGCATGTGATAATGCCCTCAAGAGTAGATAGACAATATTTTCATTCCTATAATTTTAATTTAGCTGTTGAAGAAAACTGTATGTCATTTGAACTACTATATCAGTATCAAATCTTATTTTAAAAGCAATTGTTGGCTGGACACCATGGCTTATGCTTATAATACCAGCCCTTTGGGAGGCCAAGGCGGGTGAATCACCTGAGGTCAGGAGTTCGAGACCAGCCTAGAAAACATAGAAAAAACCCGTCTCTAGAAAAAATACAAAAATTAGTCAGGCATGGTGGCGCATGCCTGTAATCCCAGCTACTGGGAAGACTGCGGCAGGGGAATCACTTGCACCCAGAAGGCGGGCATTGTAGTGAGCCAAGATCACACCACTGTACTCCAGCCTGGGCGATGGAATGAGACTCTGTCAAAAAAAAAAAAAAAAAAAAAAAAAAGGCAATTATTAATAATTCAAAGAGAGAATAAACTTATATTGTCTTTGCTCAAACAGGCTGCTATAATCAGAATAAATGTTCTGCAATGATCCTGCTATTTATTTTTCAGAGCTTCCAATTTTTTGAAGCCTAAAATGGTTTAATTCTATCCCCCAAGCAATTAATATGTTCTACTAAACAAATCAGAGATGGAGAACCAAATTAACACCTTTCAAGAGTGATATATCAACTCAGGATTCTACAGAATGCTTTATGACCCTGCCACCTAATTTAATGGATAAGTTCGAAGCATCAGAATGCCCAGCATGACTTGAATTCTTTCAGATACTAAAAAGCATACATTCATATCAAGTGCAAATTCTCAGCAGAAAAACAAAACTTCACTACTGTGTATGAAATTCTTCTGTCAAATCCCTTATCTTTACCCTAAAACTAGACTAAAATCCTCTTAATTAACCCAGACTTAAATAAATTAGGAAAGAAGATGTTTTGTGCAAGTAGATAAGAGCTATGACAAATGAACACTAGACCTCCTTCTGGCCTCACCTGACTGATGAATCATATTCCAAGACTGAGGCCTCTCAGATGTGACTACCTCACCACGTTCCTTAGGCTGGAGCAACTGACTAGCTTTTCTATAAACCCGGTTGAAGGGTACATCACAGGCCAAACACCTCAGTCACATTTTCACCATATCAAAGTGTATAGAATTGGCTGGGCACGGTGGCTATCACCTGAAATCCCAGCATTTTGGAAAGCTAAGACGGGTGGATCACTTGAGGTCAGAAGTTCAAGACCAGCCTGGCAAAAGCCGTGTCTACTAAAAGACACAAAAGTTAGCTGGGCGTGGTGGAATGCATGGTAGTCCCAGCTACTTGGGAGGCTAAGGTGGGAGAATCACTTGAGCCCCGGAGGCCAAGGTTGCGGTGAGCCGAGATCGCACCACTGCACTTCAGTCTGGGCGACAAAGCAAGATCCTGTCTCCAAAAAAAAAAGCCACAACAAAGTGCACAGGCTTGTTACTAATTTCTCCCATGACCTCACTCCCTGCTCTCCATGGAGTTAAAGTTCTTTGGGGAGATGAACAAGGAAAATTGCCTTTGTGTCCCCCAAAACTGTCTCCAATATTCCTTTTAACTTGACTTTAGGGACTAAAGTGCTAAAGAATGAGCCTACCCAGAAATGCCCTAGATCAGACACATGAAACAGCAATTAATATATGTTTCTGGAAGCAATTATCAGATAGTACTGCTAGAAGATCCTAAACAGCCCACAAACAATGAAATCCTTCAAGGCTGCTTCTTTCCCTTAAAATAGAAAGGTTCCAAGATGGCACCTTTCTTTTCCCCAGCCCCTCCTCTGATACATCCGCCTGGGTAGAGAGGCTGACTCTCTACCCAGTAGAGAGTGTTTTTTCCTTAAGAGAACTTAGAGAATGCCTTTGTCTTAAAGGGGAAAAAAGAGACTTTTAAAAAAAAGAGAGGGGGGGTTATTATTATTATTAATAATATTATTGTGATTGCACTGAAAGCAGGGCATTGACAATAGAGGCCAATCATAGGTACTGATAGTTCTGATATGAGCAGAGGAACAAGAACTTACTGTGCTGATGAATGGTGAACCAATACAGAAATTGTTCAGACAGATACCAAAATCATATGTGGGAGATAAAAGGAGAAGAGCAGATCAGATGGGAGGTGGGAACCTGGAGCAAGATTCTAGAAGGTGGATATAGGAACATGGCAAAGAAGAGTGATAGATTAGGTGACTTTATTAGTCCATTCTCACACTGCTATGAAGAGATACCTGAGACTGTGTAATTTATAACTAAAAGAGGTCTAATTGACTCAGTTCCACATGGCTGGGGAGGCTTCAGGAAACTTACAATCAAGGTGGAAGGCACTTCTTCACAGGATGGCAGGAGAGAGAACGAGTGCAGAGTGAAGAGGGAAGCCCCTTATAAAACCATCAGATCTCGTGAGAACTCACTCACTATCATGAGAACAGCATGGGGGAACTGCCCCCATGAGTCAGTTATCTCCACCAGGTCCTGCTCTTGACACATGGGGATTATTACAATGCAAGGTGAGATTTGAATGGGGACACAGAGCCAAACCATATCAGTGACAAACAAGAGATTGCCAGGCCAACCACTGCCAAGGACTGAGGGCTGAGCTTGGTTAATTAAGTCAGAAAAGTTAGGAGGGTGAGCAGCATCCGAAGCATGATCCTCAGACGCTGGAACATCCAGAGTAGCATCCTAAGTCAGAACTCCCTTACGACTTGACCTAGAAACTTCCTCTCCATCTTCCAGGGCAACGTTCAAGGGATGACTGAGCTGTAGGATAAGAGTCAGGATTGACAGAGTATACATAGCAACAATTAAGCTAAATTACACGCACACATGAGCACACACGTGCACATGTACACACACCATAAAATAGCTGGTGATAGCTAGGAAAAGAGAGGAAGCTCACCCCAGAAGTCTCCTGGGATGCTACAAATCTAGGGCTGTATTGTAATGTTTTAAATAGTTTTGGGATGCATAAGAAGGATAAAACTTTTTTAAAATAATAACAAAGACAACCATTTAATGGTTAAAGAAGCAGGTATTGGAGTTATTCTGAGTTTGAATCCAGCTCTGACCTTGGAAAAGTTTTAACGACTTTTTCCTCAATTTTGTTATCTGTAAGATGAGGACAATAATATTTGCTTATGTCCTCAGGTTGTTCCAAGGTTAAATTTGCATAAAGTGCTTAGTACCTCCCTAAGTAAATAACAAGGTCAGTCCGTGGATACTCATGGTGGTGGTAGCAATGATGATAATGATATGTATGAATATAACCCTGATGTTCAGAGAGTTCAAATCCTCTACTTTGTTAATTCTTCCATTCTGCCAATAAATCAGATGTATAATCAGCAAAAACAGGAGCCTCACTCTGACCAAAACAGAATCCATTTGCTTTAAAAGCATTACATTAAATCAGGTCTGAGGAAGTCCTGGCATGAAATAAATCAGTTATCTATAATAAACAGTATTACCTGTAATATCATGGAATTAACATCCTCACAGAGAAAATAAGGTAACGAGAGGTTAAAAGATCTCTCTCCCATTAAATAACTATGTAGACAAATGCTAAAAGGAAGAATGACTGCTCTGGTTCTAAAATCCCCATTAATGAATGCTTCCATGATACTTTAGATTATTTTATTTAATCTTCACAAAAATCCAATAAAGAATATACCATCCCCTATTTACAAATGAGAAAACGGAGGCTTCGAAAAGTAGAGACGCTTGCCTGTGATTACTCAGTTAGGAAAGGGAGGAGCTAAACACACATGCATTTGCCTCAAAGACCTGCGTCCCCTACTCCGGCTCAGGGAGGTCAGCAGGAATCAAGCCAGCTTACCAAATCTGAGGCCGGGATACCAGTAAACTGTATCGATGCGAATTTTGACAATCTCTTTCTACAAAAGAAAACAAACTGAATACAAAACACAGCATGAAAATAGTTTCACCTGGAACCCAACACGCACATACTCAAAAACCAAATATAAAATTTTAAGCTATACCAGGCATCTATAAAAACAGAGATTAAAACGTATATTCCTCCTGCAAACAAAACAGAAATCATGGACATGAACTAGGGTAATACAAAACATGAAATTTTGCCCATCACTGGAATATTTGTACAACCAGTGCTCATAAAACAAAACTGAGACAGAAGTATGTCAGTAACAGAGTCAGAAGATCTATGAGTCTGCCTGACATTCAGTCACATTAAATAAGGTATAGATAAGTTCATGTATGTCTATGTGTGTATATGGTCTTAAATTTTATTTTTTATGTTTTTATTTTTCCGTAAGTTATTGGGGTACAGGTAGTATTTGGTTACATGAGTAAGTTCTTTAGTAGTGATTTGTGAAATTTTGATGCACCCATCACCATGGGTACACTGTACCATATTTTTAGTCTTTTATCTCTCATCCCCCTCCCACTCTTCCCCACAAATCCCCAAAGTCCATTGACTGATTCTTATGCCTTTGTGTCCTCATAGCTTAGCTCCCACATATCAGTGAGAACATGTGATGTTTGGTTTTCCATTCCTGAGTTGTTACTTCACTTAGAGTAATAGTCTCCAGTCTCATCCAGGTCACCACAAATGCTGTCAATTCATTCCTTTTTATGGCTGTGTAGTATTATATATATATATATATATCAGTTTCTTTATCCACATGTTGATTGATGGGCATTTGGGTTGGTTCCACGATATTGCAATTGTGAATTGTGCTACTATAAACATGCATGTACAAATATCTTTTTCGAATAATGACTTCTTTTCCTCTGTGTAGATACCCAGTAGTGGGATTGTTGGATCAAATGGTAGTTCCACTTTTAGTTCTTTAAGGAATATCCACACTGTCTTCCATATCGGCTGTACTAATTTACATTCCCACCAGCAGTATAGAAGTGTTCCCTGTTCACCACATCCACACCAAAATCTACCATTTTCTGATTTTTTGATCATGTCCAATCTTGCAGGAGTAAGGTGGTGTCACACTGTGGTTTTGATCTGCATTTCCCTGATCATTAGTGATGTTGAGCATTTTTTCACATGTTTGTTGGCCATTTGTATATCTTCTTTTGAGAATTGTCTATTCATGTCCTTAGCCCACTTTTTGATGGGATTGTTTGTTTTTTTTCTTACTGATTTGTTTGAATTCATTGTAGATTCTGGATGTTAGTCCTTTCCAGATGTATAGAATGTGATGATTTTCTCCCACTTTGTGGATTGTCGATTTACTCTGCTGACTGTTCCTTTGACCACGCAAAAGCTATTTAGTTTAATTAGATCAGAACTATTTATCTTTGTTTTTACTGCATTTGCTTTTGGTTTTCTGGTCATTAAATCCTTGCCTAAGCCAATGTCTAGAAAAACTTTTCCAAAATTATCTTCTAGAATTTTTATAGTTTCAGGTCTTAGTTGATTTTTGTACAAGGTGAGGAATGAGGATCCAGTTTCATTCTCCTACATGTGGCTAGCCAATTATCCCAGCACCTTTTGTTGAAAAGGGTATCCTTTCCCCCGCTTTATATTTTTGTTTACTTTGTCAGAGATCAGTTGGCTGTGAGCATTTGGGTTTATTTCTGGGTTCTCTATTCCATTCCATTGGTCTATATGCCTACTTTTGTACCAGCACCATGCTGTTTTGGTGACTATGGCCTTAGAGTATAGTTTGAAATTAGGTAGCGTGATGCCTCCAGATTTGTTCTTTTTGCTTAGTCTTGCTTTGGTTATGCAGGTTCTTTCTTGGTTCCACATGAATTTTAGAATTTTTTTTTAATACTGTGAAGAATGATGGTGGCATTTTGATGGGAATTGAATTGAATTTGTAGAATGCTTTTGGCAGTGTGGTCATTTTCACAATATTGATTCTACCCATCCATGAGCATGGGATGTGTTTCCATTTGTGTCGTCTATGATTTCTTTCAGCAGTGTTTTGTAGCTTTCCTTGTAGAGGTCTTTTAACTCCTTGGTTAGGTATATTCCTAAGTTTTGTTTTGTTTTTGTTTTTGTTTTTGTTTTCGTTTTTTGCAGCTGTTGTAAAAGGGATTGAGTTCTTGATTTCATTCTCCGCTTGGTTGTTGTTGGTGTATAGAAGAGCTACTGATTTGTATATATTAATCTTTTATCCGGAAACTTTGCTGAATTCTTTTATCAATTCTAGGAGCTTTCTGGAGGAGTCCTTAGGGTTTTCAAGGTAAACAATCATATTGCCAGCAAACAGTGACAGTTTGACCTCCTCTTTACTGATTTGGATGCCCTTTATTTCTTTCTCTTGTCTGACTGCTCTGGCTAGGACTTCCAGTACTACATTAAAGAGGAGTGGTGAGAGTGGACATCCTTGTCTTGTTCCCGGTCTCAGAGGGAATGCTTTCAGCTTTTCCTAATTCAATATTATGTTGGCTGTGGGTTTGTCATAGATGGCTTTTATTACATTAAAGTATGTCCCTTGTGTGCCAATTTTGCTGAGCATTTTAATCATGAAGGTATGCTGGATTTTGTCAAATGCTTTTTCTGCATCTATTGAAATGATCATGTAATTTTTTTTTTTTTTTTTCTTGCTCTGTCATCCAGGCTGGAGTGTAGTGGCGTGATCTCAGCTCCCTGCAAACTCTGCCTCCTTGGCTCAAGCAATTCTCCTGTCTCAGCTTCCCATGTAGCTGGGACTATGGTCATCTGCCACCATGCCCAGCTAATTTTTATATTTTTAGTAAATGGGGTTTCATCTTTTGATCAAGCTGGTCTTGAACTCCTGACCTTAAGTGATCCACCCTCCTCAGCTTCCCAAAATGCTGGGATTTACAAGCATGAGCCACTGTACCCAACCATTGTTTTTATTTTAATTCTGTTTATGTGGTGTATCATGTTTATTGACTTGTGTATGTTAAACCATGCCTGCATCCCTGGTATGAAACCCACTTGATCATGGTGGATTCTTTTTGATATGTTGTTGGATTCAGTTAGCTTTTGTTAAGAATTTTAGCATTTATGTTCATCACAGATAGTTTTCTTTTTTGGTTACATCCTTTCCTGGTTTTGGTATTAGGGTGATACTGGCTTCATAGAATGAATTAGGGAGAGTTCTTTCTTTCTCTATCTTGTGGAATGGTGTCAAAAGGATTGGTAGCAATTCTTCTTTGACTGTCTGGTAGAATTCTCCTGTGAATCTATCTGGTCCTGGACTTAATTTTGTCTGTAATTTTTAAATTACCATTCCAATCTCACTGCTTGTTATTGGTCTGTTCAGGGTATCTAATTTTTCTTGATTGAAGCTAGGAGGGTTATATTTTTCCAGGAATTTATCCATCTCTTCTAGGTTATCCAGTTTATGTACACAGAGGTGCTCATGGTAGCCTTGAATGATCTTTTGTATTTCAGTGGTGTCAGTTGTAATACCTCCTGTTTTGTTTCTTAGTGAGGTTATCTGGATTTTCTCTCTTCTTTTCTTGGTTAACCTTGCCAATGGTCTATCCATTTTATTTATCTTTTCAAAGAACAGCTCTTTGTTTCATTTATCTTTTATATTATTTTTGTTTCAATTTCATTCTGCTCTGATCTTCGTTATTTCTTTTCTTTGGCTGAGTTTGGATTTGGTTTCTTCTTGTTTCTCTAGTTCCTTGAGGTGTGACCTTAGATTGCCTGTTAGTGCTTTTTCAGTCTTTTTAATGTAGGTGTTTAGGGCTATGAACTTTCCTCTTAGCACCACCTTTGTTGTATTCCAGAGGTTTTGATAGGTTGATTATTGTAGTTCAGTTTGAATAATTTTTTAATTTCCATCTTTATTTTGTTTTTGACCCAATGCTCATTCAGTAGCAGGTTATTTAATTTCCATGTATTTGAATTGCTTTGAGGGCTCCTTTTGGAGTTGATTTCCAATTTTATTACACTGTGGTCTGAGCAAGTGCTTGATACAATTTCAATTTTCTTAAATTTATTGAGGCTCGCTTTATGGCCTATCATATGGTCTATCTTGGAGAAAGTTCCAGGTGCTATTGAATAGAATGTGTATTCTGCAGTTGTTGGATGAAATGTTCTGTATATATCTGTTAAGTCCATTTGTTCCAAGGTATAGTTTAGATACATTTTTTCTTTGTTGACTTTCTGTCTTGATGACCTGTCCAGTGCTGTCAGTGGAGTATTGAAGTCCTCCACTATTATTATGTTGCTGCCTATCTCATTTCTTAGGTCTATTAGTAATTGTTTTATAAATTTGGGATCTCCAGTATTAGGTGCACATATGTTTAGGATTATATTATTTTCCTATTGGATAAGGTCTTTTACCATTATATGATGTTCTTCTTTGTCTCTTTTAATCGCGGTTGCTTTGAAGTTTGTTTTGTCTGATATAAGAATAGCTACGCCTGCTTGCTTTTGATGTCCATTTGCATGAAATGCCTTTTTCCACCCCTTTACTTTAAGTTTATGTGAGTCCTTAAGCTAGTGTATGTCACCTTAAGCTAAGTTTATGTTACCTTAAGTGAGGTGAGTCTCCTGAAGGCAGCAGATGGTTGGTGAGTTCTCATCCAGTGGAGCATTTAGGCCATTTACATTCAATATTAGTATTAAAATGGGAGGTATCTTTGCATTCATCATGCTCTTTGTTGCCTGTGTACTTTGGTTTTTTTGTTTTTTGTTTTTGCTTTTTAACTTGTATCTTTGTTTTATAGGTCCTGTGTAATTTATGCTTTAAAGAGATTCTGTTTTGATGTGTTTCCAGGATTTGTTTCAAGATTTAGGGCTCCTTTTAGCAGTTCCTGTAATGGTGGCTTGGTGATGGAGAATTCTCTCAGCATTTGTTTGTTTGAAAAAGACTGTATCTTTCCTTCATATATGATGCTTAGTTTCACTGGATACAAAATTCTTGGCTGATAATTATTTTGTTTGAGGAGGCTGAAGATAGGGCCCCAATCCCTTCTAGCTTATAGGGTTTCTGCCAAGAAATCTGCTCTTAATCTGATAGATTTTCCTTTAGAGGTTACCTGGTGCTTGTGTCTTACAGCTCTTAAGATTCTTTTCTTCACCTTAATTTTGGATAACCTGATGACAATGTGCTTACGTGAAGATCTTTTTGTGATGAATTTCCCAGTTGTTCTTTGCGCTTCTTGTATTTGGATGTCTAGGTCTCTAGCAAGGCCAGGGAAGTTTTCCTCAATTGTTCCCCCAAATAAGTTTTCTAAGCTTTCAGAATTCTCTTCTTCCTCAGGAACACCAATTATTCTTAGGTTTGGTCATTTAACATAATCCTAGACTTCTTGGAGGCTTTGTTTATATTTTCTGTTTTTTTTTTTTTGTTTTTGTTTTTGTTTTTTTTTTTAACTGAGATGCTCTTGCTCTGTCACCCAGGCTGGAGTGCAGTGACATGATCTCGGCTCACTGCAACCTCCACCTCCCAGGTTCAAGCAATTCTTCTGCCTCAGTCTCCCAAGTACCTGGGACTACAGGTGCACACCCCCATACCTGGCTAATTTTTGTATTTTTAGTAAAGATGGGATTTCACCATGTTGGCCAGGAGGGTCTCAAACTCCTGGCCTTATGATCTGTCCACCTCAGCCTCCCAAAGTGCTGGGATTACAGGTGTGAGCCACTGCACCTAGCCCCTGTTTATATTGTCTTATTCTGTTTTCTTTGTCTTTGTTGGATTGGGTTAATTCGAAGACCTTGTCTTTGAGCTCTGAATTTCTTTCTTCTACTTGTTCAATTCTATTGCTGAGACATCCCAGAGCATTTCATATTGCTAAAAGTGTGTCCAAAGTTTCCTGAATTGTTTATTGTTTTATCTTTAAGTTATCTATTTCCTTCAATATTTCTCCCTTCACTTCTTATATCATTTTTTGGATTTCCTTGCATTGGGCTTTGCCTTTCTCTGGTCCCTCCCTGATTAGCTTAATAGCTAACTTCCTGAATTTTTCTTTCTTTTTTTTTTTTTTTTTTTTTTTCCAGGTAAATCGGGGATTTCTTCTTGGTTTGGATCCATTGCTGGTGAACTAGTGTGATTTTTGGGGGGTGTTGAAGAGCCTTGTTTTGTCATATTACCGCAATTGGTTTTCTGGTTCCTTCTCATTTGGGTAGGCTCTGTCAGAGGGAAGGTCTAGGGCTGAAGGCTGTTGTTCAGATTCTTTTGTCTCACGAGGTGTTCCCTTGGAGTAGTACTCTCTCCCTTGTACTATGGATGTGGCTTCCTATAAGCCTAACTGCAGTGATTGTTGTCTCTCTTCTGAGTCTAGCCATCCAGCAAGTCTACCCAGCTCCAGGCTGGTACTGGGGGTTGTCTGCACAGAGTCCTATGATGTGAACTGTCTATGGGTCTCTCAGCCATGGATGCCCTCCTCCCAGCTGCGATGCCAGTGCCTGTTCCAGTGGAGGGGGGGCGCGCATGCAATGGATGCCGTGAGGTTTCTTAGCTTTGGTGGTTTAATGCTCTGTTTTTGTGCTGGTTGGCCTCCTGCCAGAAGATGGAACTTTCTAGAGAGCATCAGCTGTGGTAGTATGAGGAGGAACCAGCGGTGGGCAGTGCCCTAAAATTCCCAAGATTATATGCTCTTTTTCTTCTGCTACCAGAGTGGGTAGGAAAGGACCATCAGGTGGGGCAGGGCGAGGCATGTCTGAACTCAGACTCTTCTTGGGCAGGTCTTGCTGGGGCTGCTGTGGGGGATGGGGGTGAGATTCGCAGGTCACTGGAGTTGTGTACCCAAGAGAATTATGACTGCCTCTGCTGAGTCATGCAGGTTGACAGGGAAGTAGGAGAAAGCCAGCAGTCACAGGCCTCATCCAGCTCCTGCACAAACCAAAGGGCTGGTCTCACTCCCAACGTGCTGCTCCCAGTCCCTTTCCAGTTGGAGGGCAAAGAGTGGAGAGCCATACAGGCTTGAAAACCTGCCCCAGGCTACCCTCCTCCCAGCTGCGAAAGGGCTTGGTTCTTCCCCAACCTGTGGAGTCTGCACACCAGATTTGCATTCTCCCCCGAGTTCTAGCCAGGAGGCTTCTCACCCTGTTCAAATTGTTAGAGTTCAGCTAGAGATTTCCTTCTCCCTGTGGAGTTTTACCCCCTGCTCCTCTCCTGTTGGATCCCTGTGGTGCCAGGCAGGAATGGGCTGCTTAGGGAGCCAGCGAGCTCCCAGGACCTTTCTGCTACTTCCTCTATCCCTGTATTTCACTCCACTCTCCAAATTGACTCAGCTCCAGGTAAAGTGGGCAACTTCTCCCGCTAACAGACCTTCAGCATCTCCAGTGGGGGTGTGTGTTCAGGAGAGGAGGGTCTCCCTTCCCCACTTCCACAATTGGGGCACTCACAGTTTTGCGTGGTGGGGGGGTGGTCTCCCAGGTCCTGCAGGAGCATTCTGCTTCCTTCAGAGGGTTTGTCCCCTCGGATTGCTGATTTGTTCTTGCAGTCGATCTGGAGCTAAAATTCACCATGCCAGCCCCGCAAGCTGCTCTGTCTAGAGCTGCAATCTAGTCCTGCCTCCCATCCGCCATGACGATCCGAACAGTCAGAAAAGAAAGGTGGTCTTAAATTTTTCTATGGGACTTATCTAATATATAATTCTATAAACATTTACAAGTAGATTAATAATTAAATTATTCACCCTACCGCTACTAATAGAATATTTGTTGGGATTTTAGTTCTTAAAATTAAATGCCTTCATTTATCCTTTCTTCATTCTTTTCCTTCTTCACCATATATTTACTTTAGCTGCATGGACAGTTTGGCAACAACCTTAGAACAAATGTGAATCTGGTGGGTATAAGAGAAAGTCACACAGTTTTGTGGCCAAGCCCTACCTAAGACAAGCCCATGAAAAAGAAATGAAATATACGTGAGGTGTGGAGAAGGCTCCTAAAGAACCAGCCCATCTGCCTTTTCAGACACCCAGTCTCAGATGTAAAATCACTGTGAGACCCATTGATTCAGGGATGACAGTACACTTGGCACTAGGCAGGATTCTGAGGACACAGTGCCTGCCTAGTAGAAGATCGGAGGCTGGACAGAAGACAGATATAGAACCAACAATTACAGAGCCATCTGACTAGAGTTGTAGTATGCACCAGATGCAGTGGCTATGAAAGAGTGTTCACCCTTGAATTAAAAGGCTCTCTTATTCTGGTGTATTAACATGTACCACATATAAATATTTGCTGGCAAGCTGAGTGCGGTGGCTCACACCTGTAATTCCAGCACTTTGGGAGGCCAAGGCAGGAGGGTCACAAGGTCAAGAGATCGAGACCATTCTGGCCAACATGATGAAATCCCATCTCTACTAAAAAATACAAAAATTAGCTGGGTGTGGTGGCACATGCCTATAGTCCCAGCTACTCAGGAGGCTGAGGCAGGAGAATCGCTTGAACCTGGGAGGTGGAGGTTGCAGTGAGCCGAGATCACACCACTGCACTCCAGCCTGGTGACAGAGTGAGACTCCATCTCTAAATAAATAAATAAATAAATAAATATTTGCTGACATAAAGTACAGATGACAAAAGATCCATATGATATACCCAGACCATCTTTTCCACCATTGCATCCCAGTGAGCTTTAACTTATCAAATCCTCACATCAGCGCCAAGTTGCAGATCACTACCATCCCATGCCCTCTAATACTTAATCTCATTTTCCACCTTTAGTTTCCAAACCAACATGGACTTTGTCAGACACCTTCCAGTTTAGGTTGAAGGTTGTCACCTGGTCATTTAGATTGCTGTGTTCTCAATATAATAGAGGCATATGGCTAATGTGTCCTTAATTGTGTTATTTTGTTGTGCTCTGTTGCTATCGCATCTCCTGAATTTTCTTCAGCCAATTGCTGTCAAGTGCATTTAATGTCTTCTATCTCATTTTAGCTCATTGCCAATATTTACCTCCCCATAGAGTCAATATTCTGCTGTAGAAATATTTTACACTGGTACAAAGATTCACTCTGTGATACTTTCTTGAAAGTGAAGCTATTCCTTTCTGGAAGGCCTGCACAGCCATTGTAAGAGCTGATTTCTTTTAGCTTTTCAGTGTATAGCAACATTCTTTATTCAGTATGTCACTGTTCCCATGTTACACTTAATTACATGATAATGTAGACAGTGCCACTGTATTCTGGGAAAATAGGTTACTGTAGATGTCAGCAACAAGTGGC
The DNA here is from genome assembly GCF_002776525.5 of Piliocolobus tephrosceles. Lineage (NCBI taxonomy): Eukaryota > Metazoa > Chordata > Mammalia > Primates > Cercopithecidae > Piliocolobus > Piliocolobus tephrosceles. The sequence goes on from NC_045440.1 coordinate 66,491,594, forward strand.
AGAGCCCACAGACAATGTCATTTACTCACCCTCCAGTCAATAAAAAATACACCTAAGATCTTAATAGAAAGATCTTAAGGTATGAATGAAAGATCCAAAATCTCTGTACTCCTGTATAATGAAATGCTTTTTCCCTGAATGCACTATATTTACTGTAGTTTCAAGTTTCCTCTTCCTTCTCACAAAATGGGGTAAGAACCATTTTTAATATCCTTGGTCTATAATACAATTGAAATGCTTCATATAGAAATTAAAAAACATTGTGATTGTACTTAGTGTATACTTTTCTAATTTTTTACATTATGAAATTGGTTATATGGTTTTACAAAATCAGTTGTATGGTTATATGGTTTTTTTAACCATAGAAACTGAACAGGTTACCTCCTACCTCCCGGACACAATTTACCTTTTTTTATTTCTTTAATTTTTTTTAAGTGTATTATTTCCACATGTTTCAAGCATTAGTTTTAAGATAGAATTTGTGATTTGAATCTTTTAGGTTAGATAACATCTATATTTTCAGTGAAAATCCTAAATGTACTAAGAAGTGAAGCATTTTTCAAAACTTGATATAGCTTACTCCAGATCATGATTTTTATCATTTTAGCTATTCAGGGAAAACATTACCAAGTTACAAAAAAATAGCACAGCATTTCATTATGAAATTTGTAGTGCATCAATACCAAATTTCTCCACTAAGATTTTTCAAAGGTGTGTAGGCACCAAATTTCTCCACAAAGGTTTTAAAGAGGATATTAGAAGTGGACTTAGAATGCAGGGTGGCAGCTGGTCAGACATGACAGACTTGAACAAATGTGCCAACAAAGCCCTTATGGTTTATTGGGTAATTATGGGAAGTGGCATTGGTGCCAGCCAATCAGATTCCTGGGCAGCTACTTCTAAACCCACTTACTCTTAAAGTAGATCATTAAAAATGCACTTTGGTGGAGAAGCTTTTCTCCTACTCAACATAAATAGTCTATTTGCAAAGTTAGTCATTTGGTCAAAATGCAGCACATCAGTGCTGGTACAGTGAACAACCACCTCTGTATTACACAATCATCTTCCGTTAAAGGCATTTCAGAGTGAAGCTTTCAAACATGAGAGAAACGAATGGACCTTCCACAGGCATGCCCCCATCCATTCCTGTCCATAAAACCACATATTGACACACAAAAGCGAGTTCATTCCATTTGTTTTCAGAGTTCTAAAAATTTCACTCCAGAGCTCCTATGTACAGTACAAGTTGAAACACATTTTTAAAATACCAAACAGAGGACAAATTTTTTGACTTGAAAAAACAAATGTTAATTCCTGGAAGCTGGTTAAGTCCATCTCCTCCTGCCAAACCACTAAACAAAGAGGTGATAACTGAAAAGCCTTCCCCGCCCCCAACCAAAAAAAAAAAATCACTCAAGAAGATTAGGACTTTTCCTTAATGACCTGGAGGTAAATATTCTTAAATATGCAATCATTCATTTCCCAAAACTTACAAAAGCTGAGTTGACTCCAAATACTGTCTTGGGGAAAAGGGGGATTGGAACACATCAAGCATATCATGAAGATTTTAGCCCAGGACTGGGAAATTGTTTTAGGGTTACTATGGGATTTACATGGATTCAAATTTTATTTTCTAATATGACGCTTACCTTCATTTCCAGAAGTCAGTAGACATCTAATCCTGGAAGTCAAGCTTCCAACCAAATATTTTAGTCCCAGAAGAAGTATAGGCATGAAGGACTGGAAAGCTCTGCCAATAAAATCTGACTCATAACCAGGGGTGATGGTGATGTTCCAAATAGTTAATAACTAGGCACTGGCCAACCATTATGGATTCCGGATGTCACTACCCTGGAGTAGGGTCTGAGATCCCTTTGTAGGGAGTTCCAAAGAAGCCTTTGGATTAGGGGCCAAATTAGCCCAGGCAGCAGAGGGGGTACCCAGGGTCTCAAGAAAGGGACCATTTACTGATCAATATAGACATTTTTCAACATTTTAACCATTAGTGTAGACATACCTGTGCATACTGGCTGCAAATCAGTTTTGCACCTACCTATATGGAAACATCCATTTTAAAAGGAGCATTTTAAAAGGATACTGGGGACTCACATTGAAAATGTAGATGCTGGCCAGATGCAGTGGCTCACATCTGTAATCCCAACATTTTGGGAGGCCGAGGAGGGAAGATTGCTTGAGCTTAGTAGTTCAAGACCAGCCTGGGCAATATAGCAAGATCCTGTTGCTACTTAAAAAAAAGAAAAAGAAAGAAAGATGAAGGAAAGAGAAAGAAAGAAAGAAAGAAAGAAAGAAAGAAAGAAAGAAAGAAAGAAAGAAAGAAAGAAAGAAAGAAAGAAAGAGAGAGAGAGAAAGGAAGGAAGGAAGGAAGGAAGGAAGGAAGGAAGGAAGGAAGGAAGGAAGGAAGGAAGAGAAGGAGGAGGAATAAGGAGGCGGCAAAAAATAAAAAAATAAAAAGAAAAGAAAATGCAGATGCTGATCAAATACACCTGAGGTATTCCCCTCAGAACACGAGAAGGAAGGTAGGAGGGCAAGAAAGGAAGAAAGGAAGAGACAAGTTCAGAAATAGCCCTGACCTATCACAACAACTAAAGGATTTAGCACTGTGGACCTTAAGGAAAAGGAATCAACAGTGACTAGAAGGGAAATCTTCACCAAAAAAGGGCTCAAGGAGGTAAAAGGTAGCCTTTTCTCAAGCTGACAAGAATAACAACTGTGCAGACCTCCGGGAGCAATGAAGTAGGTGCCGGTTTCCATCAGCATCCTAAATCCAATTTGAAACCATCATTCCATCTTCAAAGTAACAGATGAAAAAGTTTACACTGAAGACAAAGCACCTGAAGTGGAATCACATCATCAACCTGAGGCTGATGAGGCACTGCATGGATTTTCTATTACATTTCTACAGACTGAACATCTGTCTTAGAGTGAGCTTATTCAGCCTCAACCAAAAGCTTTCATATGCAGGCATAGTCATCATCACCTAAGGGCACTGAACTGAAAGATACGCTGAGGAGACAAGGCAGACCATTGGGAAATAGTTTTAACTCATGAAAGCTTATCCTGAACAAGAAAAACCACCCCAGATGAAGCAGCATGAGAAAGCAGCTATGGCCCAGCAACCAGATTCTTTTAAAGGATGAGCCCCTTTACACCATTACTTGAGGAAAATGACCTTCCCCTTTCTGAAGCAAACCCAGGTATCAATGGGTAACTGACTTATTAAAAGCACAAAACACTATCATGGAGGCAGAAGAAAATTCATGTACTTCCATTTTCACACAATAGGCATCAGTAAATGTTGACCAAAAGAGTAAAAGAGCAAATATATCCAGCTCAATTTATTGTGTTATTCTGAAGGTAGGGAGTTACGACTTAAAATCCCTTCCCTGAAAACAGTGATGAGGGTAAGATCTACAGATAATGGATCAGGCAAAGATTCAGCATCAGCCCTGGCAGACCTTCCTTCCAGAAACCCTTAGGGAGGCCTCATAACATCTTGGAGCTCAACAGATTTGGGAAGCTATGACAGCATATCACAGGATATATCACTCTCTTCCATTTTGAAGTGTCAGCCTTTTCTTTGGGCTCTTCTACAAAGAAACACAAATTGCAAATTACTACCTTCTCCAAAACAGTTTCCCCTCAGCCTCACCATGAATAAGCAAATTGAATTCCATGTCTTAATTCTCCCCCAAGGAGATCTAAGGAAAATCTAAGCATCAAAGAAAAGACAATTTGAAGCAACCCTAACTTAAAGCTGTGCCTTCTTTCTCTGGGGAATTTTGATAGACAAGCTTCCAGATCTTAAGTTCTGAAACATTTTTGCAAATGATGTGGATGTGGAGGAAAATCTGTTGTGCTCTGTCATCTGCCCTTAAAGCTCTGCTTCTAGCCACTTGATCACAATCAGTCTCCTTGAGAGGCTGATAGACATATCTCAAAGCAGTGGCATGGTGCATTTCACAGAAAGCCTCTCCCTGGAAGGCAGAGCTCCTTGGAATGGTATCACTTTGGCCAGAAATCTTCATTTCCTGCAGTGCAGCATCCATCCAAGAAATGCTCTCTCCAGGACCAATATTGCCAAGAATAATACAGACAAACGTGTTGGCATTCACAAACTTTGAAGGTAGCCCAGAAACTGAGATGCTCAGCCCACTCACAACAGAAAAAGACATGCTCCCCTAATTTTTGGTCTAGATTAACTACCACATATCTGAGAGGTCTAGCTAGGCCACTATTGGTGAGAAAAGGCTGGCACAAGAAATTACTTTCTTTGGGAAAAAAAAAGTGGCTCATGCTTAGGAATTGGAGACTTGGGCAAAATCAGATTCTACTTAGAAGTGTACCTCTCAACGATGTCAACGATGGTGGTGTAGATCCTGCTAGTGTCTCTGTTGTACTTTGTGACCGAAGTGCAGCACTAAGGAAAAGGATCTCCAATAGGTCAACTGAAACTAATTGACTGCCCTCAGTCTAGATCCAGTGGAATTCATACATTTGATAAAGCTGACTTGAAGTTTATCTCGGCCAACTTCCAAATGCCCTTGGGCTACAGAGAATGGAAGTGTGACTGTCATGGTCCCCTTCCTGAACACCTGTCCCTCAGCCTTTTTAACAAGGAAAGGAAATATGCAGAAGCTACAAGAGTTTTGTTTTTCTGTTTTTTGTTTTGAGATGGAGTCTCACTCTGTCACACAGGCTGGAGTATAGAGGTGCAATCTCCACTGTACTCTGCCTCCTCTGCCTCCCTGGTTCAAGCAATTCTCCTGCTTCAGCCTTCCGAGTAGCTGAGACTACAGGTGCACACCACCACACCCAGCTAATTTTTGTATTTTTAGTAAAGTTGGGGTTTCACCATGTCGGCCAGGGTGGTCTCAAACTCCTGACCTCCAGTGATCCACCCACCTCAGCCTCCCAAAGTGTTGGGATTAGAGGTGTGAGCCACCACACCTGGCCTTACAAGAGATTTAAATATTGACAGGTACTGTTATACTCCCTCCAATTTTGTGCCAGGAAATCTTAGAATTTTCTAAACCCCTTTTCACCTTTCTAGGTAACTAGCAATCCCTCAAAATCCTAGATCTCGTTAGTACTTACATACTCTTCTGGCTAAAATAACTTCTTACTATAAAAAGAGGGACCATTCTCTTACATGATAATTTTATTTCAGAACATTTCTGTATGTTATTCTATAAATATTCCCTAAGTTCTAAGTGCATTGATACAGTGGGCTAATAGTTTAGCTTGTAAGCCTATTGGTAACTGAATTAATGCAATTTCATAAGTGACCAATTTATATTCTAGAAATAATTCACTGTCCTGGACTACTTTAGGCAACTACATTCCCATGCACTAGGCTGAGCTTCATAAGCAAAATTTGCAGATGTTTTATAGCAAGGTTTGAGTTGAAGAAGAAGAGTGGCAGACACCCTGGAAAAAATAATGTTAGACATCGGAATCACAAGGCCATCAAGAGGCAGAGTAAAATTAAGAAAGATGGGCAAGGAGAAAATATCTAAATACCTTTTAAATGAGATTTGAAAAAGAGATGGTGGGGCAATGAGGTGTAAAGATAAGACAAAGGCAGACTTCCAGATTTCCAGATAAACAAGCAGACATCATTCACACCCAATGAACTAGTGATGCAGAGAGGCCATCAGACCTCACATGGAGCAATGCTTCCCCCTTGCACGTTAATTATAGGAGGAGGTCTAGTCCTTGTCTAGTGTATAGCTAGTTAGATTTCTAGTTTTCCATCTCACTGCTCTAAGGAATCATTTATGTTGGCTCAAGCCACCAGAGACTAATGGATATTCCCCACTCCATAAACCAGCCGCCACATTCACGTGTTTCTATGGAGAGGCTGGGGAGGAGAACACGTATGTGTGGTTTTCTACATAACCAAAACTACCATCAACGCTGATGGTAATACACTCCCATGTAAACCAAGTGGACACATATTTCTAAAATGCTGGTCACCTTAATACATAGGCAAATATTTGTCTGATCAGGTAGTGAGTTTTCTACAGAGCTGCACCAAGAATGAGAAAGAAACTCCAAGCTTCAGTAGGACAAATCCCTGTGTGACAGTAAATTTTTTAAAAACCTGCTTTGGTCTTTAGATCTGCTAAGGTTCCTAGAACAATGAAACGTAACTGGCTTCCTAGGTCCCAGATTGGATTAGATAGTCGAAGAGATTGTTTGTGACTCCTTCTTTCTACCAAAAATGCCAATTTTCGAGCATATTACTATTTGCAGTAACTCCATCAAGGAAACTTTTTATTAATACTCAGACATTCTAACCTTAAAAGATTTCAAGTAACACCAAAGGAATAGACAGAGGAAAATAAGCAAAACAATCAGTTTATTTTCATCATGCTTAAAAATGTCTGAAAGAATATTGAAATTATGGATATAGTTTCTTTTGGCTTTGACCAGCTAAAAAGTTTAATCACTGATTAAAGCCGAGATATCATATTCAACCCAAGATACCAGGCACTCAATGACACTGTCTTCTATTTAATTAAATAGACCATTCACATTTAAATGTAACGAAAATAAAAAATATATATATATGAGAAAACATGAAAAATTGAATTGAGAAAACATGAAAGAATGAATCATATTATTTTGAATTAACTCCCAAGTCCCACGAAATTAGCACCAGAATAGAAGGAATTATTGGTAATTCTAGCTTTAATTTTAAAAATTCACATTCCTGTCCTTGTGGCTTTTTGGTTGATATGTATTTGTGGGTGGGGGGGGGTGTGTTTTGTTTGTTTATTTGTTTGGTTTTTCTGCCAAGACCTGGCTCTGTTGCCCAGGCTGGAGTGCAGTGTCACAGTCACATACTTCACTGCAGCCTCAGATTCCTAGGCTCAAGCAGTCCTCCCATGTCACTGTCCCAAGTAGCTGGGACTACAGGTATGTGCCAGCACAGACAGATTATTCATTTATTTTTTTTTTAATTTATTTACTTTTTATAGACAGGGTCTTGCTATGTTGCCCAGGCTGGTCTCAAACTCCTGGCCTCAAATGATCCCTCGCCTTAGCCTCCCAAAGTGCCAGAATTACAGGCGTGAGCCACCACAGGTGTCCCTTGCTTGTCTTCTGTTGTGTGTTTTTTGTTGTTGTTGTTCTCTACTGAGCTTCAGAAAATTCAAGGATGATGATGGCTGAAAATTTTGCTCTGTAGCCTAGAACCTAGAGGTTGGCATAACCAAATTTACATGGCAAATATAAAAGTCCAGTTGCAGGGGCCCTCTGACATACTCAGGCTACTTTTGTAATTTCCAATTCAGGAATAGCAGGTTAATCTCAGTTTAAAACATTTAACTTACCTACTGTAGAGCAAACCTAAATGCTGTTATGAAATAAAATGAATCTAAACCATTTCTGTGTCTGAATCAACATGAAAGGAGTTGTATCTGCCTGAACAAGTATCCTCTAAAATTCATGGAGAGTCATTTGCCCAACACTGTGGAGAAATCGCCATTGTTTTGGGTGGTGAGTGGAAGTGACAGATGGCACTTAACATTTCTGTTTTTAATAAAATTCTTTGTGAACAAGTCCTCATTTTTAAGGAGACATAATCTCTCCTTTTTCTTGTTTTTTTCCTAAAAACAATAAATGACAATTTCACTTTTTAGCCCCTCTCTAACTCTTAAAGAAAGCTGCAAGATGGAAACCATGAGGATAAAAGCTTCATGGTAGCTGTGAAAAACAGCAATCTTGTAGCTACTGGAGGAAACAATGTGTGCTTGCAGCTCCCACAAAAGCTTCATCCACAGACACTTGTTACTATTTGACCTTCTGAGAGCTGACTGAAAAGCTCCACTGTTGGGCTTGTCTTTATTTGACATGACTCAGAGCTCACTCTGTGCAAGCAGCCCTATCTACAAGACATTTGTCAAAAACAATCAATGCCAATTGTTTAACATTGTGGCTGCCTGAGGCAGCATTGCAACTGTGGCTAAAAAGAGGCTGACCAAGAAAACCTAAAAGGAAAAATCAGGAAAAGAGATGCCCATAAAGACTTTGAAAAACCTAAAATATTCCTGAGAGTCAAGAAAGTCATGTAAATGAGCAGGGCTATGTGCATAAACCAGGACTGTGCATGTGCCCAGAAAGATCTAAGAAAACCATGATCTCTCACCCCTGTTGACCTTGAGGCCCTCCTCATGCAGAAAGTGAAGGCTAAGGCAGACTTGTAAATAACCTCTCATGGCATCAAGGGTGTTCTCCAACACAAACACAAATACACACACACACACACAAAGAGAGATCTTAAGCAAAGGCTGAGAGCCTTATTGGCTCAAAGTAATTAAGTAAATCTCTGTCTAATCATTAGCTGATCACTAAGCTAATCAAGCAGAGACTTCAGTGGCCACATATACCCTTATAGACTTTACACAGACTTTACAGAATACGAGCCCAGAAACACCACTTAATAAATAAACCAACAGGAACAACAAAAACTCTTGAGGGATGGGAGAGGAGTGAAGAGGAATGTGATTTCCAAATCTGTCACATTATATAATTTCAATTGCCAGAGTTCAACAACAACAACAACAACAAAAAGTTAAAAGATATGCAAAGAATAGGAAAGTATGACATATGTTTTTAAAAATCAGTAATAGATGCTGTTCCTAAGGAAGCCCAGATGATGGACTTAATAGACCAAGACTTTAAAATACATTTTCCTGAATTACATGATAACAACGTAATTATAAGAGTTCTTAAAAGCAGGAGGTAGAACAAAAGAAGTGGTCAGAGTGATGCAATGTGAGAAGGACTCAATCTCCTGTTGTTGGCTTTGATGATGAAAGAAAGAAGCCAAAAGCCAAGGAATGTGGGCAGCCTCTAGAGGCTGAAAAAAATGCAAGGAACCAGATTCTACCATGAGCCCTGTCAGGCTGCTGACACTTTGATTACAGCCCAGTGAGACCTGTGTCAGATGCCTAATCTTCTGACCCACAGATGATAAATTCGTATTGTTTTACACCACTAAGTGTGTGGTAACCTGTTACAGCAACAACAGAAAACCTATTATGAATAAACCAGGCACAGAAAGACAAACATCACATGTTCTCACTCATGTGGGAGCTGAAAAAGCTGACCTCATGGAGGTTAAGAGTAGAATGATGGTTACCAGAGGCTGGGAAGGGTGTGAGTTGGTTAATGAGTACCAACACACAGTTAAATAAAAGGCATAAATTCTATTCAATAGCACATGAGGGTGACTATAGTTAACAATAATTTATTATATATTTCAAAATAGCTCGAAGATTTGAAATACTCCCAACTCAAAGAAATGATAAGCATTTGAGGTGATGGATATCCCAAATACCCTGATTTGACCACTACACATTACATGCATGTATCAAAAGATCATGTGCACCCCATTAATACATACAATCATTATGTATCAATAAAAAATTTTAAGTAAAAAGTAAAATTAATTTTGCTAATATATTTTTTGGCAGGGCTCATACCTGTAATCCCAGCACTCTGGGAGGCTAAAGCAGGCAGATCACTTGAGCCCGGGAGTTCGAGACCAGCCTGGGCAACATGGTGAAATCCAGTCTCTACAAAAAATACAAAAATTAGCCAGACATGGTGGTGTACACCTGTGATCTCAGATACTCGGGAGGCTGAGCTGGGAGGATCACCTGAGTCAGGGAGGTCGAGGCCACAGGGAGCTATGATCTGTGCCACTGCATTCCAGCCTGGGCAACAGAGTGAGACCTCATCTCAAAAAATACACATATATTTTGTATTTTACCCAATATATCAAAAATATTATTTCAATAAGAAATTGATATAAAAATGATTAAAGCAATATTTTACATTTTTAAAAGCCAATTACAGATTTTGTTTATGAGAATGGGGTGCTGATGTAACAAATACCTGAAAATGTGGAAGTGACTTTTGACTTGGGCGTGGACAAAGGCTGGAAACATTTTGAGGAGAACGATAGAAAAATCCTAGATTGCCATGAACAGACTGAGAGTCTATTCAAGAAATAAGGACATTAATGACGCTGCTGATGAAGTCTGAGAAGGAAATAAGGGAGCATGGTAGAGAAAGCATACATCATCTTAGAAAGTCGCTCAGTAGGCTGGGCACAGTGGCTCACGCCTGTAATCCCAGCACTTTGGGAAGTGGAGGTGTGTGGATCATCTGAGGTCAGGAGTTCAAGATAGGCCTGGCTAACATGGTGAAACTCCATCTCTACAAAAATACAAAAAGTAGCCGGACATAATGGCGGGTGCCTGTAATCCCAGTTACTCAGGAGGTTGAGGCAGGAGAATCACTTGAACCCAAGAGGCGATGCTTGCAGTGAGCCAAGATCACGCCATTGCACTCCAGCCTAGGCGACAGAGCAAGACTCCGTCTCAAAAAAAGAAAAGAAAGGAAAGGAAAAGAAAAGAAAAGAACAGAACAGAAAAGGAAAGAGTCGCTCAGTAATCATTAACAGACTGTTGGTAGGTTTAGGGGAAAAACTGCTCAGCAAAAATGTAACCAGTTAACCAGGACTTGCTGGTTTGGGGGATTCTCAGCCTTTCTGGATTGCAACTGATGCTAAAATTTAAGACTTTCACTGGCAGGAGAGGAAAAAGAGCTGAGTATATGGATGCATAAACTTTTGCTAATACCTCAAAACCATCAAAAGGTCAAGGTATTTAGTCATATGTCACAAAAAAGATTAAGCGTGTGACTAATAAATCTCTTCAGCCCTCTCAAGAGAAGCCAAAAATAAAGATGAGACTGTCTAAGAAAAATTTTGAAAGACCTTCTTGTCTAATGGAGTGAGTCTCCAGTGCACGTGACGTATACTGGAGACCTACACGGTTCTTGGGAATTTTAAATACGAGCAGAAACATTCCCATCTTGGATCTAAAAGGACAAATAGAGTACAAAATGAAAGATGGCTGTTGGACAACCAAAAGTCTATAGGCAGGAAACTGATAGAACGACTCAGTTGCAAAAGTGTGCTACTTTTTCTGAAAAAAAAAAAGAGGTAACTCAGAGCTGAGAGCCTAGAGAGTAGGACCCAAGCTACAGAGAGGATTCTCAGACCTTGAAACCCAATAAAGTTTTCTCATTGAATTTCTTTTTTTTTTTTTAGACAGATTCTTGCTCTGTTGCCCAGGCTGGAGTGCAGTGGCTTGATCTCAGCCCACTGCAAGCTCCGCCTCCCAGGTTCAAGTGATTCTGCCTCAGCCTCCCAAGTAGCTAGGACTATAGGCGCCCACCACGCATGTCTAATTTGTTGTCTTTTTAGTAGAGACGGGGTTTCACCATGTTAGCCTGGAGGGTCTTGATCTCCTGACCTCATGATCCGCACAACTTGTTGAATTTTTTAATTACTTGGGTCTACTGGCTCCTTTTTTTCATTTCATGGCTTCTGTTTTTGAACAGAAATGTCTAAAACTGCTATCCTCTGCCAGTCCCACTATTGCATCTTGTATGCAGATCATTTGTTTTCTAGTTTCACAGGTTGATAGATGGAGATTAATTTTGCCCCAGGATGGATTACACCAGAGCCTCACCCATACCTAATTTAGATTATTTAGATAATCAAATTTAGAATGGTTGAGCTAACAAGATGTAGATGAGATTGTGGAGTTTGGGGTGATGCTGTAATGCATTGAGAATTAAAGACATATGTCCTTGCAAAAATGGGTACAACATGTGTGAACTTTAGAAACAGTATGCTAAGTTAAAGAAGCCATACACAAAAAGTCACATAGTGTATAATTTCATTTTTGTGGAATTTCCAGAATATGCAAACACATAGAGATAGAAAGTAGATTG
>NC_045440.1:66503531-66551050 GCF_002776525.5 Piliocolobus tephrosceles
TTTTTTTTTTTTTTTTTTTTTTTTTTTTTTTTTTTTTTTTTTTGAGATGGAGTCTTACTCTGTTACCAAGGCTCGAGTACAGTGGCACGTTCTCAGCTCACTACAACCTCTGCCTCCTTGGTTCAAGTGATTCTCCTGCCTCAGTCTCCAAAGTAGCTGGGACTATAGGCATGGGCCACCATACCCAGCTAATTTTTGTATTTTTAGTAGAGACAGAGTTTCACTATATTGGTCAGGCTGGTCTTGAACTCCTGACCTCATGATCTGCCCTCCTTGGCCTCCCAGAGTGCTGGGATTACAGGCGTGAGTCACCGTGCCCAGCCAACATGTTTGAACAAAGCTGTTATTTTTTAAAAAGTTATTGCTTATCAAAATGTTCTTAGATGATCATAAAAACTTTTATTTCGAGAATAAAACTTCCATTATATCTTGCTAACAACTTCTAACCTTCACAAAGAAGGACTAAAAATATGAGATTTCATTTTGTTTCTTATCAGGCTTAAAATCTAATTTTTAGTTTGTGTATATTCAAAGCCGTAAATATTGAGTTTTTCATTTTTATTCATTCATTCAAGAAACATTTGTTGAATGACTATTGTAAATTAGGCACGGGGCCATGCACAAAAATGCAGTGATAATCTTTGTCTTTAAGGAGGTTCATAAAGGATTTTTCTAAATAAACAGAAAGTAAATGTTAAGATGCCTTGAGATGGTTGGGCGCGGTGGCTCATGTCTGTAATCTCAGCACTTGGGAGGTGGAGGCGAGCGGATCACCTGAGCTCAGGAGTTCGAGACCAGCCTGACCAACATGGAGAAACCCCGTCTCTACAAAACATACAAAATTAGCTGGGCATGGTGGCACATACCTGTAATCTTAGCTACTCAGGAGGCTGAGGCAGAATTGCTTGAACCTGGGAGGCAGAGGCTGTGGTGAAGCGAGATCACGCCATTGCACTCCAGCCTGGGCAGCAAGAGTCAAACTCCATCTCAAAAAAAAAATATATGCCTTGAGGTATATGTGCAAACTGCCACTATCACATCGTCCCGCTTACCTTCATGTGTGCATATGTGCTCTAACTTCTCTCAGGTTTCTTCAAATTACATCAGTTCCTTAAACCCAAGTTCATGTTTCATACAAAGTTATTTCTCCAGCAATTATTTCCCTCTCTCCTGCATCATCAGTGTTCCCTAGATGTTTCCTGCTAGATTATTTCCATCACCATGCAACCTTGCAGTTATTTCTCCTTTATTCTTTTAATTTCTTTTGACTTCAATTCTCTTTTTCAGCTACTACTATTTTTCTTTCCTTCTATTTATAGTAAAACTTACTGAAATAGTTGTTGGTACTGTGAAAGTTGTCAGAATCAAAATGGAGTCACTTGTGTTAAAAAAAAAAAAAGAAAAGAAAAGAAAAAGAAAACCTGAAGAACAGCCAGGAAAGGTCATGAAGGGAGAGTTCTTATGCACAAATGCCTGACAACAAAACTATCACAAAAGACTGAAAAAAGCACACAACCTTGTACAAAGTCCATCACAATCTTACACATAAAAAATACTTCTTCGAGGACATATGCCCAGCAATGGCCTGTCCAATATTGGGCTGACACCACCCATGCTATTGATCTTTGCAGCCAAAGATAATTATCTCAGAGCCATTATATAATCCTCCTCTTTTTTCTTTTAAAAAGCTTTCTCTTTCTTTACCTCTCTGAATACATACATAGTTTATTGTAGTATGCATATGCCTTGCAATGCCCATTCCCAAATAGACATTATATTCTTTTAGAAAGTCACCCTCTCTGTTTGCTATTTCTGATGATAGTACTCTGCTTCTTCCTATTTCTCCACTCTCATTTTCTCTTGAGTACATATCAGTTTTTACTCCTACTGATTCACTGAAACTATTTAACATCACCAGTGATTCAAACACCACACGCTCTAGGTTTTACCCCTGCTTTGGACTGTTCCTTCTAAATTTCTTTTGGAGATAAAAGATAAATAGCAAGTGTTGGTGAGGATGTGGAGTAAAGGGAACACTGGTACGCTATTAGTGGGAATGTAAATTAGTACAATCCTTATGGAAATCAGTAGGGCGGTTCCTCAAAAAATTGAAAACAGTGCTATCATATGACCCAGCAATCCTACCACTAGGTATATATTCAAAAACTATAAAAATCAGCATATCAAAGAGATATCTGCACCCCTTTGTTCATTTCAGCATTATTCACAATAGCCAATATATGAAATCAGTCTAAGTATCCATCAACAGATGAAAGAATAAACAAAATGTGGCACATATACACACTGCAGTACTAGTCAGCCTTCAAAAAGAAGGAAATCCTATCATTGGTGACAACACGGATAAACCTGACGGATACTATGTTAGATGAAATAAGCCAGGCGCAGAAAGACAATTACTGCATTATCTTACTTATATGTGGACTCTAAAAATTCAAACTCATGGAAGCAGAGAATAGAATGATAGTTATTAGAGCCTGGGGGCTAAATGGATTAGGAAGATGTTAGTCAAACAATACAAAATTTCTGTTGAACGGGAGAAATAAACTCAGGAGATCTATTGTATGAATAATGGCTATAATTCATAATAATGCATTATATACCTAAAAATTGCTAAGAGTAGATTTTAAATGTTCTCACCACAATAAATGAGAAACATGTGAGGTAATGGACATGTTAATTAGCTTGATTTAGCCTTTCCACAATGTATACGTAAATTAAAACATCACGTAGTATAACATAAATATGTACAATTTTTATTCGTCAATTCAAAAACAAATACAATTTAAAATTTAAAAAAAAATAAATACATCTCTTTTGCCCCAGAGATTTTTTTTTTATTCAACTCTCCTATTCTAAGGAAACTCTAGAGATTTCAATCTCCCCAGTCTTGGAATGTTGGAAAGCCCCAGAGCTCCATTCTTGGTCTTATTCTCTCTATATTCATTCTCTGTTTTCTCTCATCTGGTCACATGATCTTAAATACATCCTTTTGCCCCAAATGTATATCTATAACCCGAACCTCTCCCCTGAACTCCAAACCTATATATCCAACTGCCTACTTGATATCAACAATCGATGCCTAATAAGCATCTCAAGGTCAATATGTCCAAAATGAGCTCTTAAGATTCTTTCCAAAACAATTCCTTCACCTATAGTCTTCTGTATCTCACTGAAAGTAACTCTATCCTTCCAATCACTCTAGCTGAAAAACTCACCTCCCCCTTTTTTTTTTCCCAACTCCTACATCTGGTCCTACCATCTGTGAATCCTATCAGCAGTACCTTCAAAATAAAAACTCGAGTATTTTTCATTATCCTCACTGTCCCCATTTTGATGTAATAATCGTCTCCCTTCTAGATTAGTTCAGTAACCTCCTAACTAGTCTCTCTCCTTCAGGCCCTGTCGAATCAGCCTTTTTTCAAACCAGACAGATTATATTACTTTCATGCTGGAAACCTGCGAAGTGATCCAGCTCGCTCAAAGTCTTTACCATTACTTAAAAGCTCCTACATGGTATGGCTCTCCATTACTTCACGTGTCTCCTCTCCGCCACTCATCCTCCCTCCAACCACACTGGCCCTCTGCAGTTCCCTGAACCCCTCAGGCACATTTCCACATCAGGACCTCGATGCTTGCTGGATCCTCTGCCTGGGATGTCCTTCTCCGAGACAGCTCCCTCACTTTATCCTTATCTTTATTCAAAATGTACCTTCTTAGTGAGGCTCCCCTGGCCACCCTATCATAGTTCAATATTCCCCAGCAATTTACATCTTTTTCCTCTTTGAGTTTTTGCACTTATCACTAGAACTATATTTGACTCCTGTGTTTTATTCATCTTGTTTCTCCCTCACTAGAGTGTAAGCTCCATGGGGACAGAAATTTTGTCCATTTTGTTCACAGTGTACCCCCAATGCATGCATGAGAGAGTCAGGCTGTGTGCAAGTCACATAGTGCTCAGAAATGAGTTATTTAATGATTCATAAATGAAGGAATACAGATGTCTTTATGAAAACAATGAAGAGGGAGAATGGAGTTATCTTAAGAAAGAAAATGATAGCTTATTATTGGATACAATCATAATTTGTCTCTCATATTGTGAAGAATTCTACAACAATCCTGATTCTTACTGGTCTTTGAAGCTCCAACTCATGTTTCATCTTTTTCATGAACTCTTCCCTGATAGACTTAGTACTCAGGGATTCTTGTCCTTGCCCATCTCCTGAACCCTTACAGTCAGCATTAACCACTTACCACTTAAAGGCCTTGTATGGTACATTAGCTGTACATGTGTATGTGTGTGGGTACACTTGCAAATTCTTTTTCCAGCCCAACTGTCATCTCTTTGAGAACATGACCCTTATCTTATACTTCTATGTATCCCTGTCTTCCCTCCACTGAGAACTCTTGTAATTCTGTGTATGTCTTTTATCTGTTTTTAATGGATACGAGGGGAACGTATCCATTTTAATGGATACGAGAGCATCAAGATGTTTTTAAAAGTCAAGATTCACCAGGACTCAGAGCACTGGACACTCCTAGCAGTCTACCAGGAGATACCAGTCTGAATAACAGGGGAAGGTAAGAACGGCAACATTAGGATTGCAGTGTTTCTCTTTCTTTTTTTCTTCTCCCCCCTCCCCGCCCCCGCCAATTATTATTCTTTTTTATTTTGGTAACATAACATAGATAAAATTTGCCATCTTAACTAATTTTAAGTACAGTTCAGTGGTATTAAGTGCATTCCCACGGTTGTGAACCATTATCCCCATCTCTTTCTTACATAAGCCTTTTTAGATGTCTGCTTCAGAAGCAAGTTAAAGATATTCATATTCTTCCTTACATGGCACCACTACATCAGTGGCAACCCCTAAATTCCTGGGAGCCAAAGCTGCCCTTCATTTTTTGTTTTTGTGTTTGCTTATTTGTTTTCTAAAGCTACCTCAGGACTTTAAGACACCATAATTACTGAAAAGGGATCCTGACACTGGACATGCTAACTAGATAGGAATAGGCAAATATAGAAAACCATCAAAAAGTGTCAAGTAACAGCAAGCCTGGCAAATAACTTTTAAAACTGTGCCAAATAAAGTTAAAGATAACTTCAAGTAAGTTTACATGACCAAGAAAGCTTCACTGTAACAGTTTATTTTCATTTCCCACAGGTTATTTTATAAATTTATTACAAGTACTTCACAAGTAATTTTGTACAGCAGAGGTTTTCTCCTCATCCTTGTCCATTTAACAGTTGTCCTGTATGATGAGTGACCTCATTCTATGTTCCCGTTAATTGCACGCCAGGTAAACCAAGTGAGGTTGCTGAGCCGTTATAACCAACCTCTTTACCTCTCCACTGGCCTCCAGCAAGCAGCATTTCCCCTTAATCTCCTATTCCTCTCCCTGTGAAACATTTTAATAGGTTTCTTTTGCTGTTTTGTTTTGTTTTGTTTTGTTTTTTTGAGACAGAGTCACTCTGTCACCCAGGCTGGAGTGCATTGGCGTGATCTCCACTCACTGCAACCTCCACCTCCTGGGTTCAAGCAATTCTCCTGCCTCAGCCTCCTGAGTAGCTGGGATTACAGGCGTGTGCCACCATGCCTGGCTAATT
The DNA here is from genome assembly GCF_002776525.5 of Piliocolobus tephrosceles. Classification (NCBI taxonomy): domain Eukaryota; kingdom Metazoa; phylum Chordata; class Mammalia; order Primates; family Cercopithecidae; genus Piliocolobus; species Piliocolobus tephrosceles. The sequence goes on from NC_045440.1 coordinate 66,509,158, forward strand.
TTTATATTCTTAGCAGAGACAGGGTTTCACTATGTTGGCCAGGCGGGTCTCGAACTCCTGACCTCAAGTGATCACTTGCCTCGGCCTCCCAAAGTGCTGGGATCACAGGCGTGAGCCAAGGCGGCTGGCCTCAATAGGTTTCTGTTTTCTGTTTTTTGTTTTTTGATGGAGTCTAGCTCTGTCGTCAGGTTACAGTGCAGTGGCATGATCTCGGCTCACTGCAACCTCCGCCTTCCAGGTTCAAGTGATTCTCCTGCCTCAGCCTCCTGAGTAGCTGGGATTACAGGCGCCCGCCACCACACCCAGCTAATTTTTGTATTTTTAGTAGAGACGGGGATTTCACCATGTAGGTCAGGCTGGTCTCGAACTCCTGACCTTGTGATCTGCCCACCTCAGCCTCCCAAAGTGCTGGGATTACAGGCAGGAGCCTCCACGCCTGGCCCTCAAGAGGTTTTTTAAAAAACAAACTCATAAGTGATTTATTAAATACATACACGTAAGTCCAGAAGAAGGCACCGGGAAAAGGTATTGCCTGTGTAGTACAAATTTGCTGTCCAGGGCAGTCCTCCTCAGGAAGCCATATTTGCAGCACTTCAAAGCAAAGGCTTTGAGCCATGTAGGCTTCAATTCCCATCCTGATCCCTCCACTCATGAGCTGCACAACTCAGAAAAGACACCATATCTCTGAACTGCACCTCCAGACACTGGAAAATGGAGTGTAATAGCAGTAGTTACTTCTCATGATGTTTGTAAAGGTTAAATGCAATAGGTGCAACAGTAGCTCTAAGTTCTGTGCCCATACACAGTAAAATGTTTGATAAGAATTCATGAAGCATACTAATAAGTAATTATTAGTATTATTATTATGTAAGAGGAAGAAAAAGGAGCAGCAATATAAAAATCAATCATTACTCTTGAAGTGGGGAGAATACATTTTAAACTGCACCCCTTCACTAACAAACTGTGAGTAGGAAAAAAAACTGCTTAAGAATTTGATCACAGTCTGGGCAACACAGTGAGATTCTGTCTCTACAAAAAATTTAAAAATTAGCCAGGTGTGGTGGTGCATGTCTGTAGTCCTACCTTCTCAAGAGGCTAAGGTGGGAGGATCCCGTGAGCCCAGGAGTTCAAGTTTGCAGTGAGCCATGATCATGCCACTGCACTCCAGCCTAGGCAACAGGGTGAGACTCTGTATCCAAAGGGGAAAACAAAACAAAACAAAAGATCATCAAGAATTTGATTTTCTTTCTCCAAAAATCAAAGCTTTTACCAGTTCTTCATATCGCATTTCCTGAGGACCAGGATAGAGAATAACCCAGCGACAGAGTTGCAAGCTATGAAAGGGGAGGCCTGGAGTTCATCCTGATTGGCAGGTTGAAATGAGCCTAGATTACTGAATGAAAGAGCAGGAATCTGGGGAGTTGCCTCTGGGTAACTCCAAGGATGCAGGACCCTGGAAACTGTTTTTTGTTTTTTGACGGAGTCTAGCTCTGTCATCAGGTTACAGTGCAGTGGCATGATCTCGGCTCACTGCAACCTCCGCCTTCCAGGTTCAAGTGATTCTCCTGGAGGGAGAATCCTCTCCTGGAGGAGAGGGAGATGATGAGCTCTCCAGCTACTGAAGAAAGGCCAGCAATATTAAGACAGTTTAGGGCCCTTAGCCAGACTGTAGTCAGTAAAATGTGCCCTGTGATGGAAAGTGGTTAGTAAACTGTGTTTGGAGAAATCGTGTCTCCTGTCAACTTTGACTTCCTTGTTCTGAGCTGTAATCATTCTATGATCCCTTAGACCTTCTTTTTTTTTTTTTTTTTTTGGAGACAGAGTCTGGCTCTGTTGCCCTGGCTGGAGTCCAGTGGCACAATCTCGACTCACTGCAACCTCTGCCTCCTGGGTTCAAGCAATTCTCCTGCCTCAGCCTCCTGAGTAGACGGTATTACAGGCACATGCCACCTCGTCTGGCTAATTTTTTTTTTTTTTTTTTTAGTAGAGACAGTGTTTCACCATATTGGTCAGGCTGGTCTTTAACTCCTGGCCTCAGGAATTCAAGAACTCGGCCGCCCAAAGTGTTGGGATTACAGGTGTGAGCCACCATGCCCAGCCTAATTTTTGTATTTTTAGTAGAGACGAGGTTTCACCATGTTGGCCAGACTGGTCTCAAACTCCTGACCTCAAGTGATCCGCCTGCCTCAGACTCCAAAAGTTCTGGGATTACAGGCATGAGCCACCACACCCAGCCCCTACAACCTTCGTTAATAGTCTGTTGTGCACATTGCCTTGTCGGTGGTGCATGAGGCAATGGGGAAGCAGGCGCTGGGGCCAATCTGGGGTCATGTGGGCAGGGAAAAGCCAGGAGCCAAAGGGCAGGAGATTGGTGAGGAGAAAATGAAATAAAAGAGTTAATATGAATTATGAGTTTGAAAGACAGGAGAGAATAGAAGCTCTAACAGGAATCCTAGAAAGTACTGGGGAGGGCACTAGACTGACAACATGTGATGGGATGAAAGCTTCAGTTAAGCTGTTTGGAACAGATGTTAAAGAAAAATATGAAAGCTGGAGGACTCAGGGATACTATGATTACAATTGTTAATTCACATATCTGCTACTAACTTAAAATTTTATGTAACTGTTCACTTCTATTTGGTCAGATCTAATTACAAAATGTTAGCTAAGAATCATCAGCTAGGAAGTTAAAATTTACAAGGATATTTTACTTAAAACATGTGGACATGGTGATTATTTGATCAAAACTCTTACATTTAAATAAGGCAAAAGTACAAATCAGTAACTATTTTAAAAGATCATATAATATATTGAAAGCATGCCAGGCGTGGTGGCTCACACCTATAATCCCAGCCCTTGGGGAGGCTGAGGCCGGAGGATTGCTTTAGCCCAGGAGTTCGAGACCAACTTGGGCAAGTCTCTACAAAATTTAAAAATTAGCCAGGCATGGTGGTGTGCGCCTGTAGTCCCAGCTACTGAAGAAGCTGAGGCAGAAGGATCACTTGAGCCCAGGAATTCGTGGCAGTGAGTTGTGATCATGCCCCCACACTCCAGCCTGGGCAACAGAAAGACCTTGCCTCAAAAAAATAAAATAAAAACTAATATGTATTCATGTGTGTGTATATACATGTATTTATATATGTGTGTGTATATATATGTATATATAAAGAGAGAGAGAAAAAGCAAAATTCATGTAGGAATCAGCCTAAGCCAATGCAAATTCCAGTTTTGCTGCTTTGTGTGAGTTGGAAAACTCACTTAAGTTGGCAAATTTCCATGAGTCTTATCTGTCAGTGAGGACAAGGAAGGCCCTGTCTGTCAGGCTGGACATATACAACCCTCACACCTGACCCCACCATTCATTCATCAGTGGGCTCCCTCCGTTACTGAAGCTGCTATCTCTTCAGCCCTCTTGGATTTTTTTGGACTCTCTAAAATCCTCTGTGGATTTTTTTTTTGGCTTGAACATCCCCTAAGAGTCTGGGCCTGGCTCATTCATTCAGTTTCTGCAGCTCCTTCACTCCACCCCTCCCCACTGCCTTGGACGTGGACTTCCTACTGCAGACACCATTCCTGCCACTGCACCTGCTCATGCCCAAGAAGCCCAGCCTCAGGAAGTAGACAAGATTTTGACAATAACACCCACCACTAGGTTCCCATCATAATCAAATGAAATCATGTCTACAGAAGTTTTGTATAAAAATAAGGCTTTAGAACATGATTTTGTATTAGTCGTCACAAAAAGATGCCTAAATACCCCATGTTTTATATTAAGTCCTTCCAGCTTGGATTTAAATATATATATGCTAATCTAGATAGTGTGCTTTCAGTTGCTATTTCTCTTGTGATGACATTCTCAACAGAATACTCCTTAACTGAGATTTTAGCACCTTAGTCCAGGACATAAGTTCTACTAGATGATTCCAGGTGCCAAGTCATTTGGTAGCTGTAACTGAGCAACCCAGCATTCCTGAGGTTTGTGTAAAGTTGATGCACTAGGGTATTCTAAGTAAGAAACAGAATTTTGCCAATCATTGAAAGTTAAAATAGCTGAGCATGGTGGCTTATGCCTGTAATCCCAGCATTTTGGGAGGCTGAAGGAGGCGGATCACTTGAGCCTAAGAGTTTAAGACCAGTCTGGGAAACATGTCAAAACCCTGTCTCTATAAAAAACACAAAAATTAGCAGGGCATGGTGACATATGCCTGTGGTCCCAGCTACTCAGGAGGCTGCATTAGGAGGATTATTTGAGCCCCGGGAGGTGGAGGTGATGGTGAACTGAGATCCCACCATTGCACTCCTACCTGGGTGATAGAGTGAGACTGTCTCAAAAAAAAAAAAAAAGGTTAAAATTATTTTAAGATTGTCAAGAAATGTAGTATTAAATTCATTACTGGAAAAAGAAATAGTCAACATAACATTTGTAGAGGGCAACTGCAAGCACTTTCGGGAAACTAAGTCTATTCACACAGACTCTGGTTAGCCGGTTTCATTAAGGCTGTCTTTCCTACCCAAACACTGTCCCGTCTGTCAACTACAGTCACTGGCTAACTCAGCCACAAAAGCTCCCTGTCATTTCTGGACAGGATTCTGACAGCTTCCAGAGCATCAATTCTGTCACTAACACTTATTTCTCTCCAACCTACATAAGATTATATTAACTCAACCAGGCTAGAGACCTTCTTGTTCTGTTAAGATCAACCTTTAGGCCAGACCTGTCCTCGCCTGAGTTTTTCTGCAGGGTCCACTTCAAGGCCTCTCCTTCCTGCTCCCTTTCAGCTGCCTCAGTCAGTGACTCAGTTCATGGTAGTCACGCTCAAGAACACACAATAAAATGTTTCCCTCGGTTAACACTCCATTCGCTTTGGAGGTGAATGACTTTAGAGGTGTGCTTCTGCTAAATTATAACTGGCACATTCAGGTCAATTTCCCTCCTCTGTCTCTTCTGACATATTTCTCTCTGGGGCAGTAAGAACTGCCACTTCTCTCCCGGAACCACCCGCTGTGCAGAGAATTTCTCAGCCAGGTGACTGCCGGAGCTGCCCAGGTGGGGGAGCATTCCAAACTATCCCCCTTGAAGAACACTCATACTTCCAAGTGTCCCTCATGTATGTCATGAAAACTCACACAACACTGAAGGTGCATCATGGTTATTTTCCACACAGAGGATATCCCAGAACCTTTTGCTGATTTCTGTAGAAATAACACAATATGCGTTAGTGTTTGCGGTAATAATAATTAAGCTCGGTGAACCAGTCCACGTAGGATATCATGCAAAATTGACTGGACTTGGAAACTAACTGGAAATGGAGGTGAGAGAGGTTTTACATAAGGTTGAGTAGAGTGAGGAGGAAGGTGGTGAAGCCTTTACGTGAAAATGGAGTTTCAGGAGTGGGAGCAGGATGGGAGAGGGATTGAAACGTGGAGGAGCAGGGAATGAAATTGATTTTAGATATGTTGTGTTTGAGATACCTACAAAATGAGAATTGAGAACTGAAATGTAAAAGAAAGGTAGAGGCTGGAGAAACTGATTTGAGAATGATCATTGTAAGAGATTATTCCTGAAGCCAGGGAAGTAGTTAAGAATTGCAGAAAAAACAAGACAGAGGAAGAAAAGAGAAAGCTAATCTGTAAGACATGTTGCCATGCTTCTTTTGTCTGTCCCCTTTTGGGCACACGTCTATTTATGGAAGAATGAGTAAGTGTTGTGACTAGAGAGAGCTTAGGATGGATGGAGAGACAGAGCACGATACAAGAACAAGACTGAGGAGGACACATTTCAGTTAAGGAAGTCCTTATTTTCTCAGCTTTATCATTAGAAGTTAAGCCATTCTCTTAACACCAACCAGGAATTCAGTAGTAAATTAATTCCCAGAATATGAATCAGTCAGCATAGCAATTGTGGAGAGAAATTGCAAGCACTTTATGCTAAGTCTACTCTCATACCCAGTAAAGTATACAAGTCCTGCTAAAACTCTCTGCATCACCCAGGCCCCCACAAACTTATTTATTCACACTGGACAAGGAAGCTTAGTAATCTACTAGACAGATCCAGAAAACAAAACTCTATTCTATCTGTGGTTAGACAATAAAAACCCAATTTATTTTTTTCTACAAGATCTCAGAAAAGTCCACCTAAAATTTTGCATGCAAGCATTGATTTGTTCAATCAAAATCATTATTTTCCCCCTGATAACAAAATCTAGATTGGAAATGTTAACTTTCACTTTAAAGTTATTCAACTGTACTCGATACTAGCACCAAAGAACGTGGTTTCTACCTGCTATATGTCAGTCATACTGTAAACTTCTAGAATTATAACAGTATTATGTCTAGGTTAAGTCTGTACTTGCATTGCCCAATAAAAAACACAGATTACTGGTTCAGTTTCTGCTTCATCTCACTGGACACTCAAGGATCTCCCACATGGGACTTTTTGCCAAGCCCTACAACAATTCGGTAGAGTCTCACTGAAAATTGCTATTCTGTGCATCTCCTTTTGTTAACGTGACTATTACAGAAAAGAAGAGAATGAAATACAGGCCCATGCCAGGCGCAATGGCTCACGCCTGTTATCCCAGCACTTTGGGAGGCTGAGGCGAGTGGATCACCTAAGGTCAGGAGTTCAAGTCCAGCCTGGCCAACATAGTGAAACCCCATCTCTACTAAAAATAAAAAATTAGCCAGACATGGTGGTGGGCTCCTGTAATCTCAGCTACTCAAGAGGCTGAGGTGAGAGGATCACTTGAGCCCAGGAGGTTGAGGTTGAAGTGAACTGAGATTGTGCCACTGCATTCCAGCCTGGGTGACAAAGTGAGACCCTGTCTCAAAAAAAAAGAAAAGAAAAGACATACAGGTATCAGATATATCATCTTCTCTCTCCTTGAATCTGATCCACTCACACTCCCAGATATTCTTATTGGGCTGGTTTGTTGTTAATAGTTTCAGGCTCAGCTGTTTAGCATAGAGACTCCCAAACACAACTCTTTTTTTCTCTCTCTCTCACAACCTGATGATGGACAGTCCTGAAAGTCAACAGCTCTGCTCCCTGAGATCATCCAGGGACCCACATTCTTTCTAACTTCTTGTCCCCACTGTATCCAAAAGCTGCGGTTTACATCCCCATTTTCAAAGCTTGCTAACCACCACCATGGCCTGCAAAAGAAGGAAGTAGAAAGTGCAGGTAGCACATTTTACTTCTGCTCGCCCTCCACTGGCCAGAGGTTGGGAAATATAGTCCCTAACCGGACACTGTGCTCACTGAAATTAATAGGTATATAGGGGTTTTTTAACTGAAGGAAGAAGGAGAGAATGGACTTTGGGAGACAATGAGCAGTCTCTACAGCAGCTAGTTCAGATTTAGGCTTAGAAATGCCAGGCTTAGTTGGGCACGGTGGTTCACACCTGTAATCTCAGCACTTTAGGAGGCCAAGGTGGGTGGTTCGCTTGAGCCCAGGAATTCGAGACCAGACTGGGCAACATGGCGAAACCCCATCTCTGCAAAAAATACAAAACTTATCTGGGCACAGTGACACACACCTGTAGCCCCAAGTGAGAATCGCACCTCAGCCCCCTTACCCCTGAGAACAGGGGCCCAAGTACAGAGGACAGGGGTCCAAGTACAGGGGTCAGCGGGCCAAATACAGAGGTTAAGGGACTGAGTACTGGGTTCAGGGGACCAAGTACAGTGGTCAGGGGGCCGAGGTGCAAGGATCACTTGAGCCCTGGAGGCAGAGGTTACAGTGAGCTAAGATTGAACCACTGTGCTCCAGCCTAGGTGACAGAGTGAGAACCTGTGTCAAAATAAAAAGAAAATACCAGGCTCACCCAGTCAGATCACAAATGAAACATAGACATTTTTCATATGAGATCTCTGAGAAGCCTCAGCTATGGGTGCAGTATTAATCATGTCTCCAGGAAAGATATTATGTCTCAGGTATTGTGCCAAACACCTTATATACATGAGCCCATATAACCCTCACAGCAAACATGTGATATGGATACCACCGTTCTCATTTTAGGGATATGAAAAAATGTATTTAGAGTAGTAAGGCAACTTTCCCAAGCTCAGACAGCTGCGTGGCAGCATCAGGGGATAGGGTAGAGGGAGAAATAAACTAGACAATTGGGCAAAGCTTCAAGCTAATAGGAATGGGATTGAAAGTAAGGATCCATGAGGTACTGGAGTGTGGACCAAGAACCAAGGACAATGGCAGAAGGTCATTCAGCTTGGATGACCCATGATGCTAGAATTAAATAAATAACCCCTGGACTGCTTCTCACTAAGACACTGAGCAAGGGATGTGCTTACCCTGGGGCCCACCAAACCCTGAATCCAGTAGTAACTCACCTCTTTTGCCCCAGCTCACTGGGTGGGGAAACTCCTGTATGGTGCTATAATTAGTTTCCCGGTTTCAGGACCAGGAAGGGACTCTGCCCCTATTCAGTCATGCAGCACATGTATTGGTGCCATCCTTTGATCAGACCTTGGGAATGTAGAGGTAAACAAGAACAAAATCATTCCTTCTCTCACAGGATGCATGGAAGAGAAAGCAGACACTAGATATTGTGCCCACAATAATGGGTAGCAAATGTTGTGATAGGGAAAATGCCAACTGATGAGGGCCATGGCCTTCCTGATGTGAAGAGAGAGGTGCCCTCCAACAGGAGGGAGGGGCCCATTCACAACCAGGAGGGAGGGATCCTTTCACAACCAGGAGGGAGAAGCCCATTCACAACCAGGAGGGAGGGATCCTTTCACAACCAGGAGGGAGGGGTCCATTCACAACCAGGAGAGAGGGGTGTATTCATCATCAGGAGAGAGGGGCCCATTCACAACCAGAAGGTAGGAGCACTTCAGGACGGAGGGGCCCATTTATAACAAGGAGGGAAGGGGCTCATCCACAACCAGGAGGGAAGGCCCATTCTTTCCAGAGAACTAAAGGAGAATGGTTTAAGCAACTGGCCAGGAAGACTGTGAAGACTGAGAACAAGGATGAGCTGACATAATAACCAGAGAAGTATTCTGTTGTATAGACCACAGAACACAAGTACTGCTGCTTTAAGTCACTGTTCTATGGTTGCAAAAAGAAGATGACATAAGAGTTTTTAAAATGACCCAATAATCAAATTATTGTACTGTTGACTTTCTTCTTGAAACCTCATTTCCAAAATCCTGACTCTGATTTATTTTAATTTGATCTTTTATCAAGGACTATCTTTCTCTGGTGACCCTTGCCTCCCTGGTATTGATGCTTTCATTTAATCCCTTCGCCTTCACTGATCTGACTCCTTTCCCCTATCACTTTTTCCTGGGGCAACCAGTGCTTATGACAGACAACATCATCTAAGTAAACAGTTGCCACAAAATGTTAGTGACAATCACTACTGCTAATGAAAGTAAACTACAAGAATATTTGTATCATCAGTCTAACTGTCAGAGGTGTTCGAACAAGAGCAACTCCATTTTGAATAGGGGCTGGATAAAATAAGGCTGAGACCTACTGGGCTACATTCCCAGAGGGTTAAACATCCTAAGTCACAGGATAAGATAGGAGGTCAGCACAAGATACAGGTCATGAAGACCTTCTGATAAAACAGGTTGCAGTAAAGAAGCTGGCCAAAACCCACCAAAAGCAAGATGGCAATGAGAGTGACCTCTGCTCTCCTCACTGCTACACTCCCACTAGCACCATGACAGTTTACAAATGCCATGGCAACATCAAGAAGTTATGCTTTATGACCTAAAAAGGGAGGCATAAATAATCTACCCCTCGTTTAACACATAATAAAGAAATAACCATAAAAATGGGCAACCTGGGCCAGGCGCAGTGGCTCACACCTGTAATCCCAGCACGTTGGGAGCCTGAGGCGGGTGGGTCACCTGAGGTCAGCAGTTTCAGACCAGCCTGGCCAACACAGTGAAACCCCATCTCTACTAAAAATACAAAAATCAGCCAGGCATGGTGGTGGATGCCTGTAATCCCAGCTACTCAGGAGGCTGAGGCAGGAGAATCACTTGAACCCGGGAGGTGGAGGTTGCAGGGAGCCGAGATCACGCCACTGAACTCCAGCCTGGTGACGGAGTGACACTCCGTCTCAAAAAAAAAAAAAAAAAAAGGGCAACCTGCAGCACTCAAGCTGCTCTGCCTATGGAGTACCCATTCTTTTATTCCTTTACTTTCTTAATAAACTTACTTTCACTTTATGGACTTGCCTGAAATTCTTTCTCCCATGAGATCCAATAACCCTCTTCTGGGGTCTGGACTGGGACCTTTTTCCGGTGACACAACTATAACACTCCTTGAACACTTTCAGTTTAAAGTATCGTTCCCACATGTTCTTAGGATCAGAAACATACACTATTGTAAAGGAGAATTAAGTGACATAATGAACAGTGTTGGTGTCATTACCCACACGAGCTAAGATTGCAGACTGTTAGGTAAAGAATGGGGAAGGCAGCCAGGCACGGTGGCTCACGCCTATAATCCCAACACTTTGGGAGGCCAAAGCGGATGGATCATTTGAGGTCAGGAATTCAAGACCAGCCTGGCCAACATGGCGAAACCCCATCTCTACTAAAAATACAAAACATTAGCCTAGCGTGGTGGCAGGCGTCTGTAATCTCAGCTACTCAGGAGGCTGAGGCAGGAGACTCGCTTGTCCCCAGGAGGCAGAGGTCGCAGTGAGCCGAGATGGCGCCACTGCACTCTAGCCTGGGCGACAGAGCAAGACCCCATCTTCAAAAAAAAAAAAAGAAGAAGAAGAACGGGGAAGGCTACACAGTGTGTGTCCTGGAGTGTAGACCCTCATTATTGAGTAGGTCCAGAATTAACTCAGTTGAAAGAGCAATGACAGAACAAAAAAAAATCCCTTGGCAAAAAGTAAAAAACAGCAAAAAATTTAAGAAGCTGTGTTTGCAACTTCAGAGGGTGCTAAGATTTGAATATTTGTCACCTCCAAAAACTCATGTTAAAATTTAATCTCCAATTGTCAGTTTTATCAGACTGGGCTTTTATCATGATTGAGCCCTGAGGGGTCTGCCCTCATGAATGGACTTGTCCATTCATGAATTAATGGGCATCGTGGGAGTAGGACTGGTGGCTTTATAGGAAGAAGAAGAGAGACAAGAACCAGCATTCTCAACCCCTCACCATGCAATGCTCTGCACCACCTTGAGACTCTGCACAGAGTCCCCACAAGCAGAAAGCCCTCACCAGATGTAGCCCCTTCACCTTGGACTTCTCAGCCTCCATAATTGTAAGAAATAAATTTCTTTACTTTGTAATTTACCCAGTCTCAGGTATTCTGTTATAAGCAACAGAAAATGGGCTAAAACAGAGGAGTAAGTTCTCCATTTTGGGGTACTTTATACCTCAGACTGTGTTGCTGTATACACTGCAAATACTTCATCCCACAAGTACTTATTGAATACCTACTACGTACCACACCATCTGATGGGTACTGAAAATAACACAGAAACAGATGCAGTTCTTGCCATGTGGACAGGTAGACATTCAAATAAATCTATGATCATAAACTGTGATAAAGGCTATGGAGGAAAGTTAAAGTTTGATGAACAGTTTGAAATGACAGTAATTTAGATTAAGAAGCCAGGGAAAGCATCTATGGAGAAAACATTGAAGCCCAAAATAAATAGGAACAGGCCAGCAAAGTGACAGGAAGTGAGAATGGCGGAGAGCACTTAACACTGATGAACACAGAATTAGACGACCTGGGCTCCCGTACTCCCGTAGAGGGGAGCAAGGCTCCTGTATTCTGCAGCACCTTCGCTCCCTGGGCTGCAGCAACCCAAGAGCGCTATAAAAGATCCTTTTCTAGGCCGGGCACAGTGACTCACACCTGTATTCCCAGCACTTTGGGAGGCCAAGGCTGCTGGATTACCTGAGGTCAGGACTTCAAGGCCAGCCTGGTCAACACAGGGAAACCTCATCTCTACTAAAAATACAAAAAAAAAAAAAAAAAAAAAAATTAGCCGGGCATGGTGGCGCATGCCTGTAGTCACAGGTACTCCAGAGGCTGAGGCAGGACAATCGCTTGAACCTGAGAGAGGGAGGTTGCAGTGAGCCAAGATCGCACCACTGCACTCCAGTCTGGACGACAGAACAAGACTCTGTCTCAAAAAGAAAAAAAATTAGCTGGGCAGGGTGGCATGCGCCTGTAGGCCTAGCTACTCAGGAGGCTGAAGCAGGAGAAACGCTTGTACCCAGGAGACAGAGGTTGCAGTGAGCCGAGAGCACGCCACTGCACTCCAGCCTGGGTAACAGAGTAAGACTCCGTCTCAAAAAGACAAAAGATCTGCTTCTCAACCCAGGTCACCAGACCTTCAGAGGTAGGTTGTTCTCTGCCTTTAGAGCCAAGATAGGAGGGGAGAAGCTACAGATGGTTTGAATTCTGACTGTGAGGTTGTCACTAAGTCAATCCTTGAACTCTCAGGTAGAATTAATCGTTAGATATTCTGACTTCCCATAATGTTTTGACTGCATTTTTCTGTCTCACTGCTGCTATATTATAATTACATCTTTACACATTTTTCTCCATTTTAGCTTTTGAGGTTATAGAGCACAGAAATATGTTACTTCTATTTATACCCCTGGAGTCTAGCACACTGCCTGGAAAAGAGTAGCTGCTCTATAGATGTAAAATAAATAAATGCATGAAAAAACACATTAATTCATCAATCAGTTGTTAGGCTCTATAGAATATTTTTATAATTTGAGTTGATATAGGTTTACATACATTATGTATTTTTATGTGAAAGTGTCTAAAGATAACAGTTTAATAAGAAATAGCTTCTTTATTGAATGTTTCTCAAAATCTTAATGAAAGAAAAGAAAATGGAAAAATATGCTCACCCAACCATTGGATATGCTACTAGTTATTTTCTTAAAGAAATGTCAGTGCAGACCGGGCACGGTGGCTCATGCCTGTGATCCCAGCACTTTGGGAGGCCAAGGCAGGTGGATCACTTGAGGCCAGGAGTTCGAGACCAGCCTGGCCAACATGGTGAAACCCCGTCTCCACTAAAAATACAAAAATTAGCCGGGCGTGGTGGTGTATGCTTGTAATCCCAGCTACTCAGGAGGCTGAGGCAGGAGAATGGCGTGAACCTGGGAGGTGGAGGTTGCAGTGAACCGAGATTGTGCCACTGCACTCCAGCCTGGGTGACAGAGCTAGACTCTGTCTCAAGAAAAAAAAGAAAAGAAAAGAAATGTCAGTGGGTTATGAAGGCAAGTCAACTGAAGATACAGAGCCCTCCACATCACCACCTGCCTCCAAAAATAAATGCATCCAGCTGCAAAAAAACAAGTCAAGTCAGCACTGAGTTCTTCTGTGCAGTCATTGAAAATCTGATGATTTTGACGAGGAAAAGACTTATATTCCAAACTAATAGCCTATGAATGCAATTATTCACAAAACGTCCTATTTGGAATCATTACATTTTGCACAACAATGCCAGCCACCCCACAGTTGCTGAGACTCTCACCACTGACAATGGCTGGATATCAAGTGTAATAGGACCAGACGCAGCAAACAAATTAAAATGTGTGTCTTTGTCGAATGATACTGTTTCGAGGAGTGTAAGTGACATGGCAATTAATGTCTGTGAACAGCTGGTTTTAAAGATTAAAGAAAGTGATTATTTTGCCCAGGCAATGTACAGATACACCTAAATGTGCTGAGATGCTGGCATTTTAAGTCACATTTCTGTGAAATACTATGGATAAGAGCATGCTGTTTAGAAAAATTTAGTCCAGTAGTACAACAGAAGACCATTTTGAAATATTTCAAGAGACAACCAAAAATTTCCATATGCCAACTGGGAATTGTGTATTGCTGTTTATATGGTTCAGAGAGTAATTACAGACTTCTCTAAACAGGAAATTATTTGATTACAAAGAATGATTCAGATCCTTTTTTTTTCTTCTTCTTCTTCTTTTTTTTGAGATAGTCTTGCTCTGTCACCCAGGCTGGAGTGCAGTGATGTGATCTCGGTTCACTGCAGCCTCCACCTCCCAGGTTCAAGCAGTTATCATACCTCAGCCTCCTGAGAAGCTGGAACGATAGGTACGTGCCACCACATATGGCTAATTTTTGTAATTTTAGTAGAGACGGGGTTTTGCCATGTTGGCCAGGCTGATCTCAAACTCCTGGCCTCAAGTCATCCACCCGCGTCAGCCTCCCAAAGTGCTGGGATTACAGGCATGAGCCACCACACTGGCAGATTCAGATTCCTATTGGTTTTTAAAAGGGAGAGAGAGAGAGACAGAGAGAAAACATGTTTCCCCATAGCGGGAGGACTATCATCAGTTTTAACAGGAGCAACCCTCAAAATGGCTATGTAATAAAGAAGTGCCAAGGCCATGAGTATAAAGAATATCCAAGTCCAATTATCAGTATCTCTTTAAACCAAAATGTCTCCACAAGCAAACTGGCATAGTAAGCACAGTGATCAAACCCACAATAGTATAGTCACAACATCCCAAGGGACACATCCTGTGAACTTCCATATCTTAGGAACATTCTAGAACAGTAGCACAGACTAGCAATGGATTGTGGGGGTTTGGGGGTTTTTTGTTGTTTTTTTTTTTTTTTTTTTTTTTTAAGATGGATTTTGTTCTTGTCTCCCAGGCTGGAGTACAATGGCGCGATCTTGGCTCACTGCAACTTCTGCCTCCAGGGTTCAAGCCATTCTCCTGCCTCAGCCTCCCGAGTAGCTGGAATTACAGCCACCCACCATCACGCCTGGCTAATTTTTTGTATTTCTTAGTAGAGATGGGGTTTCACCATGTTGGCAGACTGGTCTCAAACTCCTGACCTCAGGTGATTCACCCGCTTCAGACTGTGTTTTAAAGGATAGTTTTCACAAAGCAGTCATACTCCTGTCACTTAAGAGGTTTATTCCTTGGAAAATGAGGTCAATTCATTCACATACCAAATATGCATTAAGGTCTTTCTTTTGCAACTCAGATGCCTCCAAATGACAGTTTCACAATGATCTTGACTTCACACTCCAGGAAATGTACAAACTAGGGAGTTGCTTCCATACAGCCAATGCTCATATTATGCTTTCATACATACAAATATTTGTAGAAGATTTTTAAAGAGATGATTACACACTTTAAACTTTCCCAAATTTTATTCCTTATTTGGAAAAATGTGACAAATGCATTGCCCTGAGGCCAGTCAAGACCTAATTTCAGACAGCATGCATGACCTTAACCCTCTTTCTTGCCAAGGCAGGCCCTTTTTTAATTGTTTAAAATGAGTAACCTTTGCTTCTCCTCTTCATAGAGATATTTTTATCTCAGGTCTCTCAGGGGCCCAACAGTAAGCCCACAAGCGGTCTTCACCACAGAAGACCTAGGAGACTGTAGGACTCCTAGTCCTGTTATGGGAATAAGTGGTCTGCTATTCGCACTGTTATCCTAGATTTCTTAAGACATACTTGCCAATTAGGCCTCATCCATGACCTTGTTTCATAAGAAATAGCTAAAAAAATGCAAGTAAGGATATGAAGTGAATTAGTTAGAAATGAAATCTTTGAGACAGTAAGTGTTCACCTTGATCATGAAGAAGGTGTCAGGGCAATACCTCAAACAAAGGTGGGAACAAGCACCTCTTTGTTGTAAGCCTTGCCTGAAAAGAAGAGGCCATGACAGAGGAATGGCATGCATAGGTAGAGAGGTAATAAGCTGGTCGGTCTCCCTTATTGTAAAGCAAAGGAACTCAGATTTGATCAGGCAGGTAAATTCTTCAGTAGAAGAATAGCAGACTAACAAATATCTGAGAAAATTTAATCTATTAACAAAAAAGATGCAAGAAAATGAAGTGAAAGGAAACTGAGCTACAGGATTATCTCGATAATTTGAACACACAGTGATGAAAACTGGAAAGGTCTACAGTTTTGCAAACAATGGGAGAAAACCCCATCTAAGTGATACTGTCCATAGTGAATCAGCAGACACTGGAAACTGACCAGATAGAAGCCTAATATACATATGCAACAAACCTGCAAGTTGTGCACATGTACCCTAGAACTTAAAGTATAATAATAATAATAATAATAAAAAGAAGCCTGAAGCAAGGACTAGCACCAAAATAACTCCAAAATGTTGACCCAGGAGCATACTTGTAGAATTTAATACAAAAGGAGGTTGAACCAGACAACCTGTAAGGTCCAGTTCAACTCCCACTGTTACGATTCTAAAAAAGGTGAAGACCTCACGTATTTAAAAAAACAAGGAAGTCCTCAAACTTTCTTAATTCTGAAAGTATTGACTGAGCACAAAC
The DNA here is from genome assembly GCF_002776525.5 of Piliocolobus tephrosceles. Classification (NCBI taxonomy): domain Eukaryota; kingdom Metazoa; phylum Chordata; class Mammalia; order Primates; family Cercopithecidae; genus Piliocolobus; species Piliocolobus tephrosceles. The sequence continues at coordinate 66,525,472 of NC_045440.1, forward strand.
TATGTACCAGGCCCTGTCCAAAGCCACCAAAATATAATGGTACACAAGAAAGGTCTTTGTCTTATGCAGAAATATATTCTAAAGGGGGTGCACATAAAAAAATTCACTGAAGGGGTTAAACAGAGATTGATCCAATCCAAGTTATGTTGTAAGATTACTTTTCTGCTGGGTAGGGATCAGAGGCTAAAGAGGTAAGTTTTTTTGAAGGCAGTTAGAGGGATACAGGGGGTCATACTGAAAATGTAAAGAAGTAAAACTTAAAAGATATTTACAGATAGAGTTTCTAATTGGACTGGGTATAGTCAATGAGAATAATGGTGGAATCTTGAATAACTGCTATGTTTCTGGCTGAAGTAATCAGGGGTATGTGATACCTTTTGCTGTGATGTGGAAAATTAGGGGGAAGTAGGAAGAATGGAAGTTTAAGGGGAAAACAAGCTTCCTAAGGAAAACATTATTGTTGAAGAAGGTATTATTGACTGACAATGTAAGTAAGAAAGTGTGTGTCAATTCATCCATCAATGGACTTTTCAGTTGTTTACTATATATCTTGACTATTGTGAATAATGCTGCAATGAATATGGGGGTACAAGTGTCTCTTCAAGATCCTGATTTTAAATATTTTGTAGAAATACCCAGAAGTGGGATTGCTGAATCATATTGTAATTCTATTTTTAATTTTGTTATATACATTGACTGGGATATTATTCAGTCATTAACTAAAGGAAAATCTGTGAAATGCAACAACATGCATGAACCTTAAGGATGCTATGCTAAGTAAAATAAACAAGTCACAGAAGGACAAATACTGAATTATTCCATTTATATGATGTATCTAAAGTAGTCAAGTTCACAGAAGCACAGAGCAGAATGGTGGATGCCAGGGTCTGCAGGGAGGGGAAAATGGGGAGATGTTGTTCAATGAATATAAAGTTTCAGTTTTGCAAGACGAATAAGTTCTAGAGATCTGCTGCACAAAAATTGTGCTTGTAGTTAACAATACTGTGTTGTACATTTAAAATTTTGTTTAAAAAAGAAAAAAATGCTGCTAGGCACAGTGGCTCATGCCTGCAATCCCAACACTTTGGAAGGTTGAGATGGTAAGATCGCCTTAGCTCAGGAGTTCAAGGCCAGCCTGGGCAACATAGGGAGACCACGTTTTTAATAAAAATAAGAAATAAAAATTAGCACAGCATGATGGACCATGCCTGTAGTCCCAGCTGCTCAGGGGAGGCTGAGGTAGGAGCCCAGGAGATAGAGCCTGCAGTGAGTTGTGATCACACCACTGCACTCCAGCCTGAGTGACAGAGCGAAACGTGTCTCAAATTTTAAAAAAAGAAAGAAAAATAAAAAGATGCTGCATTATTGATGATCTTGATGGTCCAGAGACCGATACCCTGTGAAAAAGATAGGATTTTGACATGTAATTCAGAGGGATCAAATATAAATGTGGAGTCATTTTAGGAATATTTTAACCGATTTATTGAATTTATATTTTACTTCTTTTGAATGGAAATTAAAGTTCTAAATAATAAAAGTCTATTTCCAAGTTTATTTTAATAAAAAGAAAAGGTGTATCAAGTGTCAGGTATTTGAGCCATGCCAAACAAGTTTCCATCTGTGGAGGACTCATCCCTCTACAGTGAATTTCAACATTTAAGGTTTGATCTGTTGGCTTTTTGAGTATCCAAGAGCAAGTATTTGGGGTTTCAGTGGGCAGGGAGAAAGTGAAGCTTGCGGATTGAAGCTGAGTAGATCTTTCATATGTAAGTCAGAAAAAAATTACAAAATATTTATGCATCATCAAGTAGCTTATTAGCACTGTCACACCACATATTGATGACACTGAAGTGTCTAGGCAGGGATGTTCTTTACCATCTTAGTGCCACAGGCAAGACTCAAAGGCAAACAGAAATGTTTTGGGGGAAAAATTAAGTGACTTCCTGGTAATATGTGAGTCTTAACGACAAAGTCAACATTCTTCCCCATAAGCTCATGTAATAGAAAATCTTTATTTACAATATTGGTATCTGTTATCATTGCTTTAATTGTTATCTAAAAGTTACCTTTTCTACTTTAATCCTTACTTAGAAACATCCAGCGCTGAAATATACTCATAGTTGCCAGAAGCAGCTAATCAATGTTGTAAAGATTCTTCTGACATAGAAAATCAGAACTTAACACATAAATGGACTTTCTGTCTTGTCTCTAATCAATAGGTCAACTGGTTCTGGCGCCAAGTATTCAATATATATTTAACCTTAAAATAATAGACTCTTTTAACCTAGTTCCATGAATCTCTCTAAGTTAGTGGGCTATGTCTATTAGTTATTTGGAAAAAATGGACAGAATCATTCAATGTAAAAAGGAAGGAAATCATTTTCATACAGCATCTTAAACACGTCTCTGGTTCATTTCTTCTCTAAGTCTTACAGCTCTCAAATCTTTCCTCTCTTGTTACCCATTGCCACTCTTGGTATCTCATCCTTCAGCAGTCTTCAAACTCTCTAGTACTATTTAATTAATCCATCCAACATACATTAATTGAGCAGCTACTTATGTGACAGACATTATTCTAGGTACTTCAGAACCAAGCAGACAAAACTTTCTGTCCTCGAGTTTACATTCTACTGAGAGGAGATGGGCAAACAAGAAACCTAGTAAGTAAATAAATTAAATAGTAGCTTAGAAAGTGATAAGTGCTATAAAAAAAAAAAAAAAAAAAAAAACAAAAAGACCAAGTAAAGGAAGATAAGGAGGATCAGTACGGTAGTGTGACAGGTTAGATTACTGGACCAGGGAGTCCTCATGGAGAAGGAGAGATCTGAGCAGACTTGGAGGAGGAGGAGTTGACCAAGCAGATAGCTGTGGGAAGAGCATTCCAGGCAGGGGAAATAGCCAGAGCAAATGCTCAAAGCCAGGAATGTGCCTGGCTTTTTCCAGGAACAGCAAGGAAGCCCTTGTTGGCTATTGTGGCCAAGTGAGAGGTAGAGCTGCAGTAACAAAGTCAGTTCCTTTTCTGTTTCCCACACCAGGACTCAAGTCAGAAATGTAGGTATTATCGTAGACTCCTCCTTCCTCCACCATCAATTCTATCATTAAATCATGTTGGTTTTGCCTCATCCATATCTTTCTAATATCTTTTCTGGCTTATCTTATCTGGGTGATAGGAATGCCTGTAAATTTTAATTTTTTAGACAATTTTATTGCTTACTTTTTCTTTGTAAAAGTATATATTATGTTTATAAAAAATAGTAAAATAATTTTATAATAAAAATGTTAATAATAAGCTCTTTCATTAGGGGGAAGCCCTGCCCTACTTATTTATTGACATGGGGAAATATATGACATTGTTTAGTGTAAAAGCAATCTATCATTTTATATCATGTCTGTCTTTAGAGAAGAGGGACTACAAGATACACAATAACATGTTAGAGATGATTTTCTCTGGACACTGTGATAACACATGACTTTCCATTTGCATTTTTCTACACTGTTACATGTCTTATGCATTGAATATATATTATTTCTATAATTTTTTTTGAGATGGACTTTTGCTCTTTCACCCAGACTGGAGTGAAATGGCTTGATCTCCGCTCACTACAACCTCCACCTCCCGGGTTCAAGCAATCCTCCTGCCTCAGCCTCCCAAGTAGCTGTGATTATAGGCACCCGCCATCACGCCCGGCTAATCTTTGTATTTTTAGTAGGGGTGGAGTTTCTCCATGTTGGCCAGGCTGGTCTCAAACCCCTGACCTCAGGTTATCCACCCACCTCAGTCTCCCAACCTGCTGGGATTACAGGCGTGAGCCACTGCACTCGGCCTGTTTCTATAATTTTTAAAAACAGCAATGTTGTTTTTTATATGTTTTACATATTTTAGTAAAATTAATACTAAAAACCTGAATAGTATCATATATTTGCATTGAAGCTACCTTTGTTAATGCTAATTAAATATTCTACCCCATTCCTCCTTCTTGATATGCACTACAACCCTACTGACTGATTGGCCACATCTAGAAATCCAAGAAAAGAAGACATTCGTGCAATTGTTTCTTGTTTATGCAGCCCTAAGATAAGTGAAAATGACTGAAAAAAATGACATTGGAGAGACTACATAGGAAGAATCTGCCGTTCTTCTAAATGGCAATATGGTTAAGGGCTGCAACTATCAACATAAACTTGGGAATACTCTTTACATTTTTGTTCAGATTCCCAGCACCAATAATATTGTCTATTTGTCTCAGCTGTTTAATACCATTTAATTTCTATTTCTCTGACCTCAAAGCCTGTCTTCCCTCATATTGAGAAGAGTTCATTATCATTTCCATCTCTCCCCTGGGAACTGCATTCATTTGCTCACATCCTAATCATAAAGGGTTAAACTATGGACCTCACCTTACCTTGTTCCTAGAAATCCTGACCAGAAATGCTCTCCTCAATGAGCCCTCGGTGTCTTTATTTTATATCTAAGCCATCTTCCCAGTCAATGAGCCTCCCTAAAAGATTAATGTAGTTTGAACTTTTATAGAGGAATATCATTTGTGCACTGTCATATTTAGCACAAATGGTGCTTCAGTCACAGTTCAGTAATACTCCAGCATATTACTTCCAAGGCATTTGAGAGTTTAAAGAATTATTGAAGGGCACACTGTACTCATTTGGTAATAAGGCAGAGAGCACTGCTTTCTACATATGATTTCAGCAAATGGAATCTCTGCTAATTTCATTGCACGTAGCAAAATAGTTGTGATAATAACCGAGGTAAAATATCCCACTGGAGGAAATAGATGAGATACATTTTTTATAAGACCTCCAAGAAGTATTGAGGAGGAAGTTCTAGAATTTGAGGGCAAGATGTTGAGAAATCATCTTCTTTCATTGAATACATACCCTTGACACTGTGGTTTGTCAGCCCTGGGTGAGAAGTCACAGCCATTACTTGGCCATTATTTGGCTGCAGAGTCCACTGAGCTACACACGCGCCATGCAGAGGGATGGGGGCAGCGCAGGCATTAAGGAGAAATAAAGCACTTAATATCATTTAGAGAAAAAAATGTAACTACACCAAAGCCCAGGTATTTGGTGAGATAATTCCCTATTGCAGCTTTGTAAAGCGCAAACATGAGATAAGTTTGGGTATTTTTTTAACATTTAAATTGATAGATACGTTTTAGAGGAAGGAAAGGTCTTGCTCACTGTCAGGTGTCACCAAATAGTAGTTTACAGGTTTCTGGATGTGTGTGAATCAGAAAGAAAGAGAGACACCTGCTGTCATGAAAGGACCTTTTCATATAGATCCTGTTCCAGCTCTGTCTCAGGTGTTGGCCTTATTTCTTTACTAAATTATACATTCTAAGCAATTATAGCATTTACATTAATATCTCCTAGTTATGAGAATCCCGAGAGCAGAAGTGGAACTCCCTTTTCTAGGTAAAGGAAGGCATAATTTTGCCATTTGGGGAACAAGCATATTTGAAATCCATTACAATTTCTTCTGCTTATTGAAAGTTACTCTCTGGTATTAGAATCAGCTTGCTGAGACATTTGGAGAATACTCAGTTTGTATTAGTTTGAAAATATCCAACCCTTAATTTAGAGAGCAAACAGCTGCGCTCCTCTCTCTTCCCACTGCATCTCAATAGTGTTGAGTCCTTCTATTCCACTGCTGTCTTTGCTTCCGACCAAAGGAATGTCTCCCTTTTAAGTGGACGCTCCTGGGATATTCTGTGGGCAGCATCTTCATGTCTCTTACTAAGGTAATGTGAAATTATTTCTGCAACATTCTGGTATCACTCACCACTTAGAAAAAGTAGTCAAAAGTACAGGTAGCACATGAAGCTCCTTAGATTTTAAACCAGATATAAACCCAATAAAAACCTTACAAAGTATACAAATACCTAGAATGACTCCTCTGACTACTGCTGAGGTGACAATATGGCAAAATCCTTAAAAGTATAAAAAGATGCTTTTACAGATTTTTTTAAATACAGAAAATTTATTGTATAGTATTTAGTGTCTTGTACATAAGACTATACATATATATCTTTTTTTTTTTTTTTTTTTTTGGAGTGCAATGGCGCGATCTTGGCTCACTGCCACCTCCTCCTCCTGGGTTCAAGAGATTCTCCTGCCTCAGCCTCCCGAGTAACTGGGATTACAGGCATGCACTGCCACAGCCAGCTAATTTTTGTATTTTTAATACAGACGGGGTGTCACCATGTTGGTCAGGCTGGTCTTGAATTCCTGACCTTGTGATCTGCCCACCTTGACCTCCCAAGGTGCTGGGATTATAGGCATTTGAGCCACCGTGCCCGGCCACAAGACTACAATTTTTTTTTTCAGGTACCTTACTCCTCTCCAGGTATCCTATGTTGACGTCAACAACCAACATATTCTATTTCCCTGCATAAATCATTGTTCAGGGATGACCATGGGCCTTTACAAGAGCCAGTAAACATGAAATTCAGAATATTGGTTCAGAGGTATTCTTTTCCTCATTAAAATAAATTATAAAAACACACTGCACTAAGAGTTACTGGACATTATCTTGCAAGCACTAGAGAGAATCAGACTTGGGATAAAGCTGACACCTTAAAGGGCAAAGTAGAGAGAAGAAAAACAATGGCCCCCATTGATAACATTATTGAGCCTTGACACCACATTCTGAAGCCCAGCTTAGCTTTGTTTTACAGCAACATAAACTAATTGGCCCCTGATAATAATAAGGTAATTTAAGATAGGTTTTCAGTTTTTTGGGTTTTTTGTTTTTTTGGGTTTTGGGGGGTTTTCTTTGAGAAGGAGTCTGGCTCTGTCACCCAGGCTAGAGTGCAGTGGTACAGTCTCAACTCACTGCAACCTCCACTTCCCAGGTTCAAGTGATTCTCCTGCCTCAGTCTCATGAGTAGCTGGGACTGCAGGCACCCACCACTAAGCCTGCCTAATTTTTGTATTTTTGGTAGAGACAGGGTCTTACCATGTTGGTCAGGCTGGTCTCAAACTCCTGACCTCAGGTGATCCTCCCACCTCAGCCTCCCAAAATGCTGGGAGGACAAACATGAGCCACCATGCCTGGCCGGTTTTCAGTCATTTATAACAACAGAAAGTTCCAACTGATGAAGATCTAACAGATCCAGAAAAAAAATATTAAAACTCTAATCAAGAAGCACATTGTCAAAGACTAAATAAAGCATTTTTTGGCTTATAATTTTATATAGTACTCATCACCAGGCCACCCAGGCTCTGTGACAAATGAGCAAGTGTGATAATTTAGAGCTAAACACCATACCATTTCTCAGGTTCTGCCTGCAAAAGACCTTTTTAAATTTTTTATTTTCTTCTTTTTTTTTAAATCTCTGAACAAAACTGGAATCAGGATTAGATGCAATTTTCTCTTTCATTCAGGGCCCAGATGGCAGACTGCATGAACTTAATTTCTGGTCTCTCGGTAGAAATTTGAGGACTGTCAACTCTTAAGATTTTAAGTAATTCAGTTAAGTGACTATAAGCTCTGAGGTTTGAGAACTGTGTTGTCTTCAGTTTTGTGGTTGTTGTTTTGTTTTGTTTTGTTTTTAATCATTGTAACATATCTCAATATTCATAGGCCATCCTTGGAGAAAATTGGCAGGACTCTCCCCTGTGTCTGACAACACGGATTTGTGTACAAGCCAAAGATCCCCACGGATCTGAATTGGAGCAGCTGGAGCTTCTAAGGACTGGTGTGATAGAGCTCAGTGAACATTTGGGGAACTGCACCATGAGATGTTTCCTTGAGAGAGGCTTGAGAATAGAAGAATGATGACATAGCAGAAGCAGACCAGAGGCCAGAGGAATGTAGGTTGTCCATAGTACTCTGGAGAGGCTTTTAAAGCTCACAGATTCGATGCACCATAGGGTTGTGTGTGGGGCAGCAGGCAAGATGCTAAAATGGTCACCAAGATTTCCTGCCTCCTCCCCCCACCTCTGTACACATGCTGCAGGATCCCCAGTACTGTTAATGTGATGAATGTTTTCCCCATGATTCTATTATGCAATATGGTACAGGTGACTGTAAGAAAGAAGGATTATCAAGATGTACATGACCCAATGACTTGAAAGCCTTAAAAGCTGGGAGTTTTCTCTAGTTAGTGGTAGAAGAAAAGATTAGAGACTAGGAGCATCAGAGGGATTTGCTTCACCATTGCAGGTCTGCAAATGGTGGGGCTGCATGGCAGGGAATGTGAGCAGGATCTGGTTGCTGAGAGAGTCCCAGCTGACAAGCAGCAAGAAGATGGAAATCCTAGCCCTGCAACTGCAACCAAGGGAATTCTGCTAACAACAAGCATAAACTGAAAAGTTGATTTTTCTTTAGAGCCTTCAGACGAGAACTCAGCCCAACTGACACCCTGATTTCGGCCTTGAGTTCATCCTGAAGAGAGAACTCCACCTTGCCATGCTAGACTTTGACTTACAGAACTGTGGGCTAATAAGTGGGTGCTGTTTTAAGCCTCTAAATTTGTGGTAAGTTGTACCACAGCAATAGATAATGAATACATTTCTCAAATCAAAACAGTAAACAGAGGAAACTATTTTGGCAGGAACAGTGAAGAATAAATGCAAGGAGGTAGAGCCACATGTAGGAAACCTACTGAAATCATCCAGGGTTTCCATGCATAATAAGAACCAGTGGCAAACAGTAACATAGTTCAGACCTGCACATTTTGATACTAATCATATTACTGAGTTGGAGAGGAAAGGTTATCAACACAGAAGATGTATAAAAATCACATGGAAAGCGATATCATCTTCATAATTTCCAAAGCTCAGCCCTTATGCAGTATTGGTGGCAACACCGGGAATGATTTATAATTGTATTTGTAACTCAGACAAGTGAGTATAAATTTGTTGGCTACACATATATATATATGTGTGTATATATGTGTGTGTGTGTGTGTGTGTATATGTGTATATATGGCGGTGTGTATATATATATGTGTGTGGTGTTTTTTGATAAATATTTACTAATGATGGGACAAATATGTAAGAAGAACCTTGAGACTTCCTGCCAGATTCCTAGCTCAGCAAATGATCCCATGCATGTGGGTTAAGAATTCAGAGGTGGCCGGGCGCGGTGGCTCAAGCCTGTAATCCCAGCACTTTGGGAGGCCGAGACGGGCGGATCATGAGGTCAGGAGATCAAGACCATCCTGGCTAACACGGTGAAACCCCGTCTCTACTAAAAAATACAAAAATCTAGCCGGGCGAGGTGGCGGGCGCCTGTAGTCCCAGCTACTCGGGAGGCTGAGGCAGGAGAATGGCGTAAACCCGAGAGGCGGAGCTTGCAGTGAGCTGAGATCTGGCCACTGCACTCCAGCCCGGGCGACAGAGCGAGACTCCGTCTCAAAAAAAAAAAAAAACGAAAAACAAAAAAAAAAAGAATTCAGAGGTGATGGGAATAAACTAATCTTTATGTGTCTTAGTTTTCACATTAGCCCCTATATCAATTGTTTTCTGGTTTTGTTTTTATTTCTACTGAGTGATCTTGAACCATTTTCACCGACTAGAGATTGACAGATTAAATGACAGACAAATAGACAGACAGAGGCAGCTTTGTTGTTTACTAACGAGTTGTACCTGATTATGTACAGCTTTCTACATGTGAATATTCAAGCCCTATTTTAAAGAATAATGTGAAGCTATCATTCACAAAAAGTTTTTTTAATAGCTATCATTTTTTAAAGCAGTTATATACTCACAGCAAAATTGGGTGGAAAGTGCAGAGATTTTCTGTATATCCCTGCCCCCACCCATGCACAGCCTCCCCCACTATCAACATCCTCCACCAGAATGGTACATTTGTTAGAACTGATGAACCTACACTGCCACATCATTATCAACCAAGGTCTATAGTTTAGACCAGGTGTTGTGCATTCTATGAGTTTGGACAAATGTATAATGACATATATCCACCGCTGTGGTATCATAAAGAACAGCTTCACTGCCCTAAATATCCTCCGTGCTCCACCTGCTGCTCCCCCAGGACCCTAGCACCCACAACTTTTTTGTACTGTCTCCATAGTTTCACCTTTTCAAGAATTTCATCTAATTGGAATCATACAGCTTCTTTTACTTGGTGATATGCATGTCAGTTCCCTCCATGTCTTTTCATGGCTTCATAATTCATTTCTTTTTAGCATTGAATAATATTCCATTGACTGGGTGTATATCTTGGTTGTTGCCAAGTTATGACAATTATGAATAAAGGTTTAATAAACATCTATGTGGAGGTTTTTGTGTGGACCTAAGTTTTCAGCTCCTTTAGGAAATACCAAGGAGTGCAACTGCTGAATCATATGGTAAGGGTGTGTTTCGTTTTGTAAGAAACTGTCAACTTGCTTTCCAAAGTTGGGGTACCATGTTGCATTCCCACCAGCAACGAACCAGAGTTCCTGTTGCTTCACATCCTCACCAGCATTTGGTGTTGTCGGTGTTCTGGATTTTGGCCATTTTAATAGGCATGAAGTGATATCTCATTGTTATTTTAGTTTGCATTTCCCTAAGTAGATGTAATGTGGAGCATCAATTCATATGTTTATTTGCCATCTGTATGTCTTCTTTGGTGAGATGTGTGTTCAGATCTGTTGCCCATTTTTTAATTGGGCTGTTTAATCAGGTTGTTTAATTGGGTTGTTAAGTTTTTAAGAGCTCTTTGTATATTTTGGATTGCAATCCTTCATCACACAGGTCTTTGGCAAATATTTTCTTCCAGTTTGTGGCTTATCTTTTCATCCTTTTGACACTGTCTACTGTTTTTTGCAGAGCAGATATTCTTTTTTTTTTTTCTTTCTTTTTGGGAATAGGGCTTTGCTCTGTCACCCAGTCTGGAGTGCAGTGATGCAATCATGGCTCAATGCAGCCTAGATCTCTGGGGCTCAAGCAATCCTCCCACCTCAGCTTCCCAAGTAGCTGGTACTACAGGCATGTGCCGCCACACCTGGCTGTTTTTTAATTATTATTTGTAGAGACAGGGTCCGTGATGTTTCCCAGGCTGGTCTCAAACTCCTGGGCTAAAGTGATCATCCTTCCTCAGTCTCCCAAAGTATTGGGATTACAGATAAGAGCCACTGTGCCCAGCCAAAATTATTCATTTTAATGAAGTCCAGCTCATCAATTCTTTCTTTCATGGATCATGGCTTTGGTGTTGTATCTAAAAAGTTTTCATCAAACCCAAGGTCATCAAGATTTTTCTCCTGTTATCTTCCAGTATTTTACAGTTTTGTATTGTGCATTTAGGTCTATGATACATTTTGAGTTAATTTTCGTGAAGAGGTCAAGGTCTGTGTCTAGGTTCATTTTTTGGTATGTGAATGTCCAGTGGTTTTGGCAACATTTGTTGAAACACAAAACACTTTTAACACTTTTCCTTTCACTGCCAACCCAAAGAAGACAAAAGTGGGGTGCCCTAGTGGTGGGGAGGACACATCTGTGGAGACCGTCTCAGATTTGTCATGTATGAGTCAAAACTTTAGACAAGTTTATTCACATTGATTCCTCCCCTGTACGTTTTGCAGAGGGATTAAATGATACACTGCACATAAAACACACAGTATTCCATGGAACAACAGATGTGGAATTGATAGGTATTTTATTTCAGAGAAGCCATTTAACCTCTCTGCCTCTTTTTTTTTTTTTTTAATCTTTAAAATGGTAGTGGTAATATGAGGAGTGGCTGTCAATGGAAATAGAGAAAGCATGTAGGGTGTGTGGTCAGCAGTGAGCACTGCATGAGCAGCAGACCTCCCACCCGGGACCAATATAGGAATTACCACCTGATAGAAGTTGTGTGATTCTGTGATTCTTAAAACTTACACTTTTTTTTTTTTTTTTCTTTAAGATGGCCTGCTCTGTCACCCAGACTGGAGTGCAGTAGTGCGATGTCAGCTCACTACAACCTCTATCTCCCAGGTTCAAGTAATTCTCTTGCCTCAGCCTCTGTGTAGTTGCGATTACAGGCACACACCACCATGCCCAGCTAATTTTTTTGTACTTTTAGTAGAGACAGGGTTTCACCATGTTGGCCAGGCAGGTCTCAAACTCCTGACCTCAGGTGAGCTGCCCACCTCAGCCTCTCAAAGTGCTGGGATTACAGGCGTAAGCCAACGCGCGGGGCCAAAACTTACTTTTATTTATTTATTTATTTATTTTTATTATTTTTTTTTTTTTTAGTAATATTAAGGGTCTTTAATTAGGTACTGCTCATTTGAGGCAGTGTCCCATTTTTCACTGTCTTGGTTAGAAAAATACTGTGACCTTTGTTTATTTGTGTGTGAACTGATGAATCACAAGTGAGTTTAAGATCATTGTAGTTCCCCACTCATGGACTGGTACCTCCTGATACACACATCAAAGACTTTGATGTCCAGTCAACATTGAGAAAAACTGCTGTGGAAAGTTCACATGGATTCTGAAGACACTATCCATTCCGGATTTTGACACGTGGTTTGACATAATAATTTCTACTCCACAATAAGCCAAATCCTATTCCTTCCTCCCTGAAGCCATAGGCACTTATTAGGCCATAGGTGGCCAGAAGGCACAAGGCCTCTCTAACCACAGAAAATCTCCATCAAGACTCCTATGAGATCTGACTTGGGAGCTGAACAGGTCCAGTATTCTAGCACAAGGCAAGACACTCATTTGACACTCAATGTAAGTTTTTTGAATAAATGGCATTTTCTAACTTTGTGGGTTAGTTATAGATAACTCTATTTTATATATTATTGAAATTCTGACAGTGACTACATTCGAATTAGTAAGATAATCTCTGTGCTTCTTTCTCACTTCATCCTTTTGTACTATTAGAAGTAGTATTATCTAGAACATGACCAAAATAATACCTCTAACTGGACTGGTGCTTAACAACTCCTCTCAGGGGTCTTTGAAACTTACTAAAATGAGTGACCCAATTGTATTCTACTGCTGTGATAGCAGATTACCAAAAACTACATGGCTTAAAACAACCAAATGTATCCTCTTACAGCTGTGGAGGTCACAAGTCTAAAATCAAGGTGTCAGCAGGGCTATGCTCCCTCTGGAGGCATCAGAGTACAATGTATTTCCTTTTCCTCGCAGGACTTCTAGAAGCACCTCCACTCCCTGACTCATGCTCCCCTTCTCACATCACTTCAACCTCTTGCTTCCATCGTCATATCTCCTCCTAGGTCCTCCTGCCTCACTCTTATAAAGACCTTTGCAATGACACTGGCTCATCTAGATAGTCCAGGATAATCTCATCTTAACATTCTTGACCATATCGGCAAAGTACCCTTTACTATATAAGATGACATATTCCTGGGTCTCAAGCATCAGGACATGAACATCTTTGGGTGGCCACTATAACAGCCTACTACACCAATGATTTCTCAATTCATCTAAAATATGTATTGACAGATTGACTATCTAAAATGTACAAGGCACACTTGGGCATTGTCAGGATCATAAGGACAAGACCAAGTTCCAATCTTAAAGAATTTATTACATAAAAAAGCAAAATAAGATACATTCATAAATGACTCTCAGTTTAAAGATCCATATAGGCAAGCACAAAGGACAGAACAATACGGCTCTCAGAGCCAAATACAGGAAATTAAGTAGGACACTAAATTCAGAAAGTGCCAAAAGTTAAGGTTGTCATGGCAACATGAACTCAGCAACACAGCAAAACCTGTTCATCAAAAGTATACACTTAACAGCTTTTCACAATTATGATCTGCCGAAAGAGCAGCTTTCATTCAATGATCCAGAAACCCTTACAACTATGGATTAGCTCTTGTTCTGTGGCTATAAGAAAAGAAATGGTTTCACTAACCAAACTCAATTTCACAAATATTTAGATGTCATTGACTATGTGTGAGATGTGTAAGACAAGAAGCTGAGGTCTGAGGGCATGCAAAGATAGGTAAGACATCATTCTTGATCCCAAGGAACTTTTCATCCAGGGCTACGGGCATGCAAATGACGGTAGGGAAAGTACACTAAGCAGAACATTGCTAAGGAAAGTCAAAGGGGTAAGAGGGCTCAGACGACTGGGAGTGAAGAAAATTCTCCTGGATTGGGTGGCATTTGAAATGGGCTTCCAATGATGAATGGTATATTTGCAAGGAAGTGGTATGGTGAGAACAGCCAAATAAAAGATCCAAAGCTGGAAAGAGAAAGGCATGTAGGGAAACAGTAGCAGTCTGGCTGAAATAAAGACTACAGGAAAGAGTCAAGTTGCTTGAAATGTGAGATTCCTACTTGTCTTACAAAGCCAGGGCCTGGAATGATATATAGTAATGTACTTAGTAGATAGCAGGGTTTTTCATAAAGACATTACCAAATTTAAAAGATCGAAGGCCTCTTTCCTCTGTCTACTTTCCCTGATTCCCTACTGTAAAAATTTACTTTCAGAAAACCTCATATCTGATTTTCTCAAGCCTCTTATGTCCATGCTGTTTTGTGGCCTATGTTATTCCCCCGAAATGCAAGGCAAAAGTTATATCCATTTCCTAATAAGGAGACTGAAAATCAGAAGTAAATTTCTGAAGTTTACACAAGGAAGGCAGTGGTGACGCAGCTTGTCTGTGTGACGACAAAACCCAAGCCATTTTTTTTTTTAGTTTGTTGACCTTATCACACTGTGCTGCAATTACTTGTTTGAATGTCTCTCTCTCCCAAGTTAAACTGTGAGGATCTTTTGGACAAGGTTCATATCTTGCTCAATTTTGTATTCTTAGAATCTAATTCAACAAATGACACAGAGCCGGACCCATGTAAGTTTTGTCAAATAAGGAATTATGGATTTTAGGCAACCAGTTACTGAAGGCAAAGAGTTCTTTTCTTTGTGAAAATGTAGCAGTAATGTCAATTGTATGACCTGTTATAGCAAACACTTAGTCGGTTTTATTCATCACTTGGCTATTTATAAAAATACAAAAACAGATATGAACTTCATGGATGTCTCTTCTCTCATGTTAATTCACACTTGCATATTTCCCTTTGTCTGTTCTGCGCAAAACTTGTTCCCAGCAATACTGAAAAAAATAAAATAATTGCCAATCCTGCTGGTATCCTTGGAGGACAAGACAAAAGTCTAGTTTCCTTGCCAATTGGGTTGCTATGGCCCATGGTTCAGAGACCCCACATCAAACTTCTCTGTAACTTGTGACACCACAGGGCACCATCGGCCTCTCAGCATCCTGTTTGAGCTGGTGCCCAGTAAAACTTTGGCCTGGATCGCAGCTTCCCTCAGCCTTTCTGTCCTCTCCCAGAAGTTTTTTATCATCTAAGAGCACTGGAATGACAATTTCCTTTTTCTAATTAGGATAAGAGAAAATCATTTGCTCTTTGGCTATTACTTCGCCTGACCCCACTAAAGCCCCAATCTCCTTTATCCTGAATTTTCATCCCATGGGTTTATGTACTCTGCCTAGTGCTTTTTCTATAAGAACTGTTATATTAAGCATTTCTCAAGAGACACATTACCTACTCTTCATGCGTGGCCCTTCCCTGGTTCTAGTTTCCAAGTATTGGAAAGACTGCCAGCATCTCTTCAAAGCTACAAAGTAGAAACCTTGGAATAGTATTGAATTCATCTCCTAGCCCATACTCAGAATGCTAAATTAGTTGCCAAGTTCTGCCAATGTTTTCTGTAACAAATTTTTCATAACTACCCCTTCCCTTCTATCCCTCGCTCACTACAGCTTTGTTGAGTTTCTTATATTTTCCCAACACTCTTTGCCTTTAGACTAGCCTTATTACTGCTGAGAAGGTATTTTCTCCATGTTCTGCTATAAATTGGGGGCTATTTCACTCTTTAAACCATAACGGAATCGCACAGGCCTTTTGATCACATCAAAAGTCTTTACCGTGTGCTTCATCAAGATGCTACGAATTACTGAATTCTTAACCTCCTCCCAAAATTCTCCCTCCCTTGACAGGATTATCTCTTTAATGATCCTACCCTACTCTGCTCTTTTAAGTTTTTATCTTCTGCTTCTCCATTCATTTAAATTGTTTTAGTAATTCTCTCCTTCCTTGGAGTCTTGCTAGGTAGATGCTGTACTATCAGGAAAAATTGATTTGGAAGGTCAGCATCACCTTCAAAATACAGGAACAATCTCTATTTCCACTGCTACCCCCTGGGACAGGCCACCGTCACCTCTTTCTAGGGCTGCAGCAATCAATTCTTTAGGTCTCCCCGCCCGCCCCTCTGTCTGTCCTCAATACAGCAGCTTCAATAACCTTTCAAAAATCAAATCAAATCACTTTACTCCTCTACTTAAAATCCAAAATGGTTCCCCCAAGTTACTCATAGTAAAGGCAAAGTCCTGTCCAGCCTACACATGCCCATGTAGTCTAGCCCTCTTCCCTCTCTGAGCTGGCATCATACTCTCTCCTTCTGCAATCCACTCCCGCAACAAAGGCCTGACCTCATACTTGCCAGGCATTTGCCATCCGTCCTGCTTAGGGCACTGCTTTCCCTTCCATCCACTCCTTCAGGTCGTTATTCAAATGCCATCCTACTCATCCATGAGTAAGGCCTACCCTGACGTCCCACCTAACAGTGCAATTCATCCCCTTTCCATGCTTTGTTTTTCTCCTTAGCACTGATCACCACCTCATATGCTAAGAATGGTTAATTCGCTTACTGCCCCTACGTACTAAAATTTGAATGCCCTGAGGGCAAGAAGTTTTATCTCTTTTGCTCATAAAACAGTGACAAGAACAATACCTGGCATACAGCAGTTTCTCAGTGCAAACTTGTTGAATGAATGAACTCAAAATATTAATTTACTACAAGTTTTCTATTTGGCCATTGTTACTATTCAAACTTCATAGAGATACAGAACGTATAAAACACAGCCTCTGCAGTGCAGAGGGCACATTCAATGCTTTAACTTTCCAATGTTTCACTCATAAGCAGCAAAACCATACCGCTTTTTTTTTTTTTTTTTTCTGTAGACACCAACAATGCATTTGCTGCCTTCAGAACCTAAAGGGAGCCTCTCAAACACCAGACCCACATCTAGGAGTCCAGTCTACAAAACTAGACACAGTTCAAAATGGAGCAAGAAGAGGCAGACATTATTGTAAAAGAATAATGAGGGCCAGGTTCGGTGGCTCACACCTGTAATCCCAGCACGTTGGGAGGCTGAAGCAGGCGGATCATGAGGTCAGGAGTTCAAGACCAGCCTGGCCAACATCATGAAACCCTGTCTCTACCAAAAATACAAAAATTAGCTGGGCATGGTGGTACTTGCCTGCAGTCCCAGCTACTCAGAAGGCTGAGGCAGGAGAATCCCTTGAACCTGGGAGACGGATGTTGCAGTGAGCGGAGATCAAGCCACTGCACTCCAGCTTGGGCAACAGAGTGAGACTTCGTCTCAAAAAATAAAAATAAAAAATAGAAATAATGAGAAAATGGCTGCCTTATATAGTAAGAAAAAGTTGTGTCTAATGGTCTTGATTACAAATCCTAGGACCTTATAAATGGAAGAGTCCGGATCTTTTTCAAGATCCTAGTTACCCAGGATCTTTTTATATATCACCTAGTTGATAAAGGCTGAGATCACCCATTGCTGCAATCCCAGAGACACCCTCCAGACCCCCCAAAAAAGGCAGATACTCAGTTTATAGAACCATTGGGGTACAAGATTCGATTAAAAAATACTCATGGAACTTGAAAAGGAGTTCTGAATGTGAAATGTTACACCTGTTGTCTTATATTTGAATTTCCATTATTTGTATAAAATGTTTTCCTTCGTTTTCATGAAATAAATAAGAGTCTGAATCCCTTGGCTGAGAAATCCTGTCATAAAACAATACTTTGCCAGCGTTCGCCCCTCCGTGTGAAGTGGCAGAGATGATGAGATGATCTCCTCAGCTCGGCGGGCCTGCGGGTGAGGGGGCCGCCATAAGGCGATCACTCAGGAAAACGCTGGAGCAAACAGATGGGGCCTCCGCTGTGCCCCGAAGGCAAACAGCCCCGGCCCTGCCGGACCCGGGCGGAGCGCATTCCAGAGACCTGAGTGCCTCCTTGACAATGCCCTGCCCCTGGCTTCCCAGACTTCAGACCTTCCCCTCCTTGATCTCTGGCACCGTGGAGGAATCGAAGAGAAGGAGGGTCCCGAGGGAGAGCGCATTTCAATCCTGCCTGGCTGTGTAGATAAAAGCTAACACCTGCTGGCGAGGCGAGGTGCGCCTGGAGCTGGTACTATCGGGGCCTCCCAGGTGTGAAGACCGCAGCGGGGGGCCGAGCACGGGGTGCAAGCTGAGAGCCGGGCGCGCGCTGCCGCTGTTCACACACAGGCTTCATCCCAGTGCTCTCAAAAAGAAGAGCGCTTCACCAGTGTGTTCCCACGTGTAATGTACCAGCTCTGCCCATGTGGGTGTCATCATAGGATTTTATTACTAATTTCAACTGTGGTGTTCCACTTCTGAAAATGCTATTTGGTCAAAAGTTTAGATTTTAAATACTCACAGAGAAGCACAGAATATTGCTCCGTGCAGCATTGTAATTATAGCAACAAAAAACATGGAAAACAATATCCATCAATAGAGTTAGTTTAAAACATTATGTCAGGAACATGTAATGAAATCATCTGTGGCTTATAAAAACCAAACATGGAAAGATGTCCATGATAGAGTAAATCTGAAACCTAAGTTGCAACACAGTATCAGAGCTGTATGATCTCATTTGTTAAAATACGTAAATGTGTTCATCTTTCCTTAGAGAAATATCTGCAAGAATATTCACAAACTACCTCAAGGGATTGTGGGACTCTTCATATTCTATTTCATATAGTCCTGTATGATTTAAAAGTTTGCAACAAGCATGTCCTATTTATATAAACAAAAAGCACATTCAAGCATGCATATGTGTGTGGTGTGTGTGCGCGCTTGTGTGTGTGCTTATGTGTGTGCGCGTGTGTGTGTAATTAAGTTTCCAAGCTTCAGGCATAATGAAATCCATAGTAATAAATGATACAGGGTAATGATAATTAATTTGTTATTAATTATATCTATAGAACAGACTTATATTGTGCCTTTTATCACTTCATAAGAAATACATGACACTAAAATTAGAAAATTGAGGTCATTTATAGGAAAACAATCTCTTTCCTTCTGAATAAAAAGCACCTGCAACGATCTATTGTTAATTCCAATTACTCCCTCTAACAAATAAGTGAAAATGTAGCTGATAATATAAATATAATACAAATTTAGGTGAAAACTGCAGTCTCTATGGAAATATCCTTTTCCCCCCACACACTCCCTCTCTTCTTACCCCACTCACCACCCACTCCCCCACCTAAATTCAGGCTCCAATACCTGAAAACCGTCCCTTTCACTTTCTTGTTTGTTCCTAAAGGATGGTGGCGTCAGGTTGTAAATCACCACAAAGAACACTCTTAGTGATGTCCCAAAATTTATTGTTCCCAGCTTTGCTAAGATTACTTATGATAATGCTCACTGTGAAAGAAAAACATAGCTCGACAAGTACATTTCCAGGCATTTAGACCTGGTTCTTGCTGCAAAATGTAGAGAGCAAGGAAAACAACTTGAAGACCAATAAAAAATAAAATAAAATAAAACCCTCATTACGTCTCTCATAAAAGACATGAGAAATAACTTAAAAATTCTAACTGGCTACTCTATGTTTAGAAAGGACCAAATTACAAAGGTTAGTCTATTTTTTGTTAAAGTGCACTTGTAACAACCTCTCCATAGATGATACATTTAAATGAACATTTCTCTGCTGCCATCTCGTGGATTATTTAGGTAATGTGGTCAAAGGCAAAGGCAAATCTAAAGTCCTTCCCACTAAAATTTTACTGGATGTGAAAAGTCATATTGATTACTTAGTCATTTATTTGACAGAACAAAACATAACAATGTATATAGCATGCTACATATAACATAGTAATCCTCATCCTAAGAACAAAGTTTAAGATCCTTTCCCTTTTAAATGTTGTTAACCTTGATAGAGAAAACAACAAAATGCTTTTTGCCATTGCATAAGCACTAATTACTACACAAGACATTACATCTCTATTCAATAATCACTAAAAGTAACGAGATCACACCATTGCACTCCAGCCTGGGCAACAAGAGTGAAACTCTGTCTCAGAAAAGAGGGGGCGGCGGTGGAAAGCAGGGCGTTGCTGCTGCATGCTCTCAGTTGGATATTTCTTTACCTTTGGTTGTAATTTAGATGGCTCTATGGGAAGAGAAGGGTGTTGGCCTAACAGATCATGCCTTCTGAACTAGATCCTGGCTTCCAAGATTCTACTTCTCCATGAGATTCTAGAACCTAAGTTTGGAAGGATTCAATATAGAATATTAAATACTCCAGGAGTAGAGCCTGGGATTGGTAGATTTAGGGGGGGAAAATTAGAACACCCAGTTAAATTAAAATTTCAGAAACACAATGAACAATTGGGACATACTTACCCTAAAAAGATCCTTGTTATTTACCTGAGAGTCAAATTTCTAATGGACATCCTGAATTTTATCTAGTTACCCCACATAAATGTTCTCCTTCCCCAAAGTACTATTGATGCCAGTTAAAGAACACAGATATTGCAACTAGAGAAAAATAAACTGCTTCTCTTTTTAACATAAAGTTATTTTTTAATCATTAAGATAAAATAGCAGCACGGTGGCTCACACCTGTAATCCCAGCACTTTGGGAGGCCCAGGCAGGAGGATTGCTTGAGCTTAGAAGTTTGAGACCAGCCTGGGCAAATCCTGTCTTTACAAAAAGAATTTTTAATTAAATTATAAAAAGATAAAATAGCATAAGAATACTCTGAGTAAGAGTTTTTCCAAATATTATGGGGATAAAATAAGGCAAATTATATCAAGGTTATAATTTAAAGGTAGAATTGAGGGTTGGTGGAATTATCCAGGTTAGTCATTCAGATATTTGGTAAGCACCACATTAGATAGGCACCATCCATGCTGGACACGGGGAAGAAGATGAACAAGACACAGCCCCTATTCCCAAGAAGCTTACAGTCTAGTAGAGGAAAGAGACAAAAAGAGATGATAAACATGTGATATAAATAGGAATATAAAGGAAATGGGGATTTCATGCCTGTCCTCTCCCTTCTCCCCTGCCCCCCAGCAAAGCCTAAAGTGCCTGGTCTCATCACTAATGAGATGTGACTATCACTTGAAGAGATTTATTTACAAGAAATAGACTAGAACTGTCTGCACTGATTCTTGATAAACATCAAAACCTATACATTGTCTGCCAGATAATAAAATGTCAAAGCTGGTAATAACCTTGGAGATCTCATCCAGCATGTGCGTTTTATGAACAGAAGCCTGCCATCCCCCAGCCAGCAGGCATCAAAGCAGCTGACCAACTTTATCCAGAGTTTTTCCTGGTTGCTGCTTCCTTAGGTGAGGTCTGGCCATGAATATGGTTAGGCCCATATCTGTTTCCAAATAATTTATTAATTCATGCTTCCAGGGACCAAAACTATTAAAGCAGAAAGAATTATCAAAAGAGTTACAAGAAAGCCTGCTGCCCACATTGGAACCAACACTCCAACCAGAGTACCATGCACAGTGAGCTTAGGAAAGTAAAGGAAAAAAGTTATTAACATCAGAGGTGATGCTTCCACCTTATTCAGCAAATAATATCTACTCATCCCATCCTTTGCCCTCATATAGTTGCTTCAAAAGGCTAATCTCTGAACTTTGATACAAACTGACCAGGAAAATTCACATTGTGTTGACAACTGGTTCACAGAAGCAGGTAGAGGGTAGACAATGACTGATAAACTACTCATGTTAGCTCTTTATGCTGAACGTCCTACTTGTTACGTTAACTTAAAAGAATAAAGAGGGGGAAGAAGAAAGAAGAATAGAGCTGAGATCCAGTCCCTGAGAAAAGGAGAAAACGGCATCAAAGTAGTGGAGAATATGTCTTCATTTTCCTCTAACTTCCAGTTCTTCCAATCTCTCCTTCCCTAGGACATCTTCCTCTTCGAAGTCCTTGATGTCATGTTGAGAAAGTCTTCTCTCCCTCTCCCATGTTCCCATATATGTAAGTATAGTATAGGCTGATCTCTTCTAGAAATAGGAAAATTGATTAAGACCATTCTCAATAAAATGTGAGTGATCAATAGTTTTCAACCTTCTCAATCCACCCAGTAGCACCTCCCTGTTCTAACAAAACTGGTAAAATTTCAGATAGAAACACAGAGATACTTCTAATCATCAAGGGTTTAGGTTGGGTGCAGAAGCTCACACCTGTAATCTCAGCACTTTGGGAGGCTGAGGTGGGAGGATGGTTTGAGCCCAGGAGATCAAGGCTCCAGTGAGCTGTGTTTGCACCACTGCACTCCAGCCTGGGCAACAGAGAAAGACACTGTCTCAAACACATACACACACACACACACAAGGTTTATTTCTCTGCACACCCCTCCACACATGCTCACGTACATCTGTAACAGTGAGATATAAGGGATCTCTGGACAATTTTTATGGTACATACCTTACCACTCCCCAGTTTACTACCCTCCATCTCAGTAAAATGCCCAATACTCATTTACATTTTGCACCTACTTACTCAAAACACTCAATATTTATCTATATTGTATTAATGCAGAAAGTATTTGTTATGTGTTATGGCTAGGACTCCTTGTCCTGAGGTTACCTCATTTTGCTCTGTTGGGCCATATCCTGCTAGTCAGCCTTTGTGTTTGAATCTACTCTGCAACCTAGGCCAAAACTCTGTGGTCAGACAGGCTCTTCCCTAATGGAAGAAAGATGACTATGGCTGCACTAGTGTACACCTTCCCACTTCCATTCCCACAACCACTGGAATTTGTTCAGGAACATGTCCAGTCAGAGACAGCATGCTGCAATGAGACCCCTGCTGGGAACTCTAGGAAAAGGACTTCGCTCATTCTCATGGAACATTAGCTTGTGTGGGTTGAGTCTGCTGCTGTCTATTGCTACCATGAAGGGAGAGTGAGAATAGAGCTACAACAAGCAAAGGTAAGATGAAAATGGAAATCAGGTCCTTGTGACATCATTTAAGCTCCTATGTCAAACTAAACTACACTCAAAGTAAGCCCTACTACTGAACTTTTTAGTTTTGTGAGCATTAAGTTCCTCCTTTCCTTATGCAGTTTAGATTTGATTTTCTATCACTTGCAATCAAAATAAGTTGATATCATTAGTATACTTAGGAATATCTGAGACAATAGGTGAGCTATGCCTCTCTAAAAGCAGGGCCAAGTGCCAGAAAGATTCCTTAAAATCAAAACTATTGTTTCCTTAATTAAAATTGCAATAAAAGGTCTAGAAGAGAAAGTTGAGAAAATGTCTCAGAATGTAAACCAGAAAGATGAAACCATGAAAACACAAGAAAAAAGTTGGAGAATGGAGATCAACTGAGGAAGCCCAGTATTAGTCAATTAGTCATTACAGGAGAAAAAAAGAGACAACTAACTGGGAGAAAATAGAAGAAAATTCATAGAGCTAAAAAGATGTAAGTGTACAGCACAGAATGCCATTAGGATAAATAAAAAGATTTATACCGAAGTGTATCCTTATAGAACTACAGGACTCCAAATAAAAGGTGAATATCCTAAAGCTTCTAGAGTTAAAAACAGGTTCCCTACAAAAGAATGGAATTTTGCATAATATTAGATTTCTCAACAGGGTCCCTGAATATTAGAAGACAATGTCTTTCAAATTTGGAAGAAAAAAAAGGTATGGGCCTACAATTCTATACTACATAGTACTGGACGTTCTGACCAATGCGATAAGAAAAACATAAGGACTGGAAGGAAAAAGATCAAACTGATTATTTGTAGATGCTTTCATCTCCAAAGCAGTTAACTCTTAGACCTAATAAGAGAGTTGAGAAAAGTTCCCAACTAAAAGATCAACTCAGCAATAATGTTGTTCTGCACTCCCCATTTAGAAAAGATAATTGAAAGTAAGCTACCGTTCACAGCAGCAACAAAATCAAGTGTGAGGAAAAAAAGCTTTATAGATACAAAAGTACTATTTTGACACACCCTTCTGGAAAAATTACACAGTATCTGAAAAAAATGACACCAACCCAGGGAGTGCAATAAAAAGAAATTCCCCAATGCAGCTCTGTGACTGGAACACGAAGTTAGAAGGTATGAAAAAGAACATTTTCAATGTCAGAATGGACTTCATTCTACAAATCATAGATCAGGAGGCTGAAAGAACTTAGTGAGATGGCCAAGCAGCATTATTTTTTTCTCAACAACAATTTTAAAAGCCACTCTAGAACTCTGAGAAAAAATTGAGAAATTACAAAAAAGTCATCAGCCAAATAGGAAGCATTCTCCTTCAAAGGCACAGGTTTAGTGAAGCAGTATATTTCCTTCTCTGCTGTTCCAATCCTACTGACTCAGTGTTAAATAATATTACGTGTTTACATAATAAGACTCTATATTTAAATCTCATAATGCTAATAATTTAAATGCTGTATTTATTTCTAACTTGTTTATTTGTTTGTTTGTTTTAGAGATGGGATCTCACTGTGTCACCCAGGCTGTGTCACCCACGCAGTGGTGTCATCATAGCTCACTGCAGTTTCCAACTTCTGGGCTCAAGCAATCCTCCTGCCTCAACCTACTAGGTAGCTGGCATTACAGGTACTGGCTGTACCTGGCTTATTTATTTATTTATTTATTTATTTATTTATTTGAAACAGAGTCTCACTATCACACAGGCTGGAGTACAGTGGCACAATCTTGGCTCACTGCAGCCTCGACCTCCTGGGCTCAGGCGATCTTCTCACTTCAGTCTCTCAAGTAGCTGGGATTACAGGCTCACTCTATCATGCCTGGCTAATTTTGTGTAGAGACAGGGTTTTGCCATGTTGCCCAGGCTGGTCCCGAACTCTGGGCTCAAGCTATTCTCCCACCTAGACCTCCCAAAGTGCTAGGATTAAAGTTGTGAGCCACCATGCCCGGTTTATTTTTTATTGATACATAATATTTAAAAATCAATGGGGTACATGTGATATTTTGTAACATGCATAGAATGTGTAATTATCAGGTCAGGTGAGGGTATTGAGGTGTTATTCATCACTTTGAGCATTTATCATTTCTACATATTGGGAACAACTCAAGTCCTCTCTTCTAGCTACATTGAAGTATACAATACAATGATTGATACTTTTTGAATATGATACAATATGAATGATTAACATATTGATGATATGTTAATATCATCAATGATACATATGATACAATATGAATGATTAACATATTGATGTTAATGATAATCACTCTTCTCTGCTGTGAAAAAATAGAACTTCTACCTTTTATCTAACTGTATGTGTATACCCCTTAACTTACCTCTTTTCAGACCCCAATCCCACCCACCCACCTTTGATACCTATCATTCTACTCTCTATCTTTCTGAGACCAACTATTTTAGCTCCCACAAATGGGTGACAACATGCAATATTTGTCTTTCTAGGCCTGGCTTATTTCATTCAACATGATGACCTCCAGTTCCACCATGTTTTTTTTTTTTTTTTTTTTTTTTT
>NC_045440.1:66551150-66647063 GCF_002776525.5 Piliocolobus tephrosceles
TTTTTTTTTTTTTTTTTTTTTTTTTTTTTTTTTTTTTTTTTTTTTTTTTTTTTTTTTTTTTTTTTTTTTTTTTTTTTTTTTTTTTTTTTTTTTTTTTTTTTTTTTTTTTTTTTTTTTTTTTTTTTTTTTTTTTTTTTTTTTTTTTTTTTTTTTTTTTTTTTTTTTTTTTTTTTTGAGACAGCATCTTGCTCTGTTGCCCAGGCTGAAGTGCAGTGGCACAATCTTGGCTCGCTGCAACCTCCACTTTCTAGGCTCAAGCAATTATTGTGCTTCTTGGTCTGCTGAGTAGCTGGGACTACAGGTGCCCACCACCACATCTGGCTAAGTTTTACATTTTTAGTAGAGATGGGGTTTCACCATGTTGGCCAGGCTGGTGTCGAATTCCCAGGCTCAAGTGAGCCTTCCACCTCGACCTCCCAAAGTGCTGAGATTACAGGTGTGAGCCACCAAGCCCAGCCTTATTTCATGATTTTTTAATGGTTTAATAGTATTTCATTGTGTATATGTACCACATTTTCTTTATCCAGTTATCCATTGACGGACATTTAGGTTGATTATATATCTTTGCTACTGTGAATAGTATTGCAATAAACAGTCAAGTGCAGGTCCCTTTGATACATTAATTCCTTTTCCTTTGGGTAGGTACCCAGGAGTGGGATTGATGGATACTATGATAGTTCTATTTTTAGTTTTCTGAGAAATTTCCATACTGTTTATCATAGAGGTTGTACTAACTTACATTCCCACCAACAGTGCATGAGAATGCCCTTTTCTCCACATCCTTACCACCATCTATTATTTTTTGACTTTTTAGTAATAGCCATTCTAGCAGGATAAGCTGATATCTCATGGTGGTTTTGACTTGAATTTCCCTGATAACTAGTGATATTGAACATTTTTTCATATACCTGTTGGCCATTTGTATGTCTTCTTTTGAGAATTGTCTATTCATGTATTTGCCCACTTTTTAATGGGATATTATTATTATTATTATTGAGTTCCTTGAATTCCTTGTATATTCTGGATATTAATCCCTTATCAGATGAATAGTTTGCAAATATTTTCTCCCATTCTGCAGGTTGTCTGTTCATTCTGTTGACTGTTACCTTTGCTGGCAGAAGCGTTTTAGTTTAATTAAGTCCCATTTGTCTATTTTTGTTTTAGTTGTCTGTGTTTTGTCTTTTTTTGTCTTAACCACAAAATCTTTGCATAGGCCAGTATCCTGAAGTGCTTTCCCTATGTTTTCTTTTATTCGTTTTATAGATTCAAGTCTTATATTTAAGTCTTAAATCCATCTTGTGTAGATTTCTTTGTATAAGGTGAGAGATAGGGGTCTAGTTTTATTCATTTGCATATGGATATCCAGTTTTTCCAGCCCCGTTTATTGAAGAGAGTGTCATTTCCCCAGTGTATGTTCCTGGTGCTTTTGTCAAAAATCAGTTGACTGTAAATATGTGGCTTTATTTCTGGGTTCTCTATTCTGCTCCATTGATCTATGTGTCTATTTTTATACCAGTAACATACTGTTTTGGTTACTGTAGCCTTGTAATATATTTTTGAAGTAAGGTAGTATGATGTTCCAGCTTTGTTCTTTTTGCTCAGGATTGCTTTAGTTATTTGGGCTCTTTCTGTTGTTGTTGTTCCATATGAATTTTCTAATTATTTTTTTCTAATTCTGTGAAAAGTGACTTTGGTATTTTCATAGGGATTGCATCAAATGTGTAGATCGTTTGAGGCAATGTAGTCATTTTATTAGTTGGTCAACTTGATAATTTCCAATCCACGAACATAAAATGTCTTTCCATTTGCTTGTGACCTCTTTAATTTCTTTCATCAGTGTTTTGTAGTTCTCCTTGTAGAAGACTTTCACCTTCTTGGTTAAATTTACTTTTAGGTTTTTTTTGTAGCTATTGTAAATGAGATTGCCTTCTTGATTCCTTTTTTGGCTATTTCGTTATTAGTGTACAGAAGTAGTACTGATGTCTCTAAAACAACCATTAGATTTTTTAGAATTTTAAAAATAAAGAAATGTTATTGATTTTTGTTATGTTGACTTCATCTGCAACTCCTAGCCTCAGGCGCTTCTCTCACTTCAGCCTCCCAAGTAACTGAAATTACAGACACACTATATGTTGATTTTGTTCACTGAAACTTTTCTGTATTTGTTCATCAGTTCTAAGAGGTTTGTGGTGGAGTCTTTTGGTTTTTCTGAATGTAAAATCATGTCATCTACAAAGAGGGGCGATATGACTTCCTTTTTTTTTTTTTTTTTTTTTTGAGACAGAGTCTCACTCCATTTTGCCCAGGCTAGAGTGCAGTCGTGCGATTGCGGCTCACTGCAACGTCCACCTCCTGGGTTCAAGTGACTCTCCTGCCTCAGCCTCCCCACTAACTGGGACTACAGGCACACAACACACCTCCACGTCTGGCAAATTTTTTGTATTTTTCATAGAGACGGTGTTTCATCATGTTAGCCAGGATGGTCTTGATCTCCTGACCTCATGATTTGCCCACCCTGGCCTCCCAAAGTGCTGGGATTACAGGCATGAGCCACTGCACCTGGCTCATTTCCTCTTTCCGAATTTGGATGCTGATATGGTTTGGATGTTTGTCCAAATCTAAAGTTGAAATATAATCCCCAATGTTGGAGGTAAGGCCTGGTGGAAGGTGTTTGGATCGTGGAGGCAGATCCCTCATGAATGGCTTAGCACCATCCCCTTGGTGATGAGTGAGTTCTTGCTCAGTTAGTTCACATGAGATCTAGTAGCTTAAAAGTCTGGGATCTCCCTCTTCTTCTTGCTTCCTGTCTCACTATGTGATACGTCTGCTCCCGCTTCACCTTCCACCAATATTGAAAGCTTCCTGAGACCCTCACCAGGAGCAGATGTTGGCACCATGCTTCCTGTACAGCCTGCAAGCCATGAGTTAATTCAACCTCTTTTCTTTATCAATTACCCAGCCTCAGGTATTTCTTTATAGCAATGAAAGAATGGACTACTAAGATCAGAGCAAAACTGAAGGAGATAGAGACACAAAAAACCCTCCAAAAAATCAATGAATCCAGGAGCTGGTTTTTTGAAAAGATCAACAAAATTGACAGACCGCTAGCAAGACTAATAAAGAAGAGAGAGAAGAATCAAATAGACGCAGTAAAAAATGATAAAGGGGATATCACCACCGACCCCACAGAAATACAAACTACCATCAGAGAATACTATAAACACCTCTACGCAAATCAACTAGAAAATCTAGAAGAAATGGATAATTTCCTGGACACTTACACTCTTCCAAGACTAAATCAGGAAGAAGTTGAATCCCTAAATAGACCAATAGCAGGCTCTGAAATTGAGGCAATAATTAATAGCCTACCAACCAAAAAAAGTCCAGGACCAGATGGATTCACAGCTGAATTCTACCAGAGGTACAAGGAGGAGCTGGTACCATTCCTTCTGAAACTATTCCAATCAATAGAAAAAGAGGGAATCCTCCCTAACTCATTTTATGAGGCCAACATCATCCTGATACCAAAGCCTGGCAGAGACACAACAAAAAAAGAGAATTTTAGACCAGTATCCCTGATGAACATTGATGCAAAAATCCTCAATAAAATACTGGCAAACCGGATTCAGCAGCACATCAAAAAGCTTATCCACCATGATCAAGTGGGCTTCATCCCTGGGATGCAAGGCTGGTTCAACATTCGCAAATCAATCAACGTAATCCAGCATATAAACAGAACCAAAGACAAGAACCACATGATTATCTCAATAGATGCAGAAAAGGCTTTTGACAAAATTCAACAGCCCTTCATGCTAAAAACGCTCAATAAAATCGGTATTGATGGAACGTACCTCAAAATAATAAGAGCTATTTATGACAAACCCACAGCTAATATCATACTGAATGGGCAAAAACTGGAAAAATTCCCTTTGAAAACTGGCACAAGACAGGGATGCCCTCTCTCACCGCTCCTATTCAACATAGTGTTGGAAATTCTGGCTAGGGCAATCAGGCAAGAGAAAGAAATCAAGGGTATTCAGTTAGGAAAAGAAGAAGTCAAATTGTCCCTGTTTGCAGATGACATGATTGTATATTTAGAAAACCCCATTGTCTCAGCCCAAAATCTCCTTAAGCTGATAAGCAACTTCAGCAAAGTCTCCGGATACAAAATTAATGTGCAAAAATCACAAGCATTCTTATACACCAGTAACAGTCAAACAGAGAGCCAAATCATGAATGAACTTCCATTCACAATTGCTTCAAAGAGAATAAAATACCTAGGAATCCAACTTACAAGGGATGTAAAGGACCTCTTCAAGGAGAACTACAAACCACTGCTCAGTGAAATCAAAGAGGACACAAACAAATGGAAGAACATACCATGCTCATGGATAGGAAGAATCAATATCGTGAAAATGGCCATACTGCCCAAGGTTATTTATAGATTCAATGCCATCCCCATCAAGCTACCAATGAGTTTCTTCACAGAATTGGAAAAAACTGCTTTAAAGTTCATATGGAACCAAAAAAGAGCCCGCATTGCCAAGACAATCCTAAGTCAAAAGGACAAAGCTGGAGGCATCACACTACCTGACTTCAAACTATACTACAAGGCTACAGTAACCAAAACAGCATGGTACTGGTACCAAAACAGAGATATAGACCAATGGAACAGAACAGAGTCCTCAGAAATAATACCACACAACTACAGCCATCTGATCTTTGACAAACCTGAGAGAAACAAGAAATGGGGAAAGGATTCCCTATTTAATAAATGGTGCTGGGAAAATTGGCTAGCCATAAGTAGAAAGCTGAAACTGGATCCTTTCCTTACTCCTTATACGAAGATTAATTCAAGATGGATTAGAGACTTAAATGTTAGACCTAATACCATAAAAACCCTAGAAGAAAACCTAGGTAGTACCATTCAGGACATAGGCATGGGCAAGGACTTCATGTCTAAAACACCAAAAGCAACTGCAACAAAAGCCAAAATTGACAAATGGGATCTAATTAAACTAAAGAGCTTCTGCACAACAAAAGAAACTACCATCAGAGTGAACAGGCAACCTACAGAATGGGAGAAAATTTTTGCAATCTACCCATCTGACAAAGGGCTGATATCCAGAACCTACAAAGAACTCAAACAAATATACAAGAAAAAAACAAACAACCCCATCAAAAAGTGGGCAAAGGATATGAACAGACATTTCTCAAAAGAAGACATTCATACAGCCAACAGACACATGAAAAAATGCTCATCATCACTCGCCATCAGAGAAATGCCAATCAAAACCACAATGAGATACCATCTCACACCAGTTAGAACGGCAATCATTAAAAAGTCAGGAAACAACAGGTGCTGGAGAGGATGTGGAGAAATAGGAACACTTTTACACTTTTGGTGGGATTGTAAACTAGTTCAACCATTATGGAAAACAGTATGGCAATTCCTCAAGGATCTAGAACCAGATGTACCATATGACCCAGCCATCCCACTACTGGGTATATACCCAAAGGATTATAAATCATGCTGTTATAAAGACACATGCACATGTATGTTTATTGCGGCACTATTCACAATAGCAAAGACTTGGAATCAACCCAAATGTCCATCAGTGACAGACTGGATTAAGAAAATGTGGCACATATACACCATGGAATACTATGCAGCCATAAAAAAGGATGAGTTTGCATCCTTTGTAGGGACATGGATGCAGCTGGAAACCATCATTCTTAGCAAACTATCAGAAGAACAGAAAACCAAACACCGCATGTTCTCACTCATAGGTGGGAACTGAACAATGAGATCACTTGGGAAGGGGAACATCACACATCGGGGCCTATCATGGGGAGGGGGGAGGGGGGAGGGATTGCATTGGGAGTTATACCTGATATAAATGACGAATTGATGGGTGCTGACGAGTTGATGGGTGCAGCACACCAACATGGCACAAGTATACATATGTAACAAACCTGCACGTTATGCACATGTACCCTAGAACTTAAAGTATAATAAAAAAAAAAAAAAAAAAGAAAAGAAAAGAAAGAATGGACGAATGGACTAACATAGATGCCTTTTATTTCTTTCTCTTGCTGATTGCTCTGCCTGAGACTTCCAGAACGATGCTGAATAGGGTTGGTGAAAGTAAGCATCTTTGTCTTGTTCCAGTTCTTACAGGAAAGGCTTTCAACTTTACCCCATTCACTAAGACATTAGCTGTTGGTTTGTCGTACACGGCCTTTATCAGTTTGAGGTATGTTCCTCCTATACCTACGTTGTTGAGCATTTTATCATGAAATAATGTTAAATTTTACTAAATGCTTTTTCTGCATCTATTGAAATGATTATATAGTTTTTCTTTGATTCTGTTGATGTGATGTATCATGTTTATTTATTTGCACCTGTGCATGTTGGCTCACACCCAGCACTTTAGGAGGCCAAGGTAGGAGGAATTCTTGAGTCCTGGAGTTCAAGACCAGCCTGAGCAACAGAGCAAGACCCTGTCTCTACAATATATATATTTTTAATTAGCTGGGCATGGTGGTGTGCATCTGTAGTCTCAGCTACTCAGGAGGCTGAGGCAGAAGGATCACTTGAGCTCAAGAGGTTGAAGCTAAAGTGAGCCATGATCATGCCATTCCACTCCAGCCTGGGCAAAAGAGAGAGATCCTGTCTCTAAAAACATTTTTTAATTAAAAATCTAAACAAAAAAAAATAGTGATTTGTATATGTTAAGCCATGTTTGCATCCCTGGCATAAATCCCAAATTGTCTTGATGCATTATCTTTTTACACGCGGTTGAATTTGGTTTGACAGCTTGTTTTTTGTTTCTTGTGTTTTTGTTTTGTTTTGGTTTGGTTTTTTGAGACAGAGTCTCACTGTCACCCAGGCTGGAGTGAAGTGGCGTAATCTTGGCTCACTGCAACCTCTGCCTCCTGGGTTCAAGTGATTCTCCTGCCTCAGTCTCGCAAGTAGCTGGGATTACAGGCATGCATCACCATGCCCTGCTAATTTTTGTATTTTTAGTAGAGACGGGGTTTCACCATGTTGGCCAGGCTAGTCTCAAACTCCTGGCTTCAAGTGATCCGCCCACCTTGGCCTCCCAAAGTGCTGGGATTACAGGTGTGAGCCATTGCATCTGGCCGATTTGACAGTATTTTTTGAGGATTTTTGTATCTGTGTTCATCAGTGATATTGGCCTGTAGTTTTCTTTTTTTGTTGTATCCTTCTCTGGTTTGGTATCAGGGTAATGCTGTCCTCACAGAATAACTTAGGGAGAATTTTCTCTTCTTCAATTTTTTGGAATAATTTTAGAAGGATTGATATTAGTTCTCTATGTTTGGTAGAATTTGGCAGTAAATTCATCCTGCCCTAGGTTTTTCTTTGCTGGGAGACTTTCTATTACTGATTCGATCTCACTACTCATTATTGGTTTATTCAGGTTTTCTATGTTTTCCTCATTCTAGGTGGGTTGTATGTTTCAAGGAATTTAACCATTTTCTCTAGGTTTTCCAGTTTCTTAGTGTACAGATGTTCATAATGGTATCTGGTGATCTTTTGTATTTCCATTGTGCCAATTGTAATGTCTCCTTTTCCATTTCTGATTTTGTTTATTGGGTCTTCTCTCTTCTTTCCTTGGTTTGTGTAGCTAGCAGTTTATCAATTTTATTTATCTTTTCAAAGAATCAACTTTTTTTCATTGATCCTTTGAATTTTTTTTAAGTTTCCATTTTATTTAGTTCTGATCTTTATTATTGCTTTCCTTCTGATTTTGGATTTGGTCTGTTTGCTTTTCGAGTTTCTAAGATGCATTATTAGATTGTTTACCTGAAATATTTTTACTTTTTTGATATAGGTGTTTATTGCTATAAACTACCCTCTTAGTACTGCCTCTGCTGTGTTGCACAGATTATAGTATATTGATTTTCATTTTAAAGAAATTGTTTTATTTTCATCTTAATTTCTTTATTGACTCAATGTTCATTCAGGAGCATGTGTTCAATTTCCATGTATTTGTATAGTTTCCAAAGTTCCTCTTGGTATTGATTTCTAGTTTTATCCCACTGTGTCTAAGAAGATACTTGCTATGATTTCAGTTTTTCTAAATTTGTTGAGACTTGTTTTGTGGCCTGACATATGGTCTATCCTAGAGAGTGTTCCATGTGCTGATGAAAAGAATGTGTATTTTGTAGTTGTTAAATAAAATGTTCTATAAATGTCTGTTTAGAGCCATTTGTTCTAAAGTCCAGTTAAAATCCATTTTTTTGTGTGTTGATTTTCTGCCTAGATGATCTGTCTAATGATGAAAGTGGGGTGTGGAAGTCTCCCACTATTATTGTATGGAAGTCTCTCTCTTTAGATATAGTAATATTTGCTTTATGAATCTGGTGCTCCATTGTTGGGTGCACATATATTTAGCTTATTATTTCCTTCTGCTGAATTGATCCATTTATTATTACATAATGACCTTTTTTGTCTGTTTTACTGTTTTAGCTTAATGTCCTGTTTACCTGATATAAGTATACTTACTACTGCTTGCTTTTGGTTTCCGCTTGCATAGAATATCTTTTTCCATCTGTTTACTTTCATTCTATACATATCTCTACAAGTAAAATCAATTTCTTCTAAACAGCATGTCGTTGGATCATTGTTTTAATCCACTCAGCCAGTGTATATCTTTTAAGTGAAGAATATAATCCATTTATATTCAAGATTATTATTGATATGTGAGGTTTTAGTCTGTTATATTGTTAATTATTCACTGGTTGTCTTGTACATTCTTTGTTCCTTTCTTTTTCTCTTATTGTCATTTTTGTTTGGTGGTTATCTGTAGTGGTACCATTTGAGTCCTTCTCTTTCTCATTTGTGTGTTTGCTTTCCTAGTGAGTTGTATACTTTTGTGTGTTTTCATGATGGTAAATGTCATCCTTTTGCTTCCAGATTTAGGAATCCCTTGAGCATTTTTGTAGGGCTAGAGTGGTGATGATTAATTCTCCTACTTTTATTTATCTAAGAAAGACTTTTTCTCCTTCGTTTATAAAGGATCTTTTTGCTGCATATGTTATCTTGGCTGGCAGTTGTTTTCTTTCAGCACTTCAAATACATTATCCCATTCTCTCCCTGGCCTGTAACATTTCTGCTGAGAAACCTGCTATTAGTCTGTTTGCCTGATGGGGGGTCCTTTAAAGGTAACTAGACGCTTTTCTCTTGCTGTTTTTAGAATTTGTCATTGACTTTCAACATTTTGACTATAATGTGCTATAGAGAAGATCTTTTTTATTGTGTCTGTTTGGGGATTACTGGGCCTCCTGTATCTGGATGTCTAAATCTCTTGTTATACTTGGGAAGTTCACATCTATTATTTCATTACATTGATATTTGAATGCTTTCATTGTCTCTTCGCCTTCTAGGATACCAATAATTTCTTTATATGGTCACTTTATGGTCTCCCATCTATCAAGAAGGAAGGCTTTGTTCATTCCTTTTTATTGTTTTTCTTTATTTTTCTCTGACTGGGGTATTTCAAAAGATCTGTCTTTAAGTTCTGAGATTTATTTTTTTATTTTTTTTATTTTTATTTTTTTGTAGAGACAGGACTCTCCTGTTACCCAGGCTAGAGTGCACTGCAACCTTAAACTCCTGGGCTCAAGTGATCCTCCCACCTCGGCCTCCCAAAGGTTGGGAATACAGGTGTGAGCCACCATGCCCAGTGCTTCTTTCTTTTGTTTGATCTACTCTATTGCTGAAGCTTTCAAATGTATTTTGTAATTAATTAAAAGAATTATTCAGTTCCAGATGTTCTGTTTGGTTCTTTTTTATGATATCTATCTCCTTGATAAATTTCTCATTCATATCCTGAATTGTTTTTCTGATTTATTTGTATTGTTTTTTCAGTTAGATGCAAGCCACATGCTGGTCTACCCTTGTGCCTCAGCCCCTGGTGCAATGGCTTATGGTTGCTTACACCTGAGAGTCTCTTGTATCTAACTGAGTTTCTTTAGAATCAATAATTTTAATTCTTTTTCCAGGCAGTCATTGATTTCTTTTTGATTTGGATATATTTCTGGAGAATTATTGTGTTCCTTTGGAGGTGTCATACTTCCCTGCTCTTCATGCCTCCTGTATCCACATGTTAACATCTGCATATCTGGGCCGGGCACGGTGGCTCACGCCTGTAATGCCAGCACTTTGGGAGGCAGAGGTGGGCAGATCACGAGGTCAGGAGATCAAGACCATCCTGGCTAACATGGTGAAACCCCGTCTCTACTAAAAATACAAAAAAGAAATAGCCGGGTGTGGTGGCGGGCGCCTGTAGTCCAAGCTACTCCGGTGGCTGAGGCAGAAGAATGGTGTGAACCTGGAAGGAGGAGCTTTTAGTGAGCCGAGATCATGCCACTGCACTCCAGCCTGGGTGACAGAGCGAGCCTTTGTCTCAAAAAAAAAAAAAAAAAAAAAAAAAAAAACTGCACATCTGGTGTATTAGCCGCTTCTTCCAATTTTTTGAATTTGCTTTCATATGGGGAGGACTTTCTCCTGAGGATGAATC
The DNA here is from genome assembly GCF_002776525.5 of Piliocolobus tephrosceles. Classification (NCBI taxonomy): domain Eukaryota; kingdom Metazoa; phylum Chordata; class Mammalia; order Primates; family Cercopithecidae; genus Piliocolobus; species Piliocolobus tephrosceles. The sequence goes on from NC_045440.1 coordinate 66,561,701, forward strand.
CATGATGACAGTTGGGTAAAACACTTTGACTTTTATTCTGGGTCTGTGCAATAATGTAGTCTGTGTATGATACTCTGTATCGGAGTAGTCAAGATTTCTTTGGTGGCTTATAGTGTGGTATTTGTGGAGGCTGTGTGCAGTTTTATTAGGGACTGGGATGTCAGCTAGCCCAGTCTTTGGGCTCTAGTGGTGGGAGCCATGGGCTGATCATGCCTGTCCTTTGGTGGCATATGCTGGCACCAGTGTTAGCAGTGTTAGCAGGTACATGCGGATCAATTTTTGGGCCTCCACATGGCTTACTCAGATGCTAGTAGTGGCATCCATGGACCAGGCAGGTAGGCAGGTTCTCAGGCACCTGGGCAACCAGTGTGGTGTGGGTCGTGGCAGTGACAGGATGACCCTCCATGTCTCATGCCATGCAGTGTGCACTGATGTTGGTGGTGGCTGCAATGGGCTGGGCAAGCCAGTCTCCAGGCCCACAGGTGGCACATGCAGGTAAGTGCCAGCTGTGGTTTTAGTGGCCAGGTGGGTAGGCCCAATTTCAGACCCTCAGGAGAGTGTTCAGGTACCAATGATGGTGGGTTGGGCTGGTTAATAACCTGGCTCTGATTGGGTGCTCTGGTATGAGGTGGGATGACTTGTTCTCAAAACCCCCAATCATGTGTACAGGAGCTGGATGTGGTAGGTAAGGACAAGGCAATCTCCAAGCCACCAGCAGAATGCTCGAGTGGTAGACAGCAGCAGCTCTGCTGTTGCTCTGCCACAGGGTGTGAGGGAGTGCTTTGGTGATAGCAGCCTAGGCCAGCAGCTGGGGAGCACACATGCTATTCATGCCTCAGCTCCTGGTGCAGCAGCCCACAGTCGCTTGTACTTAAGCACCAGGGTTAACAGCCAGCTCTTCTCGTACGCCTCAGTCCCAGCACCAGAGGGCTCCAGAACAGTGAGGAGTTTGTTGGGGATGGGGCTCTAGAATGGCACCTCACTTGCACCTCAGTCCTAAAGGCAGCTGCACACCTCAGCCATGCTTTCACCCCCAGTGCAGTAGCTACAGTTGCTTGCACCTAAGCCCCAAAGCCACAGCCTGTGTTTTTGTCGCACTTTAGACCTGGCACCACTGGGTTCCAGGCAGTCTACTGAGGATAGAGTTCTAAAATAGTAACTCGCAAAAAACATCCCATGCTCTGTTCTCACTCATAAGTGGGGGTTGAACAGTGAGAACATATGGGCATATGGAGGGGAACATCACACACTGGGGCCTGTCAGGGGGTAGGGGGAAAGGGGAGGGGTAGCATTAGGAGAAATACCTAATGTAGATGATGGGTTGATGGGTGCAGCAAACCACCATGGCACATGTACACCTATGTAACAAGCCTGCACGTTCTGCACATGTATCCCAGAACTTCAGTATAATTTTAAAAATCTCAAATTTTAATTGGAAAAAAAATGCCATGCTCATAATTAGAATAATTAATATCATTTCAATGACCATACTGCCGAAAGCAATCTATAGATTCAATGCAATCCCCATCAAAATACCAATGTCATTTTTCTTTTTTTTTGAGACGTAGTTTTGTTCTTGTCACCCAGGATGGAGCGCATTGGTGCCATCTCAGCTGACTGCAACCTCCACCTCCAGGGTTCAAGTGATTCTCCTGCCTCGGCCTCCCCAGTAGCTGGGATTACAGATGCCCACCATCACACCTGGCTAGTTTTTTTTTTTTTTTTTTTTTTTTTTGTATTTTTATTAAAGATGGGGTTTAACTATGTTGGCCAGGCTTGTCTCGAACTCCTGGCCTTAGGTGATCCACCTGCCTTGGCCTCCCAAAGTGCTGGGATTACAGGCATGAGCCACGGTGCCCAGCCCAATGTCATTTTTCATAGAATTAGAAATAACAATTCTAAAATTCACATGGAATCAGAAAAGAGTCCAAATAGACAAATTAATGTTGAACAAAAAGAACAAAGCTAGAGGCATCACATTACCCAACCTCAAATTATACTCCAAGGATATAGCAACCCAAACAGCATAGTACTGGCATAAAAATAGACACATAGATTAATGGAATAGAATAGAGAACCCAGAAATAAAGCCACATATTTACAACCAACTGATTTTAGACAAAGGTGCCAAGAACACACACTGGGGAAAGGACACCCTCTTCAATAAATGGTGCTGAGAAAATTGGATATCCATATGCAGAAGAATTAAACTAAATCCCTGTCACCATATACAAAAGTCTACTCAAGATGGATTAAAGACTTAAATGTAAGACTTGAAACTATTTAAAAATACTAAGGGAAAACTTTTCTGGACATTGGTCTAGGCAAAGAATTGCCTTTGGAGGTCTTAGAGTACCTAAGACCTCAAAAGAATAAACAACAAAAACAAGGCACAAATTGGACTTGATTAAACTAAAGAGCTTCTGCACAACAAAAGAAACCATCAACAGAGTGAAAGACAACATGCAGAATGGAAGAACTTTGCATTCAATAGAGGACTACTATTCAGAATATGCTCAACTCAGTAACAACAAAAAACAAGTAACACCATTATAAATGGGTAAAGGACATGAATAAACATTTTTCAAAAAAAGACACAAATAGCCAACATGCATATGAAAAAATACTCAACATGACTAACCATCAGAGGAATGCAAATTTAAACCACAAAGAGATGTCATCATACATCAGTGAGAATGACCATTATTAAAAAGTCAAGAAATAACAAATGTTGGCAAGTGTATTAGTCCATTTTCATGCTGCTGATAATGACATACCCAAGACTGGGAGAAAAAATAAGTTGAATTGGACTTGCAGTTCCACATGACTGGGAAGGCCTCAGAATCATGGTGGGAGGCGAAAGGCACTTCTTACATGGTGGCAGCAAGAGAAAAATCAGGAAGGAAAAAAAAAGCAGAAACCCCTGATAAACCCACCAGATCTCATGAGACTTATTCACTATCACAAGAATAGCATGGGAAAGAACAGCCCCCATGATTTATTTACCTCCCCCTGGGTCCCTCCCACAACATGTGGGAATTCTGGGAGATACGATTCAAATTGAGATTTGGGTGGGGGCAGAGCCAAACCATATCAGTGAGGATGTTGAGTAAAGGGAACACTTATAGACTGTTGGTGGGAATGTAAATTAGTACAATCTCTATCAAAAGCAGTATGGAGATTTCTGAAAAAAATAAATAAAAATAGAACTACTATTTGATCCAGCAATCACACTAGCCAATGGAAAATCATTATATCAAAAAGATACCTGTATTTGTATGTGTATCAGTACTATTCACAACAGCAATGGTATGTAATCCACCTAACAGTTCATCAACAAATTATTGGATAAAGAAATATGCCAGGCAGCTGGGTACAGTGGCTCATGCCTTTAATCACAGCACTTTGGGAGGCTGAGGCAGGTGGATCACTTGCGATCAGAAGTTCCAGACCAGCCTGGCAAACATGGTGAAACCCTGTAATCCTAGCTACTCTGTTGGCTTAGGCAGAAGGATCACTTGAGCCTAGGAGGCAAAGGCTACACTCCAGCCTGGGTGACAGAATAAGAGTCTGTGGAGAAGAAGAAGGAGAAGGAGAAGGAGAAGAAAGAAGAGGAGGAGGAGGAGGAGGAAGGAAAAGAAGAAGGGGGGAGGAGAGGAGGAGGAGGGGGAGAGGCAGAGGGAAGAGGGGGAGGGGGAGGGGGAAAGGAAGGGGAGGGGGAGAAAGGAGGAGAAGGAGGAGGACAAAGAGGAGGAGGAGAAGGAGGACAAGAAGGGGAAGAGGGGGAAGAAGGAGAAGAGGAGGGAGAGGAGGAGAAGGGGGAGGGGGAGAAGGAGGAAGGTGCAGGGGAAGGGGGAAGAGAGAAGAGAAGAAAGAAGAGGAGGAAGAGGAAGAAGAACTATGCAAAGGTTGCACTTTAGTCTGGGTGACAGAATGAGACAAGAAGAAGAAGAAGAGGAAGAAGAAGAAGGAGAAGGAGAATAAGAAGGGGAGGAGGAGGAGGAGGCAGGGGAATGGGAAGAAGAAGAAAGAGGAGGAGGAGAAGGAGAAGGAAGGGGAGGGGGAAGGGAGAGGGAGGGGGAGGGAAAAGAAAGAAGAAGAGAAAGAGGAAGAACTATGCTGGGCACACTTGTAATCCCAGCACTTTGGGAGGCCAAGGCAGGAGGATCACTTAAGTCCAGGGATTAGAGATCAGCCTGGGCAACATGTGGGATCCCTATCTCTATAAAAAATAAAAAATGAAAAAATTAGCCAGGTGTGGTGGCACCTGCCTGTAGTCCCAGCTGCTTGGGAGGCTTGAGGTGGGAGAATTACTTGAGCCCAGAAGGTCGAGGCTGTAGTGAGCTGTGACCACACCACTGCACTCCAGCCTGGGCAACAGAATGAGATCCCCATCTTAAAAAAATAAAAATTAAAAAATTACTAAAAGAAATATATGTATATTTATTATATACACACACACACAATGAAATACTATTCAGTCATTTAAAAAAATAAATCATGTATTTTGCAGCAACATGGATGAACTGGAGGCCATTCACTTAAGTGAAAAAACTCAGAAAGCCAACTACTACATTTTCTCACTTGCAAGTGGGAGCTAAATAATATGTAAACATGGACATAAAGTGTAGAATAATAGACATTGGAGTCTTGGAAGGGTGGAAGGGCAGGAGGAGGTGAGAGATGAAAAGTTAGTTAGTGGGTATAATGTACACTGTTCAAGTGACAGTTATGCTAAAAGCCCAGACTTCACCACTGTGCAGTATATCCATTTAACAAAACTGCACTTGTACTCTGTAAATGTAGACACAATTTAACATTCAACCCTTCATTTTAAAAAATTGAGGCTGGGCACAGTGGCTCACACTTGTAATGCCAGCACTTTTGGAGGCCGAGATAGGTGGATTGCTTGAGCTCAGGAGTTCGAGACCGGCCTGGGCAACAAGATGAAACCCTGGCTCTACAAAAAATACAAAACTTAACCAAGTATGGTGGTGTGCACCTGTAGTCCCAGCTACTTGGGAGGCTGAGGCAGGAGGATGGCTTGAGCCTGGGAGGCGGAGGTTGCAGCGAGCCAAGATCACACCACTGCACTCCAGCCCGGGTGACAGAGTGAGACCTTCTCTCAAAAAAAAAAAAAAAAATGAAAGAATGGGCAAAAAGTAATCAATTGAGCAATAAAAAATAGATTTAAAAAGGGGGAATCCCCAAAACAGAAGAATAAAATGACACCTTGCTGTAGCTGCTTAGACCTCAGGCATGTGAAGGACCCAGTGCAAGCTTCCTCCCTGAGGAAGGGGCAGTGCAAGTTTTTAAGGCTCTAGAATCAACTTGGCATTAACTGCCAAATATAGTCAACCCTCTAGAGGGTTTGTTTTTTCAGGCTTCTTTATGGATTATAAGGCTGTCACATTTCACTTTTTTCATGAGCACCATCTAAAACCCACACTAGAAGTTAATTCGCAAAACAGAAGTCTCACTGTGATGATAGGACACAGAGAGTCTAGAATCAGGAACATACTGTTTGCCATTGAATTATCTGGCTGGGCCACGCATGTGGACAGGATAAGATTCTGACCATAAGAGGACTATTAATCAAAGATGCCCCCAAGGCCAGGCGCAGTGGCTCACGCCTGTAGTCCCAACACTTTGGGAAGCCGAGGTAGGCGGATCACTTGAGGTTAGGAGTTTGAGAGTAGCCTGGCCAACATGGTGAAACCCCATCTCTACTAAAAATACAAAAATTAGCCTGGCGTGGTGGTGGGTGCCTGTAATTCTAGATACTCAGGAGGCTGAAGCAGAAGAAACACTTGAACTCGGAAGGCAAAGGTTGCAGTGAGCTGAGATCATGCCATTGTTTCAAAAAATAGAAATAAAAAATAACAAAGACGCCCCTAAAAATCTATTCTGGGGTCAGCCCACCTAAAAGAGGAAGTGCTGCAAGGCATAATCACAGCAAAGCACACCTCCAAACAAAGTGATACTACTACAGAAACAAGGGTGGAGAGGTCAATCTAATGCGTCAGGCAGACACATAGCAACTAATTCTAAACCCAGGAAAATTATACAGGCGAAGATCTTTGACTGCAGATATAGACAGGGCCTAAGAATCCCACATTATTCCTAACTAAAAGACGCTTGTCCTTTTACCAGAGAGCAGTGAGGAGCAGTGGCACAGATGCGACCCTGGGTGATTGCTGGCGGCTGCCCTAGTTTGTCCCCAGTGTGTACACACAGGGTCGCATCTGTGTGCTGCTCCTCACTGCTCTCTGGTAAAAAGATCTTGCCTCTCCCTGGCTCCAGAGATGGGTACATGGTTAGGTTAATCCCAGAGCGCCTCTGCATCCCAGCCACATTGCTGGGTAGGGTTGGACAATGGCCAACCTGTAGCTAGGAAGCAGACCTCCTGTTGCCTCCCAGATTGCAGCCCTAGATGGGGAGTTCTGGAGTAGCCTGAGCATTGGTCCCCACCACTTGGGAAAAGCCCTTCCACAGTAGTCTATGGAGGCAAAAATGAAGCCAACATGTGCACAAGTTCCAATGGCGTTTAAATCTCTAGATCCAGCGGACCCTGGGGCAGGTTCTATGCCTGCCCTTTCTGCAGTTTATCTATAGGAACTGATGCATTCTTTTTGGCTTTAACTAAAGTTGGGTGAAACAGCACTAATGCCTATCATCTGCATAACAATTTTATTGAAGACACTCACCTCTTTGGGGAAATAAATGTAACATAATCTTTTTTTTTTTTTTTCAAATGACTGCCTCAAGCACAACACTGAGCATCCCTCTCATCTTTTAAAAATATGCACAGATTAAATGCCTTTCAGTTGTTAAAGGGTCAGCAAAGTTTTTCTGTAAAGAGCTAGATAGTAAATATTTTAAGCTTTTTGGGCCACATATGATCTCTATTGCATATTCTTGTTTATTTTACAATCCTCTAAAAATGTCAGAACCATGAGCTGGGCTGCATCTGGCCCATGGGTTATTAAAATAGCTCAGCTTTGGGCTTCAATCTCGTTGTTAGGATAGGCGCTTTGGGCCCTGAGAGCCCCGACATGTTCCTGCTAAGTGGACTGGACTGCCAGGACTACATGTCCTTTGACACTGAGAAAATTCTGTAGCTAGTCCCACAGGCAGCTGAATAAGTCAGTAAGTCAGTGGGAAGTCCAGTATGACCAGCAGAGCTAGGAAGAGGGTAGGGCAAGCAAGTCCCCCAGGGCATAAGATTTAAGGAAGCTCTCCCTCTCAGGTGCCAATTCTGCATTTGCACAAACCTGAGAGTACCACCTTACATTGTCTGCCTTGGGCACCATCTCTTGCCTCATCCTTATCCCAGAGTGGATGACCACCACCTAACTGCTCATTCTGGAGGCCAGGGGAACCAGCTTGCCTGCTGTTTACTACAATGTGTGCTGCTTGATCAAAAAGCACTGGGCTCTTGGCCCTGGCTTCTCCTGGAACAAAACCCACTGACAATGTTTGTGTTATCTCAGCCCATGAAATCACCCTCATGGGACTTGGGAACAAGAAAAACCAACACAAATACACTGAGGCTCATGCTTTCATCATGCTGTGAGTATGAAAAGCCACTTGTTTCTGACCCAGGAGTCTGACATCGTCTGCTAGCAGATATGAAATCATAGCAGGCTAGTAAGTTGGGTAAAATCATACCCTTCATACTTCTCAGCCCTCATATCTGATGCAAAATCTCCACCCATCCCTACTCCTATGACCATCTCAATCATGGGCTGGATGCCAACTACAGGGGCTCATAGCAGGGTTGTCTGTCTTTGTAATACCTTCTCTCCTTTCATCTTAAGGCTGGAGTTGGGGGAAGGCAGGAAGGATTAGGGAGACCAAAATGTGACGTACTTGCCTGCCTGCCTCATGGTGGTAGGAAGGAGCCCTCATGATTGGACTTGGTTCTCCCTGATGCTGGTGGTCTCTAAACAGCTACCTGTTTGTTCTTGGGTTGCTGTAAGCTTCACCATGGCTCCTTTCATTGCTGAGAAGCCCCTCAAGGAGGAAAAGCCTAGTCCCCTTTGACCCTGAGAGTGGTAATATCCTAACCCCCTCTTGAGGTGGGTTGCCTTCTCTCTTGACCTAGGTGACTCTACATTTCCTGCCCTTCCTTAAACCTCCAAGCTCCTTCACAAGGAGCCCAAAGAACCTCTGGATACCTCTTCTAGAGCCTCTGAGGACTATGAACATTTAGAATGGGGTGGCAGTTGCCACCTTCTATCCAGGCATGCCACATCAAGGTCCTTTCAAGCTCTCCTGACACAGGCTACTTTTATTGATCTCACATCTTCAGAAGCCACTGGATAGACACACGGATATTGGTTTCTATGTACACATTAGTGCCCCAGATTCTTATGCAATATATTGCAAGCTCTCTCTAGGCTCTTCAAGCTCACTCCACTGAAGTGACAATACAGGAAGGGCCTGTAAGCACTCTTGGTCTCAGATTGATTCTCTTGAACCCACCCTCCCCACTCCCTGGGTTTGGGGAAAACCCTCACTCTTCTCCCCATGAAGAGAGGAAGTGGCCTTCTGCTACAGAAACTGTTTTCCTGAAAGGCCAAGGTGTCACTCCCCCTTCCCAAGACTTTCCTTATGTACACCTGGGGGTGAAGGAAGTGGTTGATAATGTAAATTTGGAATTTGGCAGAGCTGAGCAACAGAAATGAGAGAATCTAGAATGCTTTGTTCTCCGCTTTGGGCCTTGCCTGCAATTCCAGGATAGTAAGAAAGGCCCTTCTTAGTTCATTTTCTGTAGCTATAACAGAGTACCACAGATTGGGTAATTCATAAAGAAAAGAAATTTATTTCCTACAGTTCTGGAGGTTGGGAAGTCCAAGGTGAAGAAGCTGTATCTGGTGAGGGCCCTCTTACTGTGCCATAACAGGGCACGATATCACATGGTGAGAGAAGCAGCAAGAGCATGCCAGCTCAAGGTCTCTCTTCCTTTCTCATAAAGCCACCAGTACCATCATGGAGACCAACCTTGATAACCTTACCTAATTCTAGTTACCTCACAAAGACTCTACCTCCTAATGCCATCAGTATATAAATTTGAGGATTAAGTTTTTAACACATGAAATTTGGGAGACATATCCCAACCACAGCAGGCCCCATTGAATATACTGACACAGGTATTTGTAAGACATGTGTCTTTTGTCTTTTAGTTTTTGTTTTTGTTTTTGTTTGAGATGGAGTCTCACTCTGTCACCTAGGCTGGAGTGCAATGGCACAATCTTGGATCACTGCAACCTCTACCTACCGGGTTCAAGCAATTCTCCCACCTCAGCCACCCAAGTAGCTGAGATTACAGGCATGCACCACCACGCCTGGTTAATTTTTGTATTTTTAGTAGAGGTGGAGTTTTGCCATGTTGGCCAGGCTGGTCTTGTACTCCTGACCTCAAGTGATCCACCCGCCTTGGCCTTCCAAAGTGCTGGGATTAGAGGCGTGAGCCACCACGCCCAGCCAGACATAGGTCTTTCAAAACCACACTTGAAATGCTCATAGGCAACAATACTGCATTGTTAGGTCTCACTCTAACAACAGGAAACCTCACGCTATTTTCTTCATTCTTTTTTTTTTTTTTTTCCTTTCAAGAGTCTCGCTCTGTCACCCAGGCTGGAGTGCAGTGGCGCGATCTTGGCTTACTGCAACCTCCGCCTCCTGGGTTCAAGTGATTCTCCTGCCTCAGCCTCTGAAGTAGCTGGGATTACAGGCATGCGCCACAATGCCTGGCTAATTTTTGTAATTTTAGTAGAGACAGGGTTTAGCCATATTGGTTAGGCTGGTCTCAAACTCCTGACCTCCAGTGATCCACCCGCCTCAGCCTCCCAAAGTGCAGAGATTACAGGTGTGAGCCACCATGCCCGGCCACACTATTTTCATAGTTTTTAGCATATGTGTTAATAGCACAAATGAAAGCTAGTCTCAAATTTAAGGAGAAATTTTCAAGAGAAATTTAGAATACATTCAAACATAGTAAACGAAAAAGTCAACTTCAGAAATTGGAAAAGCAAACATTTCCTTACTAGAAGTATTAAAACTATTTTCTGACTCAATAGAGTGCTTACAGCTATTTCATTGCTCAAATTACTATCATGTGCACCAATGGGAACATTGCCAAAAGTAGCTATTTGTATAGTTTGGGGTTGGCCTTAAAGGGGTCTAGATTTTTAGAGCAGCGGTTCTCAAACTTCAGCACTATATACATAAGATTCCCCTGGGGCACTTGTTAAAACACCAAATACTGGGTCCTGTCCCGAGTTTCTGACTCAGTAGCAACTGTCAAGTGGGGTCTGACAATTTGCATTGCTAATAAGTTTCCAGTGACGCCATGCTGCTGGTCTGGGAATTACACTTAGAGAAGAATTGCTTAGGGCATCATTTTCTAGCTCTGAAAAGCCAGTCAACAAAATCCAATCTGTCACATGCTTGTATAAATAAAGTTTTATTGTAACAGTGAAATAATATGCATATTGGTCTCTTCTCCCAGTTCCTGACAGAGCTCCTAAATCTCTTGGAATTTCCTGGATGATAGGACCATCTTTTGTTCTAATGCGGTGACTCTTGGTGCGTTCCTGGATAGCCTCAAAACGAGGGGTTGGTTGCCAGGTGAATAAACTATGTGATCAGAGGGTTTGAACTTTCAGCCCCATTCCCTGACCCTCTGGGGAGGGGAGAGGCACAAAGGTTGAGTTGATCATCAATGGCCTGTACTCACTCATGGCTATGTAATGAAGCCTCCATTAAAACCCTCCAAAAAATGGAATCAGGAGAGCTTTGGATTGATGAACACATCCACATGTTGAAGGGTGAACAACTACATGAGGACAGAAGCTCCTGCTCTTGGGACCCTTCCAAAGCTCACCCTATGCATCTCTTTATCAGGCTGTTCATCTATATCCTTTGTTATATCCAGTATTAATATGACAAGCTGATAAAATGTGTTTCCCTGAGTTTTGTGAGCTGTCCAGGGTAAATTAATCAAATTTGCTAAGAGGGGGTCATGGGAATCCCAACTTATGGCCAGTAGATCAGAAATACAGGCTAAAACCTGGGACTTACAAATGGTATCTAATGTTGGGGCAGTCTTGTGGGCTTGAGGCTTAACCTGTGGGATCCAATACTATCTCTAGGTATAGTGTCAGAACTGAACTGAATTATAGGACACCAAGTTGGTGTCCACTGGAGAATTGGTTGTTGGTGGAAGAAATCCCCGCACATTTTGGTGAGCAAAGGTGAAGTGGTGAGTGATATTTCTACCGTCTCACACGCAGCCACACTTACTTGTTTACATATTGTCTGTGACTGCTTTCTCAGTACAAAGGTAGAACTGAGTAGCTGCAATAAACTTTACGGCCTGCAAAGCCTTTTTGATCCTTTACAGAAAAAGTGTGCTGATCCCTGCTCCAGAGCATCATCTTCTAGTCCACAGCCAGTCCTGCCAACATAGCCTCCTGGAATGGACAGTTACAGATGATAGCTCTATAAGGCTGCTGCCATGACTAGGGCTTATTTTGTTAATTTTATAAATGACTTTGTATGAGTCATTTATAGTTACATGTAATTTTTTAAATGCTTGCACAAAGCCCTACTTTATATTCGGATCATTTAATTCTCTTAATGAACTTTTTTTTTTTTTGAGATGGAGTCTCATTCTGTCACCCAGGCTGGAGTGCAGTGGCACGATCTCGGCTCACTGCAACTTCCGCCTCCCGGGTTCAATCGATTCTCCTGCCTCAGCCTCCTGAGCTGCTGGGATTACAGGTGCCTGCCACCACGCCCAGCTAATTTTTGTATTTTTAGTAGAGATGGGGTTTCACCATATTGTCCAGGCTGGTCTCGAACTCCTGACCTCATGATCCACCTGCCTTGGACTTCCAAAGTGCTGCGATTACAGGCATGAGTCACCGCGCCCAGCCCATGAAAAGATTTTTTAAAGAGGTTTCCATACACCTTGGAAGATAAAGAGCTTTTGTGATTGTCTATGTTAACTGGTAACAAAGGAAAATTGGAAGGATGCAGCATTTATTATAGTGGTTGCATCTCATAGAGTTGTACACACAAGAAAAAAAAATCTCATGGAGTCCAAATTATGCTTGAAAATCTAAGTCACCTTTAAAATACAGTATACAACATTTACAGACTATGTTGGAGGCAGATTCTCAATATGTCCAACACAGCCAGTTTTTCTTTCAGTGTTCAAACAGATGGCTCATTCTTTGGGTGAGCACCAGATGAAGTAGTTGGCTTGCTTTTGAGGCCATCTTGTATAAAAAATACTTATCTTTAAACACTAGAATCACACTCTGCACAGTGAGAAGCTCATGCTGCAAGCCACAAAGAATCTATGACCATTTGAGGGAACAGCAGATTAATGTCTCCCTTTTAACATTTACACTGGGGAATACTCTTCAGAGAGATAGGCAGGCAGAAGTGACTGCACAACTTAAAGTCTCAACCTTTCTCTCTGCCCCAGCACATAAAGTTGGATTCCAAAACCTTGAATATGCCTCAGATGGGACTACACTATAATCATAAACTAGTAACAAAGATCTTAAAATAGTTTATTATATCCCATTCCTGGTACCAAATTCCATCACTGACATGCTCAGATTACAAATAAAAGCCAAGGCCAATTTATAAGCAAAAATATTTATTTTTAAGATATGTCAGGGCCAGGGGCAGTGGCTCATGCCTGTAATCTCAGCACTTTGGGAGGCCAAGGTGGGCAGATCACTTGAGCCCAGGAGTTTGAGATCAGATTGAGCAGCATGGTGAAACCCCGTAACTACAAAAAATACAAAAATTAGCCAGCTACTTGGGAGGCTGAGGGAGGAGATTCGCTTGAGCCCAGGAGGCACAGGTTGCAATGAGCCAAAATGGTACCACTGCATTCCAGCCTGGGCAACAGAGCCAGACAACATCTCAAAACAAAAAGAGGTAAAATTTTATAAACAACTTTCAAATCTTTAGGTGAAATAGAAACTATTCCTTATAGAGCACACACGCATCTTTGTTTTATATAAGTTTGTATTGAAAATAAACCAGGCTGGGCGCGGTGGCTCAAGCCTGTAATCCCAGCACTTTGGGAGGCCGAGACGGGCGGATCACGAGGTCAGGAGATCGAGACCATCCTGGCTAACACCGTGAAACCCCGTCTCTACTAAAAATACAAAAAACTAGCCGGGCGAGGTGGCGGGCGCCTGTAGTCCCAGCTACTCCAGAGGCTGAGGCAGGAGAATGGCGTAAACCCGGGAGGCGGAGCTTGCAGTGAGCTGAGATCCCGCCACTGCACTCCAGCCGGGCGACAGAGCAAGACTCCGTCTCAAAAAAAAAAAAGAAAAGAAAAGAAAAGAAAAGAAAATAAACCAATATTCATTACACTTACGTATTTGATAGTTACAAATTAAAATGTATATTATACATACTTACACCTACATATGCACATAAACTGGCTATAATTTCTTTAATAATGAGATTGCCTCTGTAGAGTAAATGACACAATAAATGTTCAACTATTTTGAATGGTTGCTATTTCCATTTTATGGTCAGTAATGTCTTCATTGTTTTGAAAATGTAGGCATTTGAAATTAAGTAGTCAACAGCATTCATCTGTAGTAAGTGCTAAGTATGTTATACGTAAACAAAAACACTTATAAAAGCATCTTATGCATTCCTTTGAAACAGGTGAAAAATAACAGACATAACTTGCTTTAAAAAGTCATAAAATAGCTGCTTTTCTACTGATAACATTTTTGCTTTTAGCATTTCAGATTAGTATTTTTCATTTGGAGAATTTATAAATGTACAGGAAGCGTGTACATTTAACCAATATTTATAGACCAACATAATTTTGTTTGCATAAGTTGTAATTTGTAAGATACCAAGTAGCAATGCAAAGTTATTACGACTATCAATGGCTTCTTCATAGTAAAGCATTTATGTTCATGCCTTTTGATTAGTTGCTAGTGCTACATTTTTTATATTCATTTTGTTAAGTATTTGACTGCTCAGGCATTCTGGCCAGGATTGTCTTGAGAAAACTTTGAAGTATATTCTTGCCTTTTTTACTCTGATGATGGTTTAGATTCTAGATACCTGGAGAATCTAAACATTTTTGGATATATGTATTGCTAAACCACCTATTTTAAAATAATACTAGTTGGAGCTAAAATAGAGTTTCAAGGTTAAGAAACTTCAAATCTATGGTCCGAGTGCAGTGATGTTTATGTCTTAATTTAATTTAATGTACCTGTCTTAATTTAATTTAATGTAACTTAATTTAGGAGAGCTAAGTAATTAAACATGAGGCCAAAGTACATAAGAAAGCGGCACACACTCTCGGGCAAGGTTCTCTGGTCCTCAGGTGTGGGGGGCCAGGGAAGTCGTGCGGGCGCTCTTGGGTGAGGTTCTCCGGTCCACGAATGCAGGGGCCGAAGAAGTCACGCCGGCTCCTGCCAACAGCGGACTTTTATGCATTGGTACTGGAAGGGGGAGGGCAGTGGGTGGGATAAGGGCGTGATAGGGGCGTCTCCATAGGCATGGCCGGGTAAGTTTCGATCTCTTCGGACTGACGTCCCGCGGCGCCTGCTCAGTTGATCTGCATTTTCCCGGGCTCAGGCCACATTTTCCCGCGGGGGTAAGTTGGTGATGAAGAACCCGGAAGCAACAGGGGCGGTGCCTTCTTGTTTACCTTCCTCCATCTTGTCCCTTCTCCCTCACCCAAACAGTTCACACCTCACAACCAGTTACGGATTTCTTTGTTCCTTCTGCACTCCCACTGCTTTACTTAACTAGACTTAAAAAAAAAGAAAAACTGAAAGAAATTTCAAATCTAGGAAGAGTATCTGTCATCAAATAGCTGATCAGACATAAGCACAAGGGTAAAATGAGCATACTAAAAGCCATACAAAGCCTAGTAAATAATGAAATAGCAAAGATATCCAACTAACAATCAAAGGTTTTGTATACAAGTTTTTGTTCTAATTCATGATTTGTGTAGTTTCTAAAACCAGCTGGCTGGAAGAAGAAGCTTTACTAAATGGAGCAAAGGTTTAAGGTAGCAGGTCTCAGATCTTTAAATCTTAGATGTGCACTGTATGTTAACACAATGTTGAAAAGAATACAAAAAGAAAAAAGAAAAAGAAAAATATTCGATGTGCAAGAACTACGTCGTGCTTTTCAACCTGGGCTGCATATAAGCATAACCACAACATGGTTACAAAATACCCAAGCCCTTGCCCCATCCTTAGAAACTCTGGTTCAGTTGTCTGCAGTGGGAACACAGACTGCTGTTTATTAAAAATATGCTGGCCAGGTGTGTTGGCTCATGCTTGTAATCCCAACACTTCTGGAGTCCAAGGCAGGAGGATTGCTTGAGCCCAGGAGTTCAAGACCAGCCTGGGCAATGTAGTGAGATCCTATCTACATAAAAAATACAAAAATTAGCCAGGCATGGCCATTTGCACCTGTAGTTCCAGCAACTCGGGAGGCTAAAGCAAGAGGATTGCTTGAGCCCAGGGGGTTGGGGCTGCAGTAAGCCATGGTTGTGCCACTGCACTCTAGCCTAGGCAACAGCGACAGACCCCATCTCAAAAAAAAAAAAAAAAAAAAAAAAAAGCCACACATATGCACACACACACAAAGCATTTAGGAAATTCTGATGTATCAACAGGGCTGAGACCCACTGAACTAGATGAAAGGATTAAATGAAAAGATAAGAGAAAGGCCGGGCACTGTGGCTCATGCCTGTAATCCCAGCACTTTGGGAGACCAAGGTGGGTGGATCACTTGAGGTCAGGAGTTTGAAGTCAGCCTGGCCAACATGGTGAAAACCCATCTCTACTAAAAATACAAAAATTAGCTAGGTGTGGTGGCGCACACCTGTAATCCCAGCTACTGAGGAGGCTAAGGTGAGAGAATTGCTTGAACCCAGGAGAAGGTTACAGTGAGCCAAGATCGCACCACCTGCACTCCGGCCTGGGTGGCAGAGTAAGACTCCATCTCAAAAATTTAAAAAATAAAAAATAAAAATTAGCTGGGCATGGTGGCACACGCCTGTAATCCCAGCTACTCACAAGGCTGAGGCAAGAGAACCACTTGAACCTGGAAGGCGGAGATTGCAGTGAGCTGAGATCGCACCATTGCACTCCAGCCTGGGCAACAGAATGAGACTCTGTCTCAAAAAAAAGGTTAAGCAGATGACAATCTAGAAATCTGAAGCTCTATCATGGAAACTACCTCATTCATGCTAATATAAAAAATATTAGTGACTAAATTATTAAGACTGAGCACATTCTCACTGTGCTTAAATTTTTTGTTTTGGTTTGGTTTTTTTGAGACAGAGTTTCGCTCCTGTTCCCCAAGCTGGAGTGCAATGGTGTGATGTTGGCTCACTGCAACCTCTGCCTCCCAGGTTCAAGCGATTCTCCTGCCTCAGCCTCCGGAGTAGCTGGGATTACAGGCATGTGCCACCACACCCAGCTAATTTTGTATTTGAAGTAGAGATGGGGTTTCGCCATGTTGGTCAGGCTGGTCTCGAACTCCTGACCTCACGTGATCCACCCACCTCGGCCTCCAAAAGCGCTGGGATTACAGGCGTGAGCCACCGCGCCCAGCCAAACATTCTCTTCTATATCTGATCTATCTCCTGAATCCATCCCACCAGCATTTAAATACTTGTCTCTCCCCCATCTTAAAACATGCATCCCTGGACCCCCCCTTTGGTATCCTTGCCCACAATCCTATCCTAACAGTGTCTCCTTGCTCAGTGCGCAACAAGACCATCAGCGCAGCTACTAAGAATCCTGGGAGTCTTCCCTCACAACAAATCATCACATTCTTCTGCGATACAGCCTTAAAGTATAATCTCCCAAACATGTCACCTCTCTCCATGTTCACTGCTACTTACCATCCAGCATTGCCCCTGTACTGTATGTGTTAGTAAAAGCCTTGCAACTTTGTAGCCTCATATCCACTTTTCTCCTCTCCAATCCACTCTCCACACTGTAACCTGACTAGTCTCATCTTAGGCAAGTACTGAACCATGCTCAATGTTTCCCATATGTGAAGTCCACTTTTTTTTCAAACAGAGCTCATAGGATTGTTAAGATCAAATACTAGACAAAACCACTTAGCAACTACAAAGCATAATAAATGGTAGCTATTATTAGTTTAACATACAAAGATTTAATACCAATTGAACTACTGACATTAGGAGAAGAAATACTATAATATTCAGGGACTCGAAGAGCCTGCAAAATCTTGTTCAATCTAGTCTCCACCAACATTTCAACATCATCTTAGATTTGACCCAGCAGCCTCACTCAAAGCTGTCACAATGGGGGTCCCTTTGGCTGGAATGCTCTCCCTGCCCCCACTTGGCCAACTAACTCCTGCTTATCTTTCAAGTTCTGGCTTAAACCACAATTTATCCAGAAAGCCTACCCTGATTTTCCCACTGCCCAACCCCACAAACACTAGGTCTTCCAAACCTACTGTGTAACTTCCTGATACAACACATTTGTGGTTATCTGTCCTATGACCTTCCTTCGCATAAGACTATGAATCCTGTGAAGATCCTCTCTGTAATTCCACCAAGTAGCACCAAGAATGGAACAATGTAGGTTTTCAAATATTTGGTAACCGACTTTAATGACGTAACTAAAAAAAAAAAATACCCTTTAAGTGCTATACTCAGGTAGAAGCCTGTGACTCCCTTTAGCATGAGTCGGGAATTGTTGGCATTTCTCTTTCTCTATGTCTTCCCTGAATTTCACCAACCAGAAAGGCCATACCATATAGCGTAAAAAAGTACTTTCATTTTTTGTTTCTAATAAAACTTTGGTGGAGGTGGTAAGACATCGCTTGGCCTATTTTTTTTTTTTTTTTTTTTGAAATGGAGATTCAATCTTGTCACCCAGGCTGGACTACAGTGGCAAAATCTCGGCTCATTGTAACCTCCATCTCCCGGGTTCAATCGATTCTCCTGCCTCAGCCTCCCAAGTAGCTGGGATTATAGGCACCTGCCACCACGCCCAGCTAATTTTTGTATTTTTAGTAGAGACAGGGTTTCACCGTGTTGGCCAGGCTGGTCTCGAATTCCTGACTTTAAGTGATCCACTTGCCTCGGCCTCCCAAAGTGCTGGGATTACAGGCATGAGCCACCGCGCCCAGCCCTTGGCCTATTTTATTATAACATTAGGACACTTTATAGTGAAGGAAAAATACTGATTTTCTTTCCCATCTTAGACTGTAACTAATCGATCAGGATCTCGATTTTTCTTTAACTCATTACCTTACAGTTGCCTATACTTGTTATTTACTATTCAATCACAGGAGAAAAATTCCTGTAGATTTCCATCTCTACGAGTTTTACTATATATAATACTTCCATTAAAAGTCAAATAAAAGGGCTGGGAGCAGTGGCTCATGCCTGTAATACCAGCACTTTGGGAGGCTGAGGCGGACGGATCACCTGAGGTCAGGAGTTCGAGACTAGCCTGGCCAACATGGCAAAACCCTGTCTCTACTAAAAATATAAAAATTAGCTGGGCGTGGTGGCGTGTGCCTGTAATTCTAGCTACTCGGGAGGACTGAGGCAGGGGAATCGCCTGAACCTGGGAGGTGGAGGTTGCAGTGATTCGAGATCGTGCCATTGCACTCCAGCCTGACCTACAAGAGCAAAACTCCATCTAAAAACAAAAAAAAGTTAAGTAAAAGATCAGGCCGGGCAGTGCCTCACACCTGTAATCCCAGCACTTTGGGAGGCCAAGGCGAGTGGATCACGAGGTCAGGAGTTAGAGACCAACCTGGCCAACATGGTGAAACCCCATCTCTACTAAAGATACAAATAATTAGCTGGGCATGGTGGCGTGCGCCTGTAATCCGAAATACTCGGCAGGCTGAGACAGGAGAATCACTTGAACCTAGGAGGCAGAGGTTACAGTGAGCTGAGATTGCGCTATTGCACTCCAGGATGGACACAGGGCAAGAGTCTATCTCAAAAAAAAAAAAAAAAAAAAAGAAGTAAAATCAAAACTAAAAGCGTAAACACCCATATAAGCAACAGTTTTACTGTATACATCTTTATTTTTACATACAAGTTATCTTAAAGCAGTGTACTTTTTCTCTGAGCTTCTGCACTGAGAGGTGATGACTCATTTTTCCCTTGAAGTTTATTTCCTAAAACTGAGTCTGGCTTCTGACTCAGCTCTTTCTCAGTCTGCTTTACGGTGTCATCCACATTTGCTTTAACTCTGTTTTAAGGTAGGTAAAGTTGATTTTCCATGTATTTCTTTTTCCATCTTCTTTTATTCCCTACTATCATCTTCAATTCATTCTATGCCACTTTCTTACCTATCAGTTTTCTAATTCATTTCTAAAGTAAAATTTTTCCTTTTCAACCAATCACATAAATACTTTTCCCCTAAAAGTGCATTTTCCATTGCCCAATTTTGTTCCTTCTGCATAACTGGAAATATTTCTATTTGCTACAGATCACAGAGTATTAGTGTTAATGTGTCCTAATGTACTATCTTCCACTTCAAATAATTAAACATGAGAAAAATAGTACTTACACAACTTATTAAACTTCTTACCAGAGGAGAATTGGTTAGAAAAGGACTTCAGAGTCAGTAAGGGCCAGAAAGAACCTCAGGATACAGGCTGGTCCTGAAGCCACCAGTAAAGAGGAGGTTTGGGGTTAGGCTTCAATTTGGCTTGATAAGGAAGAGGGCAGTGCAAAAGGGGAAGCACAAGGTATGAAAGAGATCTCTGCTGTCATAATCTACATAATGAACCCATTAAGGAACGAAGATACAAATGACACAAAATCAGTGGCTAAATATACAGCAGACTGTTTAAGTGCTGAAAAAGTTTGAACAACTGGGAAATAAATCAGCAAGAATCAAAACAAACATGGACAGCTTCATGGAATAGCCAGTTCTTAAAGAACAGATAGAATTTTTTAAGTTGAGGAGAAGAGAATGAGTGGACTCCCAAGCACACAATGCAAGTTTTACTGAAGTTTAAAGACGTCAAGGGCCGGGCATGGTGCCTCAAGCCTGTAATCCCAGCACTTTGGGAGGCCGAGACTGGCGGATCACGAGGTCAGGAGATCGAGACCATCCTGGCTAATACGGTGAAACCCCGTCTCTACTAAAAAATACAAAAAGCTAGCCAGGCGAGGTGGCTGGCGCCTGTAGTCCCAGCTACTCGGGAGGCTGAGGCAGGAGAATGGCATAAACCCGGGAGGCGGAGCTTGCAGTGAGCTGAGATCCGGCCACTGCACTCCAGCCTGGGTGACAGAGCAAGACTCCGTCTCAAAAAAAGATGTCAATTTAAGTAAAAATAAGAGTGTCAGGTCAATTCACAGGAAAGGAGAGCAGGTTATGGTGATTCCTGAAAACATAAGAATTTAGACTTGACACAGTAAGCCATTAAATGCTTAGAAGCAGAAGAGTAGAAAAAATCAAATGGCTGATGTTGAAAAATGCTGAAAATGTTGAAAAGAATACAAAAAGAAAGAAAAAACAATAAAAATCTTAAATGTGCAAGAACTAAATCATGCTTCTCAACCTGGGCTCACTCTCGTTCATAGTAATTATTCCTCTGAGATTTAAATACCAGCCCTGCCACTGATTAGTTTTTAAGTGTACTTAAGACCAGTTACTTTATTTCAGACAAGATCGGGCACGTTCAGGGTGATATGACCAGTTGCTTTATTTCTAAGCTTTAGTTTCCTGTGTAAAATGGGTAAGAAAAAGCCCAGCTCACTGGACCACTGTAATAATTAAAGGAGATAACACAAGTAAAGGTCCAATAGATAGTGTGGGATATAGTAAGTGCTCAAGTAGTGTTAAAAGTTGTTAAGGCTGGGCACAGTGGCTCCCGCCTATAATCCCAGCACTTTGGGAGTCTGAGGCGGGTGGATCACCTGAGGTCAGGAATTTGAGACCAGCCTGGCCAACATGGGATAACACAGTGAGAAGTTGAGGGGAACCACTCTCACACCTTGCTGGAATACTCTCTAAGGAGGCAAGAACTATCAAAATTAAAAACCTAGCTTTTGGCCCATTTCCACATCAAGAATCATTCCTACAGCTATACTTATACAGCACTATTTTTTTAAGAGCAAAAGATTACAAAGCACTAAATAAATCATGGAACATTAATACAGTATAATACTTTGAAGCTGTAAAAGAAGGGAGCTGCTTTATACATGAATATACAGTAACTTCTAAGATACACTTTAAGGGAAAAAAGTAGGTGCAGGATATCATACTACCATTTGCGTGGGAAAAAAATATGAAAAAGTTAGTAAATTTGTAGAATATCTCTGATGGGCATAAAAAATTAGTAAAAATGGCTGTCCCTGGTTAGAGGAACCAATAACTAAGGTTCAAAAGAAGACAAGCAGGACTTTCTGCTGGATGCTTTTTTGTTTTTTTTGAGACGGAGTTTCACTCTTGTTGCCCAGGCTGGAATGCAATGGTGCAATCTCGGCTCACTGCAACCTCTGCCCCCCTGGGTTCAAGGAATTCTCCTGCCTCAACCTCCTGATAGCTGGGATTACAGGCATGTGCCACCACGCCTGGCTAATTTTGTAGCAGAGATGGAGTTTTACCACGTTGGTCAGGCTGGTCTCGAATTCCTGACCTCAGATGATCTGCCCACTTCAGTCTCCCAAACTGCTGGAATTACAGGTGTGAGCCACCATGCCCGACCCTGGATGCCTATTTTTACAAGATGGAGTCTTGCCATGTTACCCAGGCTTAACTTGAACTCCTGTACTCAAGCAATCCTTCTGCCTCAGCCTTCTGAGTAGCTAGGACTACAGGTACATGTCACCACACCCAGTTCTGGATGCCTATTTTGAAAATGTTGCCAATGTAAAAAAAATTGTAAAAAGATAAATGAAAATAAAAAGAAACAGGATGTTCACAGTTACCTAGACTGTCTATGTTGTGACATGACAGGTGGTTTGTGCTTTCTTATGCATTTCTGTAATATATTGAGCTTATTTTCATAACAAAATATTTTAAAGAAGAGTATAAAGGAGGAAATTCCCAAAAAGATTACAAAAAAGATCTAGAGGGTAGGATGAAAATGGAATATTTATGCTATAATAGGCAAGGCTAAATAAAGCAGACTGTTATTCTAACAATGAGATATACAACTGTGCCTTCCATAGTCTGAACTAATCCTAGCAAAACTATGAAAGGCTAGGCTGGCGACTAAACTCTCAGGGCATTTTTGATGCTGCACAAAACAAGTCTAAACTTCAGTCCATAGGCTTTTGTTGACATTAGAGCTGAAAATGATGAAAATACTATTAAGATGAAACTGATAGAACAGAATGGGCTATTCTAGGAGGAAGAGTAGCCTATTTCTGGCCAACAGGCATATCTTATATGGCTCTGGTAGTGTCTGATGGGGCTGGAAAAGCCATAGAGTCCAAAAGCTGTGCATTCTCAAAGCCAGCCACCCATATGAGGATAATGTGGTTTCCTTTAGACAGCTGCTGTGTTTTCCTGTGCTGTCGCCTGACTAGGCTTATTGCTTTTATATACCTAACTTTTCTGGTCTCCAGACACTGAGTTTCTGACTGCTAACAGGTACCTGAATTAAGTCCCCAGACCAGATACAAGGCAAAGGGTCTGGACTAGAAGGGTGGTAGTAAATCTGGAAAGGCACAGTGGGGGAACACAAGATGCAGGCTGCCTTCTGGCGGAGTAGAGACTCAGGAGCCAAAATGCCCAGGTTTGAGTCCTGGCTTCCCCACTTACTAGGTCCATAACCTGGCACCAATGAGTTACTTAATCTCTGTCTCGTTTTTCCCCATCTGTAAAACTGTGATTTAAGATTACCTATCTCATAGTGGTTTAGGGTTCAGTGAATAAATATTTGTAAAGCATTAGCATAGTACATGGCACAGAATTCATTTTTGTTAAAATTTATTGCATGCCTACCATGAGCTCAGTTCTAACAAAAATTAAAATTCAGACTTTACATTTGATAGGTACTGCAAAGGAAAAAAAGTGCAATCAAAGTTGACAGTACAGTGGAGGTTTAGAAATTATCTACAAAAAGGTAATTAAAATCCTGACAATAAATGAATTATCCAAGGGAGAAAATTTAGATAAAAATCAAAGAGCAGATGACTAAGCCTAAAAAAAATAAAAATAAATAAAAATTTCAAAAAACAAAAACTCTCTGATTGGATGTGTGAAGACGGGACGATGAGGAGTCAGATAAAGCATGATTAGAATAGTGTTTGAAGGCCAGGCAAGGTAGCGCACATCTGTAATCACAGCACTTTGGAAGGCCAAGGAGGGCAAAGCACTTGAGGTCAGAAGTTCAAGACTAGCCCGGCCAACACGGTGAAACCCTGTCTCTACTAAAAATACAAAAATTAGCCAGGCTTGGTGGCAGGTGCCTGTAATCCCAGCTACCGGGGAGGCTAAGACATGAGAATCGCCTGAACCCTGGAGGCGGAGGTTGCAGTGAGCCAAAATCACAACACTGCGCTCCAGCCTGGGCAACAGAACAAGACTTCTTAAAAAAAAAAAAAAAAAAAAGGGTTACCACTTGAGAAATTTCCAGTAACAATAAATCCATTGCACACTGGTAAATTTTTAGTTTTCAAAACACTCATCTCTCACTGGATCTTAATAATGGCCCCATGAGGCAGAGGAATCATCTCCATTTTACTAATGAAAAAAGTTTAGAGATTAAAATATTGCCTAGGACCACACAGCTTATCAGTTATAAAACAGAAAATAAAAACCACTATTTTATGTATATCATTTTCTCCTGTAAAAATTCTCTAAGAATCAGGATAATTCTAGCTCCATTCAATGGAGCAAATATTATGCCCCCTCCCATTTTTTAAAAATAAAAACCAAATGACAAAATAAATGAAGACATTTGCTTTTTTTTTTTGAGATAGGGTCTCACTGTGTCATCCAGGCTGGCATTATTGCGGCTCACTGCAGCCTCAATCTTCTAGGCCCAATCAATCCTCCCACCTCAGCCTCCCAAGTAGCTGGGACTACAGGCACTTGTCACCACAGCTAGCTAATTTTTTTTTTTTTTTTTTGTACAGTCAGGGTTTCACCATGTTCCCCAGGGTGGTCTCAAACTCCTGGGCTCAAGCAATCCTCCCCACCTCGGCCTCCCAAAATGCAGGGATTACAGGTATGAGCCACTGTGCCTGGCTAAAATGTGTTAAATATTGATAAGTCAGAAATGAGCATGCCCAGAAAAAATACATATGACATTTTTCCTTTTGCCCAACAAGTATGTTTATGTTTTACTGATTTTTTAAAAAACTTTGCTCATTTCCCCTAAAAAAACTGAGCATTTACTATAAGTCAGGCACAGTTACAATGTTAATGTGAAGACTCACATCATTATTGTACCCCATAAATATGCACAAATATTATGTGTCAATGCAAAGCAAAACTTAAAAAAGAAAGATTCTCTTCTCAGAGAGCTTAGTAGGGAAGAGACACTGGTAAATATGCAATTTTGATACAATGTGATAGATGCTACAATGAGTATATGCACAGGAGCAGCGATCCAATCTGGGGAGAGGCAGGTGTGGTGTCAGGAAGGAAACAAATGGAGGATGCGTGGGAATTAGGTGGCACAACTGCAGGGAACTGGGAAAGTGTGCCAGGCAATGTGTGTACACACAGGCTTAAGAGTAATCAACATAGGGAAACATCACACACCAGGGCCTGTCGGGGGGTGGGGGGAAGGGGAGGGAGAGCATTAGGAAAAATACCTAATGTACGAGGGGCTTAAAACCTAGATGACGGGTTGACAGGTATAGCAAACCACCATGGCACATGTATACCTATGATACATTCTGCACATGTATCCCAGAACTTAAAATAAAATTTAAAAATAATCAATAATACTTATACCACAAGTATATAATATCCACTCAATTTTAATTATGTTACCTTTTATTATTTTACAATGTATTTCAAAAAATGCTGTTACAGTTGCCTTAACTGCTCTATATGATCTGGAATAAAGAACTCTTAGAATTAGAACACACAAACATCAAGCAGTAATACCTACTTGTCCTGAAACATTACTACCAAAGGGATGTAGTTTTTAAATAAGCAGATGTGTGGCAATGCAAAATAAAATACAAATTTGTTAGAACAGTAAACTTTGCTTTAATGGCTATAGAAAGAAGGTGGTTTTATTTTCATTTTTCAATACATCTGGTTCTGGCAGCAAGTTATATTATGCATTTAGAGCAATAGGTGCCCTGAAAGTTGTTGTTTTTTTTGTTTTTTTTTGTTTGTTTGTTTGTTTGTTTTCAGTTTGTGCGTGTCACTTGAATGAGAAACCAAACACATGAAAAAAAAAATATCATCCTCAATGCCTCCAGTAACTATCTCTCCAGAAGGTGATAATGTTAGTGAACTCAAGACTCTCACTGATGATGGTATTTTACAATGAAAACACAAGGAAACCCTTTGGGGTCCAATTTTCACATCATATTCTCCAAATAGTAAAATAGCAGCTCTACATGTTGATGAAAAGAAACTTCAATTTCTTCTTGTTTTTAGTCATATCAACATTAATACGTATCTGGATTTACTAATTTCCAAAAAAGAAAATTTTAGTTACCAAATATTTCAGAAATTTAATAAAGCATTACATATATGTAATTAGCACTTATCTACCAAAAAAAGTATTATATATGTATATATTTATTTATCTTACCTTCACTGAAGTTCTTTTTTTCTGGCTGGACATGAGAAACAGGATTAAGTGATCAATGCTGGCTTTATTTCTTCATAAGCTATAATTTGGGTCTTTTTCATTCAACACAACTGCAGCATTTTCATAATAAATTCACAAAAGGCAATACAAAGAAACACCTACTGAATAGAATTCTGTCGAGCAATTCATGTTTTAAAGTTAGACTCTATACCAAAGTGGCATTAGGGTATTATAGGCATTTGATTTTTGTTTTCTTTTTTTCAGTTTGTCAGTTCTTTACTACATTATCTTTTTCTAGCAGGAGATAACGTATAATCACAAAGTAAGGCCTAGAGACCGTTTCCAGTTGTTTGCAATATCATGATCAGATTTAACTCTCAAGAGCTGATATAAGCCAAAGTGAAAAGAAGTCAACCAGAACCACATTTGGTCACATTCAAATAGTCTCCAAAAACACTTTGCTAATATACATGTTTCCTTCTTCTTGACTGATTTTGTGTTAATTTTATTAAAATTATAATGAATAAGGCTGCACAATTTTTGTAGAGTTGTTTTTCTAGGGGACTACTATGTTCAAATGAATGTTTTTAATTTGCAAAATGTCATTAGTAATGTCCTTTCTATAAACATGGTTGGCAAAATAAAAAGGCACAAAAGATGGTAACAAGAAATGTTTTCAGCTTTCAGTGAAGAGTACAAAGCATGTATCCTTCATGAAGAAAAGCACAGTAAAATATTCAGTAATTCATGCACAACTTGAGCTACAAGAAAACTTCTCTTCAGGTAGGTCCTGAGGCTTGAGGAGAAAACGAGTTTTCCTAATCACGTGCTTCATGTAAAATAAAATGTTAAAGCTGCACATACACGTGTGTTTTAACAGTGGACCCATGGTTTTTAAATATGAGGCAATTAAATGAAAGAAAACAAAACCAAAATACTTTCATAACAAAGCAACTCCATCCGTAGCCTCTGTCCTTTTTACCACTCAGTGGGGTAAAATGTCCAATAAAATGTAAAATGCAGCATACGCAATCATGTAATCTAAAAACTTTTCATGATAACTTATTGCAAATTGCACTTGACAGTTCACCACAACAATGGAAAACTGGCCCCTTGTTGGTTCACACAGTCCTTGAGCCCCAAAGTGAAGTCACCAATAAAATGATCTGGATAAAAAGTTTGCAGCTGTGCTCAGCCAGCTAGCTCCACCTTCTGGGTGTGAGCCAACCCGGGACACCGCTTTGTCCTGTTCCTTTGTGGGACTCTCATCTTCAGGCAGGTAGTCAGGTAGCTCTGTGTTCTGTTCTACTTCCACAGGAGTATCTTGGAATGGGACCAACATCTGATACAGAAAATATTAAGAGTTATTACAAAATCAACTTTACTCCTTATTCTAATTACCATGGTTATTCTCAGGGTAAATTTTCCTCTTACGTGACAGTAGGCCCAATTGCTGAGCAGCGTCAATACAGAAAGGAGTAAGCAGAGTACAAGTAAGAACTCAGAAGCTGATCTGCTGAAATTCTAGGAGTAAATGAGCAACCTTTCTCTGTGTAATAATGACTAAAGCAAGTGTCTAGCCACTGCAGGCCACTGGATAGCCATGGAACCTCCCATCTATGAGATGGGAACCCAAATGAGCTCAAGGTATATTTGTTTCCCCCATCACAAAGCTAGTGAAGAGAGTAGCAAGAGACAAGGATTTTCACCCTATTTACTTGCCCAGTGGTTACACCTTTATTTTTTGGATTGTCAAAATTAGTTAAGGTTATGAAGAAAGTATTTAAAAATAAATGCAAGGAAGACACATATCCTTTATTTCCATGTAAAAATCAGCAAGAGCAGACTCTGATATCTACAAAAGATCTCTTTATATTTCTAAAATACTTAACTGTTAACCAAGAAACAGCACATCCTTACATACTTGGTACTATTAATTTAGAAATACTGGCAATCTGCTAGCCATAAAAAATAACTGCGAGTGAGTTAGATATAAAGAAAATTAAATACAACTTTTACCTCTTCTCCACTTTCACTTTTCACAACTTGCTGAGCTTTCATAACCTTGGTTGATGCTATTGCTGATGCCAAAGCCTAAGTCAAGATAAAAAGGAACGATTTTGAAACTGAATTGTTTACCTGTAATCTCAAACATATTAAGCCTTTTAAAATACTTACCTCAGCTTTCAAATCTGAACGGATTCGCACCACACACCTTTGAACAGCCATTTGAAAAGTAAAGCTAATAACACCTTTAATTTTTAACAAAGCCTCTTCACATAGATTTCTCCGAGACTGAAAAAGTAAAAGCAAATTGTTATGAAAATAGGTAAATAAAAGGTAATAAATCAGCTAAAACCAAGTTATATTTTGGAGGGGGGAAGGCAGCAAATGACCTATTTCAGTTTTACCATCTTATTTCAGGGCACAGAGTCGGGGAGTGCTTAGTCAAATTTTTTAAATTTTACAAGATCAACAGAATAGTAATTCCTAAATTTTTAAAGCTTCAATACTAATATGCACTTTTAATAATTTTTTTAATCAGAAAGAAGTTAGCCAAGGTTAATTTACATCTTAAATAAAGTAGAACACAATACAGGGGAAAAAAATGCCAAAAAGCAGAAAAGTAGAGGTTCTTCTAGCTCACAGGTGGGGAAAACCATAGTCCACCAGCTGTTTTTGTAAATAAAGTTTTATGGGAACACAAGCACACCCATTTGTTTACATATTATCTGAGGCTAGTTTCATGCTAAGACAGAGTTAGTAGTTATGAAAGAGACCATCGTGGTCTACAAAGCCAAAAATATTTACTTTCTGGTCCTATAAAGAAAAGGTTTGACCAGGCGCAGTGGCTCACACCTGTAATCCCAGCACTTTGGGAGGCTGAGGCGGGTAGATCACGAGGTCAGGAGTTAAAGAAGAGCCTGGCCAATATGGTAAAACCCCGTCTCTACTAAAAATACAAAAATCAGCTGGGCATGGTGACACGTGCCTGTAGTCCCAGCTGCTCGGGAGGCTGAGGGAGGAGAATCACTTGAACCCAGGAGGTGGAGGTTGCAGTGAGCTGAGATTGTGCCACTGCACTCCAGCCTGGGTGACAGAGCAAGACTCCATCTCAAAAAAAAAAAAAAGAAAAGAAAAGGTTTATGATCCACACTCTAGCCTAAAAATCTCCAGGGATAAATTCTAATAGACTGAAGTTAGAATTAGTGAGCATTCACTGTTTAAGTCCCTATTCATTAAATCACCTGGTATTATAAATATCACTATATCATTCATTTATGGCATTCTTATGGTTACCATTGCATTCTCAAGGGTTAGACATACTTTGTGTGGTTCTCATTTTCCTAATACTCTTCAAAACACAATATAACATGTACTCTTCAATGCTTCAATGCAGGGTACTACATTATCCTGGCCTTCCACTTCCCCACTGATTATTCCAGCTCTGTCTCACCTTAACTCCAAAGTCCACTGCCTACACTGACTTTCTTTCTGCTTCAACCCTCAGGAGACTATTCTCATCACTTTAGCCATCACTAACATTACTAACTCCAATATGACTTTCTTATTTTCATTTGTCTGTCAGACATACCCACTTGACCATCAAGTGGTCATCTCAATACAAGATCCAAAGTGAAACTGGAAAAAGTAACTGCATTTTCTCCTCATAGCTCCCTCCACCTCTGGCCCACATACCAAATCACTCTCTCTACATTTTCTGATTTCTGTATTGAGAACAGGTTTTCATTTATATTTCTGAGGGGTCAATCTGCAATTGACCCATGTGCCAAGTCTGTAGACTATATCCAGTTTTCAAACTTATTTCCACATCCTTCAGAACAACTGCTCACATCATTGCTCATCTCCCTACTTCTGCATTTCAACCCTACTCAGGGAGGCCTGGGACACGACAGTCTGTGGCACAGCACGGGCCCACAGTGGGCTCATCTAGAGCACTGTGTCTGGACCCTGCTCTGCAGGGGCCTGCATTTGGTGAAGCCCTCTTACAGGATTGGTGCCAAATAGCACCATGTTTATCTCTTCCACATATTCAACACCAGGTAAACTTATAAGTGAAGTAAAGCTCGCACAATATATATAAGTGAGGATATTATTAATCTGATCTCTTATTTCAAATGTGAGTAAAGTGAAAAGTTGAAAAACAACTTGCCTAATTTACCACAGGTAGAGTCTGGTACTAAATGCCAACCACATGCCACAATGAGAAACGAGATTCGTAAGTCTAATTTATCTTTATTTCAACATAAATTAACACACTTTTTTAGCAAGCTTATTGTCTGCCTCCTCCAACTATGCTAGCTCCTGGAGAGGAAAAAGTTTTGCTTTTTGGTCATCACTGTATCCCTGGTATCTAAAATAATGCCTAACATTAGGTGCTCCCTTTTATTGTAAAAATTAGTACATTCTACCATGTGAACTTTTAGATTGGGAAATAAACTTCCAAAATCATCAGAATGATTGGGATTATTTTAAGTCTACAAATTTAGGAAGAACTGACATACTTACAAACTTTCAGAAACAGGCATTTCATTCCACTTATTCCAGTCTTCTTATAACACTGAGGACATTTAATTTTTTTTATTAAGTCTCTTATGTTCTTAATAAAAATACCCTTGCTACTATCACACTGATCATTAAGTTTAAAAAACCAAAAACAAAAAAGAAAAAATACCCCTGCACTCTTCCTAGCTGTTTATTTTGCTTGAGAGAGTAAAACTACTTTTCTCCTTTTAAGAAGTGACTGATTTCCATATATTTAATAATGTCACTGGATTTTAAAAATATTTTTAAGAAATTTCAGATCATTCTCCTGGATTTTCTGTATTTACAGCAGTATCAATAGCAAATTATCAAATTATTGACTTACTGATATTATACTAAAGTATTTCATTATGTTAAATCATATTTACAATTCCAGGACAAAACTAGATTGTTTTTAGGAAATTATAATATTGTGATTAAAAGTCCAATTCTGGGCCAGGAGCAGTGGCTCACGCTTGTAATTCTAGCACTTTGCGAGGCCGAGGCAGGTGGATCACCTGAGGTCAGGAGTTCAAGACCAGCCTGACCAACAAGGCAAAACCCTGTCTCTACTAAAAATACAAAAAACTTAGCCGGGTGTGGTGGCGGGTGCCTGTAACCCCAGCTACTTGGGAGGCTGAGGCACAAGAATCACTTGAACCCAGGGGCTGGAGGCTGCAGTGAGCTGAGATCGTGCCACTTCACTCCAGCCTGGGCAAAAGAGCAAAACTCTATCTGAAAAAAAAAAAAAAAAAAGTTCAATTCTGAAGTCACACTACCTAGTAGTCCAAAAAATGTTGACTAAGCTAAAGTTACATAGGTGGAGCAGTTAAGTTATTTGACCATTCTAAACTCAACTTCCCCTTCTATTATAACCTAGCATTTTGGGAGGCCGAGGGAGGCAGATCACTTGAGGTCAGGAGTTCAAAACCAGACTGGGCAACAGAGTGAAACCCCATCTCTATAAAAATACAAAACAATTGGCGGGCCATGATGGTGGGCATCTTTAATCCCAGCTACTTGGGAGGTTGAGGCAGGAGAATTGCTTGAACTCGGAAGGCGGAGATTGCAGTGAGCCAAGATCGTGTCACACTGAACTCCAGCCTGGGTGACAGAGTGAGACTCTGTCTCAAAAACAAATAAAGAAAGAAAGAAGATATACATCTCTCTGTGCTGCTTGTCAGAACTGAATGAGAGAATCGATGGAATAAACTTATCACTAGTGCCAGGCTATGTCACCAAAAAAATGTTAACATGATAGTATAGTACTAGAGTTAACTTGCTAATATTTCATTTTGGACTTTGGCAATCATGTTTTCACTATACATTGGCCTATATGTTTGTTTGTTTGGTTTCTGCTGTTTCTTTTTTTTTGAGATAGAGTCTATGTTGACTAGGCTGGTCTTGAACTCTTAGGCTCTAGCGATCTTCCTGCCTTAGCCTCCCACATAGCTGAGACTACAGGCATGTGCCACTACACCTGGCTAGCCTATATTTTTGTGTGTGCTTTGCTGGGTTTTATTATTTGATTTGTGCTAGCTTTAAAAAGAAACTACATTATTCTTATTCATTAAAATTAAATATACGGTATTGGAGATATTTTATATATTTTAAGATCTTCCGGTGAATCAATTTATCTTTATCAGAACTTGCTTTCTAGAAATTGTCTTGTGATCCCACTTTCAGTAAGATAGCTGTGGACTGATTTGGCTCTGATAATATGCATATGGAAGGTTTCTTCTCAAGCTCATTTACTAAACCCCAAATCCTGAGCTGAGCACCTAAAA
The DNA here is from genome assembly GCF_002776525.5 of Piliocolobus tephrosceles. Classification (NCBI taxonomy): domain Eukaryota; kingdom Metazoa; phylum Chordata; class Mammalia; order Primates; family Cercopithecidae; genus Piliocolobus; species Piliocolobus tephrosceles. The sequence goes on from NC_045440.1 coordinate 66,593,809, forward strand.
CACGACTAGAAAAAGCTGTGGGCCAGGCATGATGGCTCACACCTGCAATCCCAACACTTTGGGAGGCCAACGCAGGTGGATCACATGGTCAGGAGTTCAAGACCAGCCTGGCCAATATGGTGAAACCACGTCTCTACTAAAAACACAATAATTAGATGGGCATGGTGGCGGGCGCCTGTAGTCTCAGCTACTCGGGAGACTAAGGCAGGAGAATCATTTGAACCTGGGAGGCAAAGGTTGCAGTGAGCCGAGATCACGCCACTGCACTCCAGCCTGGGGGACATAGTGAGACTCTGTCTCAAAAAAAAAAAAAAACAGAAAAAAGCTGTGAATAATCTAATGTAACCTACCTGGCATTGCTAAAGAGGTAAGTGGTAATCTACCAACTGCTACCCCTAAATATGTAAAGTTATATAATCTCTGTGCAAGGTCACTTCAGGGGAACTTCCAGTTGCAGTCCAGATGGATTAACAGGGACCAGATCTAGCCTCTAAACAACTAAAAATATAGACAAAATAAACATTTGTGTGTGTGTGTGAAATGTGTGTGTGTGACGGGATCTCACCTGTTGCCCAGGCTGGAGTACAATGGCACAATCTCGGCTCACTGCAACCTCTACCTCCCAGGTTCAAGGGATTCTCCTGCCTCAACCTCCTGAGTAGCTGAGATTACAGGCGTGCACCACCACGCCCCACTAATTTTTTGTATGTTTAGTAGAGACAAGGTTTCACCATGTTGGCCAGGCTGGTCTTAAACTCCTGACCTCGTGATCCACCTGCCTCAGCCTCCCAAAGTGCTGGGATTACAGGTGTGAGCCACTGTGCCAGGCTGACAAAATAAAATTTAAGGCCAGCCGCAGTGGATCATGCCGTAATCCCAGCACTTTGGGAGACCAAGGCAGATGGATTACCTAAGGTCAGGAGTTAGAGACCAGCCTGGCCAACATGGCGAAACCCCGTCTCTACTAAATAAAAAATTCGCTGGGTGTGGTGGCGGGCACCTGTAATCCCAGCTACTTGGGAGGCTGAGGCAGGAGAAAGGCTTGAACCCAGGAGGTGGAGGTTGCAGCGAGCCGAGATTGTGCCATTGCACTTCAGCCTGGGCAACAAGAGTAAAACCCTGTCTCAAAAAAAAAAAAAAAAAAAAAAAAATTTAAAAACCAGTGACACTAGAAAACATGCTTCTATCTGGGCTTGAAGTTTTATTTATGGCATGATTTTTAGCTACAAATTCAATTTCTTTAGTAGATATACAATTAATCGGGTCATCTGTTTCTTCTTGAGTGAGCTTCAGTCATCTGTGTCTTTCATGAAACCTGTTTCATCTACATTATGAAATTTATTGGCATAAAGGTATTTAAAATATTCACTTATCCTTTTTTTTTTTTTTTTTTTGACATGGAGTCTTGCTGTCGCCCAGGCTGGAGGGCATGATCTCCACTCACTGAACCTCTGCCTCCTGGGTTCAAGCGATTCTCCTGCCTCAGCCTCCCATGTAGCTGGGATTACAGGCCTGCACCATGACACCTGGCTAATTTTTGTATTTTTATTAGAGATGGGGTTTCACCATGTTGGCCAGGCTGGTCTCAAACTCCTGACCTCAAGTGATCCGCCTGCCTCAGCCTCCCAAAGTGCTGGCATTACAGAGGCGTGAGCCACCGTGCCCGGCCCCTCACTTACCCTTTTGATGTTTATAGGATCTATAGTGGTATCCTCTCTCATTTCTGATATTGATAATTTATGACTTTTTTACTCTTGATCTGTTCGACTAGAGGCTTACCAATTTTAACAATCATGTCAAACACCAGCTTTTGATTTCATTGGTTTTTCTCTACTGTTTTTCATTTCCCGGATCTTTCTTGTTTCTTCTCTTCTGCTTGTTGTGGCTTTAATTTGCTCTCTTTTTCTAGTTTCTTTTTTTTTTCTGAGACAGGGTTTTTGTTGCCTACACAGGAGTGTGTAGTGACACAATCATAGACCACCATAACCTTGAACTCTTGAGATCCAGTGATTCCCTTCAGCTTCTTCTATTTTTTTGAGATAGAAGATTAAGTCACTGACTTGATACCCTTTCTTTTTTGTATATAAACAGCTATGCATCTGGAGTTAATGAATTTCCACTTTAAACATTGTTTACTTCCAACAAATTTCAGCTACACTTTCATTTTTATTACACTTTCTTCACTTTTTTTTTTTTTTTTTTTTTTTTGAGACAGAGTCTCACTCTGTTGCCCAGGCTGGAGTGCAGTGGCGTGATCTCAGCTCGCCACAACCTCCACCTCCTGGGTTCAAGCGATTCTCCTGCCTCAGCCTCCCGAGTAGCTGGGACTACAGGCGCACCACCATGCCCAGCTAATTTTTGTATTTTTAGTAGAGACAGGGTTTCACTATGTTGGCCAGGCTGGTCTCAAACTCCTGACCTCATGATCCATCTGCCTTGGCCTCCCAAAGTGCTGGGATTACAAGTGTGAGCCACCGCGCCCGGCCTATACTTTCATTTTTATTCAGTTCACTTTCATTTTCATTCAGTTCAAAATGCTAATTTCTCTTTTATTTACTGACTCATAGATTACTTTAGAAATGTGCTATTTTGCTAGGTGCAGTGTTTCACGCCTGTAATCCAAGCTCTTTGCAGGGTTGAGGCAGGAGGATTGGTTGAGGCCAGGAGTCTAAGACCTGGCAACACAGCAAGACTCCATCTCTGCAAAAACTTAAAAATTAGCCAGGCATGGTGGCACATGTCTGTAGTCCCAGCTACTGAGGAGACTGAGGCAGAAAGATTACTTGAGCCCAGGAGTTCAAGGCTGTAGTAGACTATGATTGTGCCACTGCACTCCAGCCTGGGCCACAGAACAAGACCCTGTTCCTGAAAAAAGAAAAGGAAAAAAAAAGAAATGTGTCACTTAGTTTCACAAATTTGGGGGAAATTTTTCAGATATCTTTCTGTTATTGATTTCTAATTTGCATTCACTGTGCTCAAAGAACATGCTTTGGGCCGGGCACGGTGGCTCATCCCTGTTATCGAGCATTTGGGAGGCTGCGGCGGGCGGACTACCTGAGGTCAGGAGTTGAGACCAGCTTGGCCAACATGGTGAAACCCCACCTTTACTAAAAATACAAAAATTAGCTGGGCATGGTGGCGCACACTTGTAATTCCAGCCATTCGGGAGGCCAAGGCAGGAGAGACACCTGAACCTGGGAGGCGGAGGTTGCAATAAGCCAAGATTGCACCACTGTGCTCTAGCCTGGGTGACAGAGTGAGACTCCATCTCAAAAAATACATAAAAAATAAATAAATAAAATAAAATAAAAATTAGGTTAAATTGGTTGATAGCATTATTTGAGTCTTCTATATCTTAACTGATTTTCTGTATGCTTCCTGTATTAATTGAGAGCTGTGTTAAAAATCTCTGTTTCTAACTGTGGATTTCTCTATTTCTCCCCATTTCTGTAAGTTCTACTTCACATATTTCGATGTTCTATTATTAGGGACATAAATATTTTAAATTCTTATATCCTATGATTGACCTCTTTAGCACAAAATGACCCTTTGTATTAGTAAAATACTGATAGCGAGATTTATTCTCAAAGACTGTTAGCAAGGGACACTGAAGAAACTAATAACATGATTTCTCTTTCCCATCTAACAGACCTTACCGTATCATCAAGGCCATCTATATGCAAAACCACTGTTTTGGCACGTTTGTTTGTAGTTCCCAGAAAAAACTGAGCTTTCCTTCGACGTGAATTCATTTCATTAAAACTATCACCATCTGCCATATTGGAGGACTGAAGAATGTCATAGATTTCAGAGGCCAGAAGTTTTGTTTCTCCTGGAGTTGTAGTTCTTGAAAAGAAACACATATATAATTAGTCTTGTCACTTCTACTGATTCTGTAATTTTATTTCTCCACTAAAAGGAGCCTTGTTTCTTTCACTCTAATGCTTTGTTCAATTTAAAAGCAATAGCAGTGAATCCTAGAATAATCAATAATGTAGAAAAAGCATCTTGTCTATAACAATCTTCTAATTTCATTTTAAACGTGTGGCTCATTGAGATTCAAAATCCATCACTATAGAGGTATAAAAACACATTTGGCTGGGCGCAATGGCTCATGCCTGTAATCCCAGCACTTTGGGAGGCCAAGGTAGGTGGATCACTGAGGTCAGGAGTTCAAGCATGACCAACATAGTAAAACCCTATCTCTACTAAAATACAAAAATTAGCTGGGTGTGGTGGCGCACGCATGTAATCCCAGCTACTCAGGAGTCTGAGAGAGGAGAATTGCTTGAACTCGGGAGGCAGAAGTTGCAGCGAGCTCAGATCACACCACTGGAATCCAGCCTGGGCAACAGAGGGAGACTCCATCTCAAAAAAAAAAAAAAAAAAGCCTAATAAAAATAATTAAATACGGCCGGGCGCGGTGGCTAAAGCCTGTAATCCCAGCACTTTGGGAGGCCGAGACGGGCGGATCATGAGGTCAGGAGATGGAGACCATCCTGGCTAACACGATGAAACCCTGTCTCTACTAAAAAAATACAAAAAACTAGGCGGGCGCCTGTAGTTCCAGCTACTCGGGAGGCTGAGGCAGCGTAAACCCAGGAGGCGGCACTTGCAGTGAGCTGAGATCCGGCCACTGCACTCCAAACCGGGCGACAGAGTGAGTCTCCGTCTCAAAAAATAATAATAATAATAATTAAATACAAAATCAACTAACAAGATCAGGTTGTAATATGTTCCTGTATTATCACTAACATTCAACTCTCAATTTGAAAGTACCTTGACTTTTACGAAAATGCAACATACAAAAATCCAAAAGGAGAAACCAAATTGGAATAGGATCATTCATACTATCAACTAATTTCAAGATTTCTTTGTATGTTGAAACCAATTGTTTTTTAATTTACATTTTTTTTACATATTACAAATTATGTATTTATCATAAAACCACAGCTCTAACAAAAGTTTTCATTCTTAAGCTTTTAAATCCTACTAGAGATCCTCACATCAACAACTAGGGGGCCATGCTGTCCAATAATCTTTCTGCAGTGATAGAAATGTTCTATAGCTGCACGCTCCACTCACATGAGGCTACTGAGCCCTTGAAATGTGGCTAGTGCAACTAAAAAAATTTTATAGACCTTTAATTAATTTGCCAAACAGAGTGAGTGGCTAACCACACTGGACAATAGTCTAATGGCTCTTATTAGTGGAATTGAACAGAGTAAGTACATGTAACCATAAGAAAAGAATTCTCATTTCACCTACCAATGGGCTCAACTAAGCCCAAACCCTTTAATGTACACTCAAGGCCTTAAAATCTGGCCCCATTTGGCTATCTCCATCAGCTCATTTTGTCCTTCTATTATTCTTTGGGTTGACTATGACACTTGGCCATCTCCTACAAAGACCATGCATTTTTATATGTTCTTCGCTCTCGAGTGCTTTCTACCCTTAAGTTTTGTTTAGGCCTTTCCTTAGCTGGAAGAGCTTCACCCAGACTGCAGGCTTTCCAACTCTTATTTCAACGTTTGAAGGCTCAGCTTAACCAACACCTTCCATATAATGCCTCTACCTAATAACCGAATTCTCCCTTTGCATTCAGAGTACTATGCTTGTACTTATACTACTGATCTTAATTTTCTGTTTCTTTTATAAGTATATGAACTCCTTAAGAGAAGGAAGGTATCCTTTTTGTACCTTCCATAAAACCTAACAAAAATGTTTGCAAGTTATTTATTGAATGAGTACGAATACTTCATTTTCCGATATTCAGATTGTATATGTTCTAGCTATTTAGAGCTTTAATTCCAGGGGTGATAATCTGACAGTATTCCAGACACTCAATTACTATATCAGGTGCTTTTCTGGGCCACTGTTGACCTGAGATAAGTTACTTTTGGTGACTTTAACTGTGTGTTACAGGAAGCTATCAAAAAGACTAATTTGTATTAGCTGTCTCAGCATTTTTATTGATAGTTATTTTAGAGTTTATTGAAAAGTCACTGAAGTTCTCAGATATTTTAAATATCAGCCAAGAACAAGTTATAAAGGGCATGAAGAGACAATGATTAGAGAAACTTATGAATTTAAGTTTAAAAAAAAAAAAAAAACCAGGCCGGGCGCAGTGACTTATGTCTGTAATCCCAACACTTTGTGGGGCTGAGGTGGGTGGATCACTTGAGGTTAGGAGTTTGAGACAGGGTTTCACCATGTTGGTCAGGCTGGTCTCGAACTCCTGACCTCATGATATGCCCACCTTGGCCTCCCAAAGTGCTGAGATTACAGGCATGAGCCACAGCGCCCAGCCATTAATCCCTTTAAGAACCTAATGTAAAGTGTCTCACCAGAAAAATCCAAGTAAAAAGTTTTCCAAATCAATTTCAGTGGAATTATGTCCCCATCCAAACCATCCATTTTCTATCAGTCTCAACGGAGATGTTTAAATTGTTTTTAAAGTTGATTTCAAATTAAACAGGGTAGGAGAACTATGATGTGAAGAAACTATTCCAATGTTCGGAAAATCTAATAAAAAGGGAACTGTCAGGCCAGGCACAGTGGTTCACACCTGTAATCCCAGCACTTTGGGAGGCCGAGGTGGGTGGATCATGAGGTCAGGAGATCGAGACCATCCTGGCTAACATGGTGAAATCCTGTTTCTACTAAAATACAAAAAATTAGCCAGGTGTGGCGGGCACCTATAGTCCCAGTTTCTTGGGAGACTGAGGCAGGAGAATCGCTTGAACCCAGGAGGCAGAGGTTGCAGTGAGCTGAGATCACGCCACTGCACTCCAGCCTGGGCTACAGAGCAAGACTCCATCTCAAAAAAAAAAAAGTAACTGCTGGTAAAAGCATCATTGGTATTATTTGAAAACAATTAACAGGGATACAAAGACAAAGATATTTACATCTTTGACTTAGTAATTCGCCAGTAAATAGTCCATGAAACAAAAATAATCCAAAACACAAAAAAAGCCCTAGATGCAGTTAAGCAAAGAAATTTTAGAGCAGGCTGGGGGTGGTGATTCATGCCTGTAATCCCAGCACTTACAGGGAGGCCGAGTGCGGGTGGATCACCTGAGGCCAGGAGTTCGAGACCAGCCTGGCCAAAATGGTGAGACTTCATCTCTACTAAAAATTAGCCGGGTGTGGTGTCATGCACCTGTAGTCCCAGGTACTTGGGAGGCTGAAGCAGGAGAATCGCTTGAAACTGAGAGGAAGAGGTTGCAATGAGCTGAGATCACAGCCATTGCACTCAAGCCTGAGTGACAGAGTGAGACTTTGTCTCAAAAAGAAAAAAGAAAATTTTAGAGCAGCTGGGTACGGTGGTTCACACCTGTAATCCCAGCATGTTGGAAGGCTGAGATAGGAGGATCACTTGAGTCTAGGAGTTCGAAACCAGTCTAGGCAACATGTCGAGACCCCATCTCTACCAAAAAAATATAAAAAAATAAAAAATAAAAAAAGGCCAGGAGCAGTGGCTCACGCCTGTAATCCCAATACTTTGGGAGGCTGAGACAGGCAGATCACATGAGGTCAGGAGTTCGAAATCAGCCTGGCCAACATGGTGAAATACTGTCTCTACTAAAAGTACAAAAATTAGCCAGGCATGGTCGTGGGCGCCTGTAATCCCAGGTACTTGGGAGGCTGAGGCAGGAGAACTGCTTGAGCCCAGGAGGCAGACGTTGCAGTGAGCCAAGATCGCGATATTGCATTCCAGCCTGGGCAACAGAATGAGACCCACAACAAAACAAAAAAAAATTAGCAGGATGTGATGGCCTAACTCCCTGCTACTCAGGAGGCTAGGGCAGGAGGATTACTTGAGCCTGTGAGGCAGAGGTTGCACTGAGCTAACGTCGCACCAGCCAAGGCGACATAGTGAGATTCAGTCTCAAAAAGAAAAAAGACAAGAAAAGAAAAATTTCAGAGCAGCACTCTACATCAGAACTTTCTGAGATGATGGAAATAGTGTCACTAGCGACATGACTAAACACCTGGAATATGGCTAATATGACTGAGGAGCTGAGTTTTTAATTTTAATTAATTATTACTATTATTATTATTATTATTATTTTTGAGAGGGAGTCTCATTCTCTCGCCCAAGCTAGAGTGTGGTGGCACGATCTTAGCTCACTGCAACCTCTGCCTCCTGGGTTCAGGCGATTCTCTTGCTTCAGCCTCCTGAGTAGCTGGGATTACAGGCGCTTGCCACCACACCTGGCTAATTTTTAAATTTTTATATTTTTGGTAGAGATGGGGTTTCACTATGTTGGCCAGGCTAGCCTTGAACTCCTTACCTCAGGTGATCTACCCGCCTCCCAAAGTACTGGGATTACAGGTGTGAGCCAACACACCCTGCCATTAATTTTAATTAATTTAAATTGCCACATGTTGCTACTGATTACCATACTAGACCCGCTTCAGAAAAAAAAAGGAAGATGCTTCTGCTGTCATCATCCTTAAACCAGCCCTCCTCTTCCTGGTTAATCACTGCTTCTATCCTTCTGACCACTTCTCTAGCACCCTTTCTGAACTGAGGTCCTGTAAAAGAATTTAGTTTGATTAAAAAACAACAACAACAACTATCTGGGCAGGGTGTGATGGCTCATGCCTGTAATTCCAGCACTTTGGGAGGCTGAGGCAGAAGGATTGCTTGATCCCAGGAGAGCAGCCTAGGCAACATAGTGAGACCATGTCTCTACAAAATAATTAAAAAATTAGCCAGGTATAATGGCACATGTCTGTAGTCCCAGCTACTTGGGAGGATGAGGTAGGAGAAGAGCTGGAGCTTGGGAGGTTGAGGCTGCAGTGAGCCGTGATCATACCACTGTACTCCAGCCTCGGCAACACAGTGAGACCCTGTCTCAAAAAACCAACCAAACAAACAAAAAAACCCTGAGTTATTATTTTTTCAATTACTCCAAGGATAGTATAGAGGTGAAACCATTCCAGATACATTGCACAGAAGATAAACCACTATATCCAATGGATTCCTTAGGGCTTTAGGGCTTCTCTTACAAACCAGTTCTAGTGGCTTCCACATTAGCAGCAACAGGATGAGGGGAGAAATAGCCAAGTATTGATATTCATACGAACAATGTGCAAAGTGGGGGTATGCATGCTTATAATTGCCAGTATAGCTACTGGGGCTACTCCCACTATTTTAATTATAAACTTAAGAATTTACTACAAAACTGTATCTAGAAAGTCACACAAGCTTCTGTCTACTTAGATAAACAAAGCAGTTACAGATGAGAGATTAGCAACAATGGTTATATACTTTTTTTTTTTTTGAGACACAGTCTCGCTCTGTTGCCCAGGCTAGAGTGCAGTGGCAAGATCTCAGCTCACTGCAATATCCACCTCCCAGGTTCAAGTGTTCCTCTTGCCTCAGCCTCCCGCGTAGCTGGGATTACAGGCACATGCCACCACACCAAGCTAATTTTTGTATTTTTAGTAGAAACGAGATTTCACCACGTTGGCCAGGCTGGTCTTGAACTCCTGGCCACAAGTGATCCGCCTGCCTTGGCCTCCCAAATTGCTGGGATTTCAGGCATGAGCCACCATGTCCTGCATGTACGAAATATTAAATGCCCCACCAGCACCATCTTAACTTGCTTATTTTATAGTTCCTCAGTTTCACCATTTTCCTACAGTAATAAACTACTTCCTGAATAATTTGTAATTTTTCTCTACCTAAAATTGAAATTTCTTTTTTTTTTTTTTTTTTTTGAGATGGAGTCTTGTTCTGTCGCCCAGGCTAGAATGCAATGGCACGATCTCAGCTCACTGCAACCTCCACCTCCCAGGTTCAAGCGATTCTCCTCCCTCAGCCAGCTAAATGATTAAAAACAGTTAACTATAGGACATTAAAACATAGTAATCCAATAATAGTAGTAACCATGCCTGTAATTCCAGCACTTTGGAAAGCCAAGGTGGGAAGATCGCTTGAGCCCAGCCTGGGCAACATAGTGAGGCCCTGTAAGTAAGTAACATAAGTATGTATGTAAATAAATGAGACACTGTCTGTTGTACTTACTTCTGTATAACATTTTGTAAGCTCAACATCATACCCAGTTCTCCTTTCATCTTTTCTCTGTTTGCACGGCATTCTGCCAAGTATCGAAGAGCCTACAGCAGAAACAGTAATAAGTTAATTCGTCTGTCCAGACTATTCAAAATTGAAACTACTACCAACTTATTGCAAGAAAATTTTAAAAAAAGAGAAAATAGGTTTTTGTTTTTAGAATAAAATCCTTTAAATGTGATGATTCAGAATTATTCCCTAAGGAAGAAATGATCCTTTGAGCTGTAACAGCTGATCTACTCTTTGAAATGAAGGTTCCTAACTTATTCACAAGTCTCAAAAAAAATTTAAAAAAAAAAAAGATGGGCACTGGGTGGCTCACGCCTGTAATCCCAGCATTTTGGGAGGCTAAGGCAGGTGGATCACTTGAGGTCAGGAATTTGAGACCAGCCTGGCAAAAACAAAACCCTGTTTCTACTAAAAATACAAAAATTAGCTGGGCATGATGGCACGCATCCCAGCGACTCGGGAGGCTGAGGCAGGAGAATGGCTTGAACCCAGGAGGCGGAGGTTGCAGTGAATCGAGATGGCACCACTGCACTCCAGCCTGGGTGACAGAGCAAGACTGCATCTCAAAAAAAAAAACCACCATCCATATCAAAGACATCATAATTATTAGCTGAAAATCACTAATAAAGTTCCAGAAGAAGCCAGAAGAAGGCATTATATAAGAGAAGAACAAGAATTATGACAGTTTTCTTATTAGAAACCATACATGCCAGAAGACAATAGAGCAAAATCTTTTCTTTTTTTTGTGCGTGTGTGATGGGGTTTTTGTTCTTTCACCCAGGCTGGAGTGAAGTGGCACAAACTCGACCAACCACAACCTCCGCCCCCCAGGTCCAAGGGATTTTCTTGCCTTAGCCTCCTGCTGGGATTATAGGCGCCAGCCGCCACGCTTGGCTAAGTTTTGTATTTTTAGTGGAGATGGGTTTTCGCCATGTTGATCAGGCTGATCTCGAATTCCTGACCTTAGGTGATCCACCCGCCTCCACCTCCCAAAGTGCTGGGATTTCAGGCATGAGTCACCACACCCAGCTGAGACCCTGTTTCAAAACAAAAACAAACACAAAACCCAAACAACAAAAATGAATCTACATTGGGGAATAAAGAACACCAGAAACATAAAAATGAAGGTAAATAAAAAAGACCTTTTTTTGCTAGGCATGGTGGCTCACACCTGTAATCCCAGTACTTTGGGAAGCTGAGGCGGGCAGATCACATGAGCTCAGGAGTCAAGACCAGCCTGGCCAACATGGCAAAACCCCGTCTCTACTAAAAGTACAAAAATTAGCCAGGCATGCTATGTGCACCTGTAATCTCAGCTGCTAGGGAGGTTGAGGCAGAAGAATCACTTGAACCTGGGAGGCAGAGGTTGCAGTGAGCTGAGATTGTGCCAATGCACTCCAGCCTGGGCGACAGAGTAAGACTCCGTCTCAAAAAAAAAAAGACATTTTTAAATTTTTAATCTCTTTAAAAGATAATTAACTGTTTAAAGCTAAAATATATACACTGTAGGTTTTTAAACATATGTAGAAGTAAAATGTATGAAAAAAATAGCACAAAAGATGGGAGGAAGAAATGGAAATATACTCTTGTGTGATTCTTACACATGTTAAGGGTAGGATTCATTTACAGGTAGGCTGTAATAAGTTAAAGATGCATATTGTAAAACCTACAGCAACCACTAAATAAAATAAAAACAAAAGTGTACACTAATAAGCTAACAGTGACAAAAAAATGAAATCATAAAAACAAAACAACACACCTGATGGCCAGGCGTGGTGGCTCACGCCTATAATCTCAACACTTTGAGAGGCCAAGACGGGCAGATTGCCTGAGGTCATGAGTTCGAGACTAGCTTGGCCAACATGGTGAAAAACCATCTCTACTAAAAATATAAAAATTAGCCACGTGTGATGGTGCGGGTCTGTAATTCTAGTTATTCAGACGGCTGAGGGAGAAGAATCGCTTGAACCCAGGAGGCAGAGGTTGCAGTGAGCCAAGATCACACCATTGCTTTCCAGCCTGGGCGGCAAGAGCAAAACTCTGTCTCAAAAACAGAAAAGACAACAACAAAAAAAAATCTTTTCTTCAGCATCTTGGGAACTTTCACCCATTGATCCTTCTCCTTAGTTCAGTCCCTCCATGACTTTATACTTCCCTTCCTTATTCAGTCGAGTACCTACTGTATATCATTTCAAACAATCCTGCCAAGACCCTAAACTCCCTTGCACAATCATTCTGCCCAACTTAACCTGGCCAAGTAACAACTCTGCACAAATCCAACTACTTGGCTCTCCGAGCCTACAGCAGGCCTGAATCATACTGATTCAGTATTACCAAACTAATCAGCCCCTCAACACTGCTGAACAACTTTATCATTAGCAAATCTTTCCTATTTTCTGCAATTATGAGAGCCTTCCCCTCAAACCTCTCCCATTCTAGTAGCCCTTGCCCTCTGAATTTAGACATGTTCTAGTCTATTAAAAAAAAAAAAAAAAAAAGACTTCCTTTAGCCCCAAGTCCCTATCTATAGACCAACCCTCTCTTTCTTCTTATCCTTATTGCATTTCTTATTGAAATAGAACCCAGACTGGGGGCTGTGCCATTTTTCCCATTTGTTACTACTGTTCTCTTATACCAATGTCTTTTTTGACTGCTAAACTTCATTCTGTAAAGGCAAAATAGAAAAACTTTTCCAAAAGGAAAAGCCTATATGCCTTCCGTACAAACTTATGAAATTAGACTAAATGGGGAATTTATCATGAGTCCTTAAGTAAAGGACAATAGATAAAATTTCCGTAACATTAATTTCCCATAACATTAACAACTTTTTTTTTTTAATGGAGTTTCGCTCTTGTTGCCCAGGCTGGAGTGCAACGGCACAATCTTGGCTCGCTGCAACCTCTGCCTCCTGGATTCAAGAGATTCTCCTGCCTCAGCCTCCTGAGTAGCTGGGATTTCAGGCACCCACCACCACGCCCGGCTAAGTTTTTTGTATTTTTAGAGACAGGGTTTCACCACATTGGCCAAGCTAGTGTCGAACTCCTGACCTCAGGTGATCCACCCACCTCGGCCTCCCAAAGTGCTGGGATTACAGGCGTGAGCCACCATACTTGGCCCTATTTATATGCAAAATATATAGGCATTTTTGCCAGAATAGGCAAATATAAACATACAAAAAGTAGATTAATAGTTTGCTTAGGGATAGGGAGTTGGGGGGTCTGGGAGCAATAGCTAAAAAGTTGTGGTGGGCCAGGCACAGTGGCTCACATCTGTAATCTAAGCACTTTGACAGGTCGAGGTAGAAGAAGCACTTGAGGCCAGGAGTTTGAGACCAGCCTAGTTAACACAGCTACATCCTATTGCTACTAAAAAAAAAAAAAATTTAGTTACGAAAAATAAATAAAAAGTTGTGGTGATGGTGACACAACTCTGTGAATATACTAGAACTACTTAATTGTATACTTTAAATGAGTGAATTGTATGATGCTGTGTGCTTACATCTTAAAAAGCTGTTATAAAATAAAAACAAAATAAGTGCCTCTTCGGGTGTCTATGTGTATGATATGATCCAATCCTCAAGACTGTTAAATGGAAAGGAAGTGGCAGAACATTCCATGCATGGAGTATGCGACAGTTTGTATTAAAGAATAAAAATAGGGCCAGCCATGGTGACTCACAGCTGTAATCCCAACATTTTGGAAGGTAAAAGTGAAAGGATCACTTAAGCCCAGGAGTTTGAGACCAGCCTGGCCAACATAGCGAAATCCTATCTCTACAAAAATATCAAAAATTTGCCTGGCATGGTGGTATGTGCCTATCATACCAGCTACTCAGGAGGCTGAGGTGGAGGAGGATGGTTTAAATCCAGGAGGTGGAGACTGCAGTGAACTAAGATCCTGCCACATTGTACTCCAGGCCTGGATGACAGAGGGACACTCTGTCTCAAAAAAACAAACAAACAAAAGAATAAAAACAATGTAGCATGTTACTACTGGTGTAAACAGACCACACATACATATGTTTGTACATACATAAATACAAACTATTAATTGCTTTCAGTTTTTTTACCATGTCATCTAGCACTTTTTCCAAATTCTCTCCTTAATTGCAAAAATAAAACAGAGATTGAAATTACTAAAGGTAACTTACAAGCAAAGCAGAGTGGACGACTGGAGGGTTGGGATGGTCCATAAATAAAATAAGGCCAGGCAGACATCCCTGATCCTGGACGATGGCTCTTCTGTTTAATGGATCTGCTGCTAGATCCCGTAACTGGTTAACTACCGATAGAGCATCAGGCTCTTCACTCATGGTGGAGGTGGAAGAATTCATCTTCTATGCCATGCACACGAATAAAATCTTAAATTCTGTAGAAAAGGTTTGCAGAATTAGTTCTAGGTTGCTGAGGTATATTATGGCACTTGTGAAATAACCAGGATTACAACACCTTTAGAAAGAATCAGGTAACTAAAAATAAATCACACAAAAACTTAGAAATCAGCAACTCTACAGTTTGAGAAAAGTAAAATGAACATAAGATGACTGAAAAAACTTGGGTGCACAATATTTAAAGAACATATGTTAACCTCTATATTCCCACAAATTACTTTTTAGCATACATATTTTAACAATAAAGTCACAATAAAGATCTCTATAGTTCAAGCTTGTAACCTTTGCTATACTTCTAAAACTGTTAATATTGCCAGTGCTTTTTTTCCTCTAGACTATTTCTACCCCTAAAACTAGCGCCTGAGGGAAGAGTGGCTAGCTTATAGCTTGCTTATTCATCAATGAACAAAAACCTAGCATACTCTGTCTACAAAGAATAAAATGCCCTTGGAAAACAGAGGCAGAAGTCTGTAAATCAAGAAGACAGGAAAGGTATTTAGCCTGTGGCTCAGGCCAGTAGTGTGAAAGATCACAGTGAATCTAGACTGAATCTAAACACATCTGTTCATCTGATTATGCCATATTCTACTGCCTAACAGAAAAGGAAGAATAGGGAAGAATGAAACAGAATTTGATGTAATTCACTTGCCAGATGAGGAGACAGTCATAGAGAAGTTCAATAATTTGCCCCACATAACAAAATCTAGTTAGCATAGAACTGGCCTAAAATACTACTTATTATTTCCTAAACTCGTCAGCAGTCTTGCCACTTTGCATACTTCGTTTTCGTTGTTTGTTTGTTTTTTTCTGAGACAGAGTCTCATTCTGTCACACGGGCTGGAGTGCAGTGGCGCAACCTCAGCTCACTACCATCTCTGCCTCCCGGTTCAAGCAATTCTCCTGCCTCAGCCTCCTAAGTAGCTGGGATTACGTACACAGACCACCATGCATGGCTTTTTGTTTTTGTATTTTTAGTAGAGACTAGGTTTCACCATGTTGGTTAGGCTGGTCTCAAACTCCTGACCTCAAATGATCTGCCCACCTCAGCCTCCCAAAATGCTGGGATTACAGGCATGAGCCACAGTGTCTGGCCTCATGCCTCATACTTTCGTTTTAAAATCAGCATTTCGGCCGGGCACAGTAGCTCATGCCTGTAATCCCAGCACTTTGGGAGACCGAGGCAGGCAGATCTCCTGAGGTCAGGAGTTCGAGATCAGCCTGACTGACATGGTGAAACCCCATCTCTATTAAAAATACAAAATTAGCTGGGCGTGGTGGCACGCACCTGTAATCCTAGCTACTCGGGAGGCTGAGGCAGGAGAACTGATTGAACACAGGAGGGGGAGGTTGCAATGAGCCGAGATCACGCCATTGCAGGAGCAAAACTCTGTCTCAAAAAAAAAAAAAAAAAATCAGCATATCGGCTGGGCGCAGTGGCTCACGCCTGTAATCCCAGCACTTTGGGAGGCCGAGGTGGGTGGATCACCTGAGGTCAGGAGTTTCAGACCAGCCTGGTCAACACGGTGAAACCCTGTCTCTATTAAAAATACAAAAATTAGCCAGGCGTGGTGACATGCACTTGTAATCCCAGCCACTCAGGAGGCTGAGGCAGGGGAATCACTTGAATTCGGGAGGCAGAGGTTGCAGTGAGCCGAGATCGCACCACCGCACTCCAGCCTGGGCGACATGGCAAGACTCCGTCTCTAAAAAAAAAAACAAATAAATAGACCAGATTAGCCAAGATGGTGGAGGCTCATCTCTAGTAGAAACACAACAATTAGCCAGAAGTGGTGGCATGCGCCTGTCGTCCCAGCAACTCAGGAGCCTGAGATAGGAGAACAGCTGGAACCCAGGAGGCAGTGAGCCAAGATTGCACCACTGCACTCCAGCCTGGGCAACAGAGCGAGACTCTTGTCTCAAAAAAATAAATAAAGTCAGCATATCTTTTTCCCATAAAAGTAAACAGGGTATTGTAGAAAATGCAACATGCTGGACATATGAAGAATCAAAATGTCAAGAAATGATCTTCATATATGCAGCAAATTAAAAATAGTAACTTCAATTAACTTACATAGTATATTCCTTATTAGTAAGAATGTAAAAGTGTAAATACTTTCCATAAATTAATGAGTTTAATGTTAACATCAGTAACAATGCCAACTGTCAGAGCAACAGGGACAAGATTAGTCTATAAGTCCACAAAGATTACTGAAGTTATCTGAAGGAAAAAGGTAATAAGGCAAAACTGGCCTTACTATGTATTGAAATACACAAAGCTATAAGCAATAGTGCTAACTGGGGGAAAGTGGAGAGATAAAGATACTTCCTCCCAGAAAGTTATTTATGCATTTGATATAAGGAAGAAGGATCAACTGAGCCAGACCCAGGCC
Source organism: Piliocolobus tephrosceles (assembly GCF_002776525.5). NCBI lineage: Eukaryota > Metazoa > Chordata > Mammalia > Primates > Cercopithecidae > Piliocolobus > Piliocolobus tephrosceles. The sequence goes on from NC_045440.1 coordinate 66,610,684, forward strand.
CCATCACTGGGTAACTTTGTGATTTTAGGAAAATCCCTTAAACTCTGTCTCAGTTTCTTCATCTCTAAAATGGGGTCAATTATAGCAGCTACCAAATAGCGTTACTCTCCAGATGAAATGACAATACACATAAACACAATACATACTAGTGCCTGGCACACAATAAATGCTCAATAAAGTTATATCATGTCAAAAATCAATAAAAAATTGTAAGATTATTCAATAAATGGTATTGGAATAACTTCTTAGCAATTTTAAAACCACTGCTAAGATCCTTAACTCATACCACATGGCCAAAAAATATATTTAGTGTTAAAATACACTAATAATTTTAATTTGCAGGTCAGGAGTTTGAGACCAGCCTGGTCAACATAGTGAAACCCTGTCTCTACTAAAAATACAAAAAGCAGCTGAGCATGGTGGCGGGCGCCTGTAATCCTAGCAACTCAGGAGGCTGAGGCAGGGAGAACTGATTGAACCAGGGAAGCGGAGGTTACAGTGAGCCAAGCAAATGCAAAAATAAAAAACTCAGAGGAAAGACGGCTTCGGTAGGACAGTATTTGGCAAGTATAATTTTCTCAAAAGGAAAATAGGTACTACTGCAATTTTTTAAAAGTCAAGACACAAGAAAAAGCCACACACTGAACACACAGCAATACAACTAAGGGATTTGACGGCATTTTGCCTCTTAGGTGCCTCTATTATCATATTATCAGCATCCTGAATATCCCCATTTACCAACCAGCTTACCCATAAGCTTTTTTTTTTTTTCTTTTTTTTCTTTTGAGACAGAGTCTTACTCCATTACCCAGGCTGGAAGGAGTGCAGTGGCACAATCTCGGTTCACTGCAACCTCGGCCTCCCGGGTTCAAGCAATTCTCCTGCCTCAGCCTCCTGAGTAGCTGGGATTACAGGTGCACGCCACTATGCCTGGGTAATTTTTGTATTTTTAGTACAGACAGGGTTTCACCATGTTGGCCAGGCTGGTCTCAAACTCCTGACCTCAGGTGATTCACCCACCTTGGCCTCCCAAAGTGCTTGGATCACAGGTGTGAGCCATGGTGCCCAGCCACCCATAAGCTTTAAGTGCTGTTACTAGCACAAATTCTTTGCAAAATAGAACCTGCAGAACCAATCATTGGCATAAAGACCCAAGAGGCAAGTCACAGCTAAAGAACCAGATACACAATCCAGCAATCCCACTTCTGGGTATTTACCCACAAGACTGGAAATCAATTTGTCTAATAGATGTCTGCCCTCCCATGTTCATTACAGCAACATTCACAGCAGCCAAGTGATGGAATCAACATGAGTATCCATCAACAGATGAATGGGTAAAGAAAATGTGGTACACTGGCCGGGCGCAGTGGCTCACGCCTGTAATCCCAGCAGTTTGGGAGGCCAAGGCAGGCAGATCATAAGGTCAGGAGTTTGAGACCACCCTGGTCAACATGGTGAAACCCCGTCTCTACTAAAAATACAAAAATAGCTGAGCATAGTGGTGGGCACCTGTAATCCCAGCTACTCAAGAGGCTGAGGCAGGGAGAACTGATTCAACCAGGGAAGCAGAGGTTGCAGTGAGCCGAGATCGTGCCATTGCACTACAGCCTGGGTGACAGGACGAGACTCCAACTCAAAAAAAAAAAAAAAGAAAGAAAGAAAATGTGATATACATACACAATGACACAATGGAATACTATTTAGCCTTAAAAAAGGAAATTCTGTCACTTGTGACAACATGGACAGAACTGGATGGAGAACATTAAATGAAGTACTAAATGAAGTAAAGTAGGCACAGAAAGAGAAATGCTGCATGTTGTTGCTTAACTGTTGAAACTAAAACAACACAACTCAGCAGCAGAGAATAGAATGGTGGTAAGAGGCTGGGGGACAGGCAAAATGAGGAGATGACTATCAAAGGATACAAGGTTGTAGTAGGAATAAGTGAGGGGTTTTTTTGACATCTATTGCACAACATGGTGAATACAGTTAATAATAGTGTATTCCGATGGGCGCGGTGGCTCATGCCTGTAATCCCAGCACTTTGGGAGACTGAGGCAGGCAGATCATGAGGTCAGGAGGTCAAGACTAGCCTGACCAACATGGTGAAACCCCGTCTCTACTAAAAGTACAAAAATTAGCTGGATGTGGTGGTGGGCGCCCATAATCCCTGCTACTCGGGAGGCTGAAGCAGGAGAATCACTTAAATCTGGGAGACAGAAGTTACAGTGAGCCGAGATCGTACCACTGTACTCCAGCCTGGGCAACAGAGTGAGACTCCGTCTCAAAAAAAAAAAAAAAAAATCAAAACAAAATAGTGTACTCCGGGTTTTAAAAAGGCTATGAGTTGCCAGGCGTGGTGACTTATGCCTGTAATGCCAGCACTTTGGGAGGATAAGGCGGGTGGATCACCTGAAGTCAGGAGTTTGAGACCAGCCTGACCAATATGGTGAAATGTCATCTCTACTAAAAATACAAAAATTAATCAGGCGTGGTGGCGTAAACCTGGAATCCCAGCTACTCAGGAGGCTGAGGCCAAAGAACTGCTTGAACTCGGGAGGTGGAGGTTGCAGTGAGCCAAGATCATGCCACTGCACTCCAGCCTGGGCAATAAAGCTAGACTCCATCTCAAAACCAAAACAGAGAAGAATTGTTGTGAGTAAATTTCAAGTGGTCTCACCACAAAAAATAAGTATGAGGTGATAGATGTTAACTAGCTTGATTTAATTGCTCCACTTCATATTCATGAATCATAACATCATTTTGTACCCCATAAATATATACAACTATAAATTACCAATTTACAATAAATTTTTTTACAATAAATCAGGGAAAAAAGAACCAAACACTCTGAGTGTTGGCCTTTTGCATACAATGCTGGCCTTGAAAGTGGAGAGTTCCATTCTCATTCAAGGAGCCATTAGATAACTATTCAGTAGGAACTACACTGAAAAAAAGTTATATAGTCTTACTCTTCTTTTGGGATGAACAAAAATCAGAACGACTAAAACTTCCAATCTTTGGCAGGGTGCAGTGGCTCATGCCTGTAATCCCAACACTTTGGGAGGCCAACGTGGGCCGATCACCTGAGGTCAGGAGTTTGCGACCAGCCTGGCCAGCATGGTGAAACTCTGTCTCTACTAAAAATACAAAAATTAGCTGGGCATGGTGGCAGGCACCTGTAATCTCAGCTATTTGGGAAGCTGAGGCAGGAGAATCGCTTGAACCCGGGAGGCAGAGGTTGCAGTGAGCTGAGATAGCGCCATTGCACTCCAACCTGGGCAACAGCATGAGACTCCATCAAAAAAAATAAAATAAAATAAAATAAACAACAACAACAAAAAAACCTTCCAATCTTCAAATAGCACTGATAAGGAGTGGCTCAAATCAGCATCTGCACAGGATCCATCAAAGACCTTAGCTAATGCAGCTGGTGCTCTATATCCACAGATTTCAAATCCTGAGAATACTATACAATATTTTCGATTCATGCTTGGTCGAATCTGACAATGTCATGGGTTTACTGTATAACAGAGGCAGAAGCTGTGGTCACTGCATTTCCCATGGCATTTAAAGGAAGGCAAGAAAACCTGACAGAAGCTGTGATTTGTCCCTCAAATTACAAGGGTTTTATGTAAAATTTCAGGAGAGAACTCCTCACAGTTAAGACTCATTTTTCTTACTTTAATATTCTTGATGATAGCAAGTCACTCTGACATCCATTTCTAACTACCACATTGCTTGAATTTTTTTTTTTTTTTTTTTTTTTTGAGACAGGGTCTCACCGTCACCCAGGCTGGACTGGCATGGCACAATTTTGGCTTATCGCAACCTCCGCCTCTCAGGTACAAGTGATTCTCCTGCCTCAGCCTCCCAAGTAGCTGGGACTACAAGTGCCTGTCACCATGCCTGGCTAATTTTTGATTTTTAGTAGAGACAGGGTTTCACCATATTGGCCAGGCTGGTCTTGAACTTCTGACCTCAGGTGATCTGCCCTCCTTGGCCTCCCAAAGTGCTGGGATTACAGGCGTGAGCCACCGTGCCTGGCCATTGCTTAAATTCTGTTAAATGATCAATATTTCTGTGGATTGCAGAGTTCACAAAGCAGATTTTATGAGATAGCAATAGAACAGTTAGGAAATTGAAAACAGATAAACAAAAATTACAACTCTAACCCCAATTCATGTATTAGATACATACTATGTTTCTGTGTTAATTTTATCAACTTCACACAAACACTCAAGCTGTTTGATAAAAATGTCTGCCTTTGCTGGGTGCAGTCACTCGGGAGGCTGAAGCAGGACGACTGCTTGAGGCCAGAGTTCAAGGCTGCAGTGTGCTATGATCTTGCCTGTGAACAGCCACTTTACCACAGCATGGCCAACATAGCAAGACCCTGTCTCTTAAAAAAAAAAAAAAAAAAGTCTATCTTCATAGGTTGGAAAAAATGATTTTAAATGAATATTTCAGGATTCAGGCTATCCTACCCACTATATGCCCAATTTGGCAAAGTGCAAAATAATTTTTATTTTATTTTTGAGATAGGGTCTCGTTCTGTTGCCCAGGCTGGATGGCAGTGGCAGAGCCACTAAAACTTTATGCTGGTGTATAAAGGCATGTCTTTCAAACATGGCTATGAACATAAGAATAGAACGCTAAGCTCTAAAACTCTGTAAGATGGCCAGGTGCAATGGCTCAGGCTAGTAATCCAAGCACTTTGGGAGAGGGCCAGTGGGGTGGATCGTTTGAGCCCAGAAGTTCAAGACCAGTCTGGGTAACATGGCAAAACCCCATCTCTACTAAAAATACAAAAACTGAGGTGGGAGGATCACCTGAGCCTGGGAATTCGACAGAGTGAGCTGCAGCCTCCACCTCCCAGGCTCAAGCTATCCTCCCACCTCAGTCTCCCGAGTAGCTGAGACTATAGGCATATGCCACCCGAGTAGCTGAGACTATAGGCATATGCCACCATAACCAGTTAATTTCTGTATTTTTTGTAGAGACAGGGTTTCGCTGTGTTGCCTGGGTAGTTCTCAAACTCCCGGGCTCAAGCAATCTGTGCACCTCAGGTTCCCAAAGTGCTAGGATTATAGGCATAAGCCACTGCACTGGCCAAAAGAATTGGTTTTTTGCTTTTTTTTTTAATCGAGACAGAGTCTCACTCTGTCACCCAGGCAGTACAGTGGTATGATCCTAGCTCACTGTAACCTCTGCTGCCCAGGTTCAAGCTATTCTCATGCCTCACCCTCCCAAGTATCTGGGACTACAGGCATGCACCACCACGTCCAGCTAATTTTTATATTTTTTAGTAGAGAGGGGGTTTTGCCACGTTGGTCAGGCTGGTCTCAAATTCCTGACTTCAGATGATCCACCCACCTCAGCCTCCCCAAGTGCTGGGATTACAGGCATGAGAAGAATTATTAAATAATCTGAAATATACTGACCTGAGCAATTTTATAGTAACCAATAAACCATAATGTAAGTTTAAAAAAAAAACCAAAAACCTTCCTATCTTCTTCTACAATGAGTACTGCATTAAGTTCAAAAGAAAATAAGTTTTTCTCTAGTTGTGTTTTATCTAAAATGCTAACACCAAGAAGTGGGGACCTGAACAGAATAAACTGGGATTACTGTTAAAATGCAAAGACCTAGGCTCTATCCCCATCCTAAATAGGAGTATTTGGAAAGAGAGCCCAATACTCATTTTAATAAACATACCACGTGATTTCTGCTACCAAAACAGCCACTAAAACTTTATGCTGGTGTATAAATGCATCTCTTTTAAACATGGCTATGAACATATGAATAAAACGCTAAGCTCTAAAACTCTGTGAGATGGCCCGGTGCCATGGCTCAGGCCGGTAATCCAAGCACTTCGGGAGGCCCAGGGGGTGGATCTCTTGAGCCTAGGAGTTCAAGACCAGCCTGGGAAACATGGCAAAACCCCATCTCTACTAAAAATACAAAAGCTGAGGCGGCAGGATCACCTGAGCCTGGGAGTTCCACAGAGTCACAGCTCATCTCAAAACAATAAAATTTGGGAGGCCCAGAGGGGCGGATCACGAGGTTAGGAGATTGCGACCATCCTGGCTCACACGGTAAAACCCCATCTCTACTAAAAATACAAAAAATTAGCCGGGCGTGATGGCGGGTGCCTGCAGTCCCAGCTACTCGAGAGACTGGGTCAGGAGAACGGGGTGAAACCGGGAGGCGGAACTTGCAGTGAGCGGAGATTGCGGCACTGCACTCCAGCCTGGGCAACAGAGCGAGATTCCGTCTCAAAATAATAATAAGAATAATAATAATAATAAACTCTACAAGAGGCCGGGCACGTGGCTCACGCCTGTAATCTCAGCACTATCGGGAGGCCAAGGCCTCTGCTACTCCAGACGTTGAGGCAGGAGAATCGCTTGAACCCGGGAGGCAGACGTTGCAGTGAGCCGAGATCGCGCCACTGATCCAGCCTGAGCCACAGAGCGATACTCCGCCTCAAAAAAATAAAAATAAAGGCCATAGCCTCACTAACAAATGATAAAAATGTGAAAAAACTTTTTATATCTTTACTTTCTCTTTTGTTTAGTTCAACTTGGACAAACAAATCATTCTATGACAAAGAATACTCCTCATCCTTTAATGAGCACTCTGGTAACTTAAAGGTTCCTGTTAAAAAGCAAATACTGATTCAGTAGGTGGGAGAGTCTGAGAGTCTGCATTTCCAACAAGCTTCCAGGTGAGGCCTATGCTACTTGTCACACTTTGAGAAGCAAGCAGTTAGATGATTCATGTGAGACACCTGTAGTTAGGCAGATGCCTGAAAGATTTTTCCTTCTCGTACAGTACAGTCAAGATTCACCATTCAATTCAAAGATTTAATTCTCACATGCTAAGAGCTGCAGAGGGAATACGTTTAACCTAAATCCTTATTCAGTTAGGTGGGCTTTGATAAAAATAACATAAGCGTTGAGATTAAATCTGACTTTCCCCTTACTCGAAGAGTTAACTGTAACTTTGAGACGTTAAGTTCTCAGAGCCTCAGTTATCTCACATAACAATCCTCAGCGGTTATCAGATTAAAGTAAGAACGAGAAATGGTAAAATCAAACACCAGCAATTACCAAACCAGAATATTACTTGCTCATGTGGGGACATCTGTCCCGCCAGGTGTTGGAGGTACCTTCTGCATCGCCCTAACACTTCAGTGCACTAAGTATCACCAAAGGAGTTGCTAACTTCACGAGTACCTACCCCCGCCCTCCCAAAATACAGTCTTAAATATAAAAATGGGAACACTGATCTCTCTTGAATTAAGCCTAACACAACTATGTCTTTCCGCTCTTAGGAGACATGCAGGTGCACAAAACTAACAGAGAGTTACCAAATAATAACCTGGAGAGATGAAAAGATGAGATGATACCCATCAATAAAGCTGGGGTTAGTAAAAGTCGGATGTGAGGGGGACAGAGAAGTGAGCAAAGCTAACAGATTCACGGGACACGTGGAGGTAGAGCGTGCTAAAGCGCCTCACTGGGACACGCTACTGGATCTGACAAGAGGCAGACGGGGCGCCCCTCCCAGGCAGATTCGCTGCCTCGGTGCAGGGGCCGCTTCCCGCGGCCTTCCCGGCTCCACTGCTTTGTCTGCCGCCCGTGGACCCCACATACCGCTCCAGAGCTTTAGGTGTCCAGAGCCTGCCGCACCATCAGGGCCACACCTACGGATGAGGTAGAGACCCAGGCGGCGCGGAGCGAGCCCTTGGGTTCGCAGCCCCGGCCGCCGCGATCGCAAACAACCGGACTAACTCAGAAACCAAAGAGCCAAGGCGCTGGCGGGCAAAGGCTCTGCAGACTCTTCCCAGGTGACCTGACGCCTCTGTCGCTTTTGCCCTCCTATTGGCTGCTAATGAGTCCAACGTAAGGATAAAGTATCCAATCAGTGAAGGTCTTTTTAGAGTGAAGCGCTCATAGGTGGTTTAGGGAAATACACTAAGTGTTCGAGGAACGGATCCAATGAGGACCCAGGAACACTATATTGGCCCTAACTACTCGCCGTCCACCAAGCCCTAACCGAAGAAATTTGATTCCGGCTGGGAAACTGTCGCACTTTGACAACTTGAATTCCCAGCCTTCCGGGGCCGGTAGGACTTCACCGGTACTGCATTCGGTAATTCAAATTGAGTATTTCTTCTTTAGCAACTCTTGCAGTTCTAATAAAGGCAATACCTAATATTTTATTCGGTTCTGTGAGTCTTAATTCATAATTTGTTTTTGTTTTGTGTTTCACTGTGGACGTTAGCACTACATTAGGCATTCCTTGGATTTTCGTTTATTTCTTCTTGGTGTCCACTGTCTCCCTAGCAGCTTGAAAGACGCAAAGTACAGTTTTCGTTTAAGTAGCAATTTATTTTGGAGAAGAAGTTTTCTTTTTCTTTTTTTTTTTTTTTTGGTAAGGAATTTATGATCAGAATCTTCTCAAATTCATATTTTAAAATATCTTCTATGTAGTTTATCAAAGTAAGGATTTATATACTTGTTTTATGGATGGCAATCACTTGAAGTTTTTGTTTTCTTTGGGCATAGATTTTATTTTTTTTTAATTTATCTAAATACAAACCTACTCTTAACCCGCAGGCAAATCTTTGAGAATAATGTATCCATTTACAATCAATAACCCCAATGAGCAGATTCTGGATTCGCTCTATAACAGTTTGATTCGTCCACGTAGCTCATGTGTTAAAGTCAGAAGGAATATGAGACGCCTCTAATAGGAAAAGAGTGTAAATAACAATAAATATCCCAGATTGTATTCAATGCTAGTATCTCCTATACTTCGTAAGTGAATTTAAAAACCAAGCGGCTTCTTGAATTTCTTTCTGTTCCCATGTTCTCGGTTATCTTCTTGCTTCCAATGAACTCAACATAGGAGCAAAATAAGCTAAGTAGAAAACAAATAGGCCTGGCGCGGTGGCTCACACGTGTAATCCCAGCACTTTGGGAGGCCGAGGCACATGGATCACTTGAGGTCAGGATTTCGACACCAGCCTGGCCAACATGGTGAAACTCTGTCTCTACAAAAAACAAAAATTAACCAGGCGTCGTTGCGGACGCCTGTAATCCCAGCTACTTGGGAGGCTGAGGCAGGAGAATCAGTTGAACCTGAGAGGCTGAGGTTGCAGTGAGCCGAGATTGCACCGCTGCGCTCCAGCCTGGGCAACAGAGCGAGACTGTCGCCACAAAAAAAAAAAAAAAAAAAAGTCCAAAGGGTACAGCCAGGTTAAACATAACCCATTTGGTTGAGTAAGTTTTTTCAGTATAGTTATTAAAAACAACTTAAAAAAAAGGAAATTAAACTTGCTATTTTTGTTAATGTTAACACATTAGGACGGCAGGTGTGGTGGCTCACATCTGTAATCTCAGCACTTTGGGAGGCCGAAGTGCGTGGATAACTTGAGTTCAGGAGTTCGAGACTAGCCTGGCCAACATGGTGAAACCCCATCTCTATTTTTTTTTTTTTTTTTTTTTTAGAGTTTCTATCATCTTGCCCGGGCTGGAGTACAATGGCGTGATCTCGGCTCACCGCAACCTCCGCCTCCCGGATTACAGGCATGCGCCACCACACCCGGCTAATTTTTGTATTTTTAGTAGAGACGGGGTTTCTTCATTTTGGTCAGGCTGGCCTTGAACTCCGGATCTCAGGTGATCCGACCACCTCAGCCTCCCAAAGTGCTGGGATTACAGGCGTGAGCCACCGCACCTGGCCAGCTGTCTCTACTAAAAATACAAAAAATTAGCCGGGCGTTGTGGCAGGCGCCTGTAATCCCAGCTACTCCGGAGACTGAGGCAGGAGAATTGCTTGAACCCGAGAGGCGGAGGGTGTAAGCCGAGGTCGCGCCACTGTACTCCAATCTGGGAGACAGAGCAAGACTCCGTCTCAAAATAAATAAATATTAAATATAATCATGCTTCTGCCATTAAAGTATTGAGAAAGCTAATTCTTCCTGCACACTGCCATTACAGAATAGATGACTGCTATTAAGAAGCAGGGGGTGTATTCACAAAAAAATAATTACCAGTTTCCTAAGCACCTATGGATTATAAGCCATAGGGAGGTATTTAAAAATTTTAAGAATTTGTATTCTCGTATTAAAATGTCTAAACTTGACACCAGTGAAGTTATACTACCTTCCATTGTGAGTCATTGCTTGTTCCTAGCCTCAGGTATCTTCCCACAGGACACTGGAATGTCATTTCTCAATAGCTGTGTTGCTTAAGACGTGATTCAGATACTGGCAGTTTCATTCATTTAATTATTTTGAATGCTACAATGTGCCATAGACAATCTTAACTATGGATTCAAAGGTAAGGAAAATCACAAGCCCTGCCCTCAAGGAGTTCATGGGCTAAAGAGCTCAAGAAGCACTGGATTTCAAATCTTTTTGATCAAGCAACACTTTCAGCTTTATATATATGTATTCGAGTACATAGCTCTGACATATTTATATGTATTTATTCCTAAATTCTATATGTGTACTATCAAACTAATATGTAGTTTTGAAAATGTCAAAGTAGAAATTTTTGAAGAAAGAGAAATAATTATAAATTGAAGCTCTCACTATACATCCAGATGAAAATAAAATTGGATCCATATATTACATCATTTACCAAAAAAATAAATTCCAGGTGTATTAAAAACTCAAACCTTGAAGACTACATATATGACCTAGAAGCAGAGGGAAACCTTGAACAAAACTGGAAACCCAAAAGTTAAACAAGAAAAAAAAGGATACATTTGACTTGTTAATAAGCAGCTGGCCAGGCAGAGTGACTCACGCCTGTGATCCCAGCACTTTGGGAGGCCAAGGTGAGTGGATCACTTGAGGTCAGGAGTTCCAGACAAGCCTGGCCAACAATGGCCAAACCCAATCTCTGCTAAAAATATAAAAATTAGCCAGGCGTGGTGGTGTACGCCTGTAGCCCCAGCTACTCGGGAGGCTGAGGCAGGAGAATCACTTTAATCTGGGAGGCAGAGGCTGCAGTGAGCAGAGATCACACCACCGTACTCTAGCCTGGGCGACAGAGCGAGACTCTGTCTCAAAAAAAAGAAAAACAGCTCTATAGGTCAGGGTCAATCCCAAGAGCTGGTTTATAGAAAAGAATGTCACAATCTCTGAAAGTGATCTTTTAACCTATTTGGATATAGAGTTTTTTTTTTTTTTTTTTCTGGTCACTATGCACTGATCTAAGAAGAATTAAACTGTTTCAAGGTTCAGAACAACCAAATATACCCCAGAGTCTATGACTGAATCAAAATAGCGCAACAATTTGTCATTGGGCACCATGGTAAAAACATTCATTCAGTTGAGATTTAGATAATAAATGCAGATTAAAATGTTATCTTTTCCCAACAATATGTATTTTTTTTTTCTTCTTTGAGATGGAGTCTGCTCTGTTGCCCAGGCTGGAGTGCACTGGAGTGCAGTGGCGTGATCACGGCTCACCGCAACCTCTGCATTCTGGATTCAAGTGATTCTCCTGCCTCAGTCTCCCAAGTAGCTGGGATTACAGGCATGCACCACCACACCTGGCTACTTTTTTATATTTTTAGTAGCGATGGAGTTTCACCATATTGGCCAAGCTGGTCTCAAACTCCTGATCTCAGGTGATCTGGCCACCTCGGCCTCCCAAAGTGCCGGGATTACAGGCATGAGCCACTGCGCCCGGCCCAATATGTGCTTTTATTACTAATTAAAGGAGCTTTGAAGCCAATGGGCACTGCGTGTATCACTGACTCTTTCCTCAGGTGAGATGAAGTTGGCCCACTAACCGGTCTTGACCAGTTTTCCTGTAGCCCAACCTGTCCCAGACACATCTAGCCTCACTGTGTCTCAAAGCACTTCACTGTCCTACCCCGTGATCTTTTACCATCCATTCCTATATTCTAATGCAGAACCTCCTGAAGCTTATTTCAGTGTGTTACATTTTCTCCAGGGAGGCAATTAGAGCTGGGGGGTGGGTGGGGAAAACAGAACTAGAGGAAAAGGGTCTCAACTTCCCGGAAAGATCCTTTGTAAGCTTTGCAGATTATTCAACCTGTCTCAACAAATGGGGCTGTCATTAAGCCTTATATGAGAAACAGGCTGACATAGACATTGGTCTGTTCCTACTTTACTAACCACTGGATCACAACCACCCAAGCTGACTATATATCCTACATGGTTATTATTTATTGGGCCCTTGAGATAAACCAGGCACTCCCCTGAGCATTTGACAAATGTTATGTAATCAATCCTCAAGCCTACTCTTTGAGCTGTCTACTATTGCCACTGTGAAAGGGAAGAAATTGAGACCCTGGAAGCCTGACTGTCTTGCTCAAGACCACACTGCTGGTCATTGGCAGAGGCATATTTCCAACAAGGGTCTGTCTGCCTCTGAAGCCCATATTCTTTCTACTACAGTATACAGCTTCATTGTCTACCAACATTAATGGGAATCTGATATTTTGTTAAATCTCTATGATGAAGGAAGCTCACGATCAGCCTTGGTCACCTCTCTTTTGCCTAATACATCTAACAATGAACAAATCTATTTGCGTAGATAATGGCATTTATAATCCTTTAATTTCCTACTCAGAATTTGGAGGCCCAAAAAAGATAAGGGACTTTTTCAAGGCCATACAGTGAGTAAGAGAGCTCTGTTTCTTTCTCTTCCATTCAATAAAAACTGCAAATGGCAGACGAAGTTTCAGTTGTTCTAGATTCTGCCAAGAAAACTGAGCCCTTAATTTGGGTCAAGAACTCTAGGATCAAATACACTAAAAAGAAAAGTATTCTATTTTATTCTCACATCCCCAAATGGATTGCCCTATAATCTTCCACATTTGTTTCCAAAGCTAGCTATGCAGAACAATCATAATTCTGCTGAATAGACCTGCAGAGGTAGAGGCCTGGGCATACGTACTTTTAAACAGCTCCAATGTGAAATTTAAGAGTCACTGATCTTGTGGAGGAAACATAAATTGTATTAATTATCTAATGTGTCCTTTGTATTTCATTTTATTTAACTTAATTTAATTTTTGAGACAGAGTCTCATTCTGTCACCCAGGATGGAGTGCAGTGTTGAGATCAGGGCTCATGGCAGCCTCAACCTCCCTAGGCTCAGGTGATCCTCCCACCTTAGCCTCTTGAGTAGCTGTGACTACAGACGCACACCACCACACCTGGCTACCTTATGTATGGTTTTTCTTTTTTCTTTTCTTTTCTTTTCTTTTTTGAGACAGTGTCTTGCACTGTCACCTGGGCTGGAGTGCAATGGCGCGATCTCAGCTCACTGCAACCTCCGCCTCCTGGGTTCAAGTGATTCTCCCACCTCAACCTCCCAAGTAGCTGGGATTATAGGCGCCTGCCACCACGCCTGGCTAATTTTTTGTATTTTCAGCAGAGACAGGGTTTCACTATGTTGACCAGGCTGGTCTCGAACTCTTGACGTCAAGTGATCCACCTACCTCAGCCTCCCGAAGTGCTGGGATTACAGGTATGAGCCACCACACCCATCCCTTATGCATGTTTTTTTCTAGAGATGAGGTTTCACTGTGTTGCCCAGGATGGTCTTGTACTCCTGGGCTCAAGCAATCCTCCCGCATTGGCCTCCCGAAGTTCTGGGATTACAGGTGTGAGCCACCACGCCCGTCCTGTATATCACTTCCTAATACATTTCTACAAAAGTTTTCAACTTAACACAGTAATAATTTACTAGCTTATAGTTTCTGTGCATCAGGCATCCATGTGCAGCTTAGCTGGGTGCCTCTGGCTCAGATCTCTCAAAAGGCTGCTATCAAGAGATCAGCTGGGGCTTCAGTCATCTCAAGGGTTGAGTGAGATAGGCTATTTTTCCAAGCTCACCTCACATGGCCATTAGTAGGACTCAGTTTCTCATAGCTGATGGAAGGACAGCCTCAGTTCCTTGCTGAGTGTTGGTCAGAGGCTTCCCTCAGTTTCTTCCCACATGGGCTTCTCCTTAGGGCAGCTCACATATGACACTGTCTTCCCTCAGAGCAAGTGAAGGAGAACTAGAAGGAGCAAACAGGATGAAAGCCACAATCTTTTTGTAACCTAACCTAGAAATGACATCCTTTCATTCTTACTGTATTCTATTCATTAGAAGCAAGTTGATGCTCAAGGAGAGGGGATTATACAAGGGGCATGAATACTAGGAGGCAAGGATCATTGGGGGTCACCTTAGAGGCTATCATAGAGATGTAAGCAAAGAATTAAAAAACAAGGTGGTAATATATTTCCTAGCTCTATCTTGTAAGAGAAGATAAATTCAACAATATCCTGGTCCTGGCATGGTGGCTCACACCTGTAATTCCAGCATTTTGGGACGCCAAGCAAAAGGATCAGTTGAGCCCAGGAGTTTGAGGCCAGCCTAAGCAACACAGCAAGGCCCCAACTCCATACAAAATAAAAGAAAACAATAAATTAAGTGATATCCCAGTAGCAATGAGATCATCCAGTACCTAAATCTTGGTTTCTAAATACCATTCCAGGACTCCTTGGAGAAATGGCTGATTTTAGGGCTGGGTAAGGAAAAATACAAGATAAGCGCAGAGCATCTTATAGTTCCAGAAAAAAGGAGATAATCAAAAAACAAAAGGAACACATGAACCTAGTTAAAAGAACTCCCAATGGCCAAAGCTGAAACAATTGAGTAACAGTATAAAATAAATATGCAAGAGTCTATATGTCTATATAAATAAATGATTGAATATAAATATAAATTAATAAATGAGGAAAGACAAATCTTCCTTTCAGAATTTCAAATAAGGTTTATCAGTTGTCCACTCCAGAAGTTGAAGCTTAATCCCCATTCCATTTGAGTGTGAGCAGTATTTAGTGACTTGTTTTCAAAGAAAGGAATATGGAAAGTGGGAAAATACAACTTTATAGTGGAGTAACTAGCAAATATTACCATGTGTGAGCCTCACCAGTAATAAGGTAGAGTGATATCATGTATCCTCTGACATAATGTGATGAGAAGGTCATCTCATCATGTGATGTTTTCCCCAAACCCTATAACCACAGTCTAATCATGAGAAAAACATCAGACAAACACAAATCGAGGGACATTTTGCAAAATACCTGACTAGACTTCAAAACTGTCATGGTCATATCAAGGTCATGAAAAACAAGAAAAGACCGAAAAACGGTCACAGATCAGAGGAGACTAAGGAGGCTTGATGGCTAAATGCAATGTGGCATCTTAGATTAGATCCTGAAACAGAAAAACAACCTTACTAAAACCCAAATGAGGTCTGGAGTTTAGTAAATAGTAATGTACCAATATTTGGCTTTTTAGTTGTTTTGTTTTTTCTTTTTATTTATTTATTTTAAAAAATAGAGATGGGGTCTCGCTTTGTTGCCTAGGCTGGTCTTGAACTCTTGGGCTCAAATGATCCTCCCAGTTTGGCCTCCCAAAGTGTTAGGATTACAGGCGTGAGCCACTACGCCTGGGTGGCTCTTTAGTTTTGTAAGTGTATCATGGTAATGTAAGATGTTAACACTAGGGAAACTGGGTGAGAAGTAGACAGGAACTTTATGTACTCTAACTTTTCTGTAAATCTAAAATAATTCTAAAATAGTTAATTAAAAACAAAAAACAAAGCATCCTGCTGACAATTTTAGAAGCATGATGACCAGAAGATCCCCCCTAGATTAGCTTCCAGCTTTGTACATTTCAAACTCTCTTTCTCTCTCTCTCGCTCTCTCTTTTTTTTTTTTTTTTTGAGGCAGAGTCTCGCTCTGTCACCCAGACTGGAGTGTAGAGTGCAGTGGCGTGATCTCGGCTCATTGCAACCTCCGCCTCCCGCGTTCAAGCGATTCTCCTGCCTCAGCCTCCCGAGTAGCTGGGGACAGGCACCTGCCACTATGCCTGGCTAATTTGTGTGTGTGTGTGTGTGTGTGTGTATTTTTAGCAGAGACAGGGTTTTCACCATGTTGGTCAGGCTAGTCTCAAACTTCTGACCTCAAATAATCCCCCTGTTTCGGCCTCCCAAAGTGCTGGAATTATAGGCGTCACAGCGCCCAGCCCCCCCCCCCCCCCCCACTTTTTTTTTGAGACAGAGTCCCCGCTCCGTCGCCCAGTCTGGAGTGCAGTGGTGCGATCTCCGCTGACTGCAGCCTCTGCCTCCCGGGTTCATGCAATCCTCCTGCCTCAGCCTCCTGAGTAACTGGAGTTACAAGCACGTGCCACCACACTCAGCTTTTTTGTATTTTTGGTGGAGACGGGGTTTCACCATGTTAGCCAGGCTGGTCTCAAACGCCTGACCTCAAGTGATCCACCTGCCTCAGCCTCCCAAATTGCTGGGATTACAGGCATGCACCACTGCGCCTGGCCTCAAACTTTATCCTCCACTAGTCACATACTTCTAGGGCCAGGTGCCAAGGGACACATCCCTGTATCATAGCACTGAGTGAGATGGCAGAGCATGTCTTGCTTCAAGCCAGTCCAGCACCAGGAGAGCCAGCAGTAACTTATCACGAAGAGGCCCAAGTTCAATTCAACTCTCTTTCCCCTACCCAGATTCCCAAAATGTCCAAGGCTACTCCAGCGTATCTAGCAAGAAAGGAAGTATGAAGGAAGGGAAGTTGGAGAGGATTAAAAAAAAAAAAAAAAAAAAAAAAAAGACAGGTCTTAACCAGTGCCTCTTTGAGGGGTGCTTTAAGACATTTTCCTTTTAATAAATAAGTAGAAAACAACGTATGATCACGTAAACTCAATGCTAAAGTTCCTCTATGGACTTTGGAAAGGGCTAGCGAAAGTCAGCGTGCCTGAAACACAAGCTTCATTAGCTTAGCAGTAAATACCCTCCAGAAAGATCTCAGAGGAAAAAATGAGTGCCCTTTGACAGAACCGCCACCATCCGTCGCTCCCACCCTTTCAGCTCCAAAGCTCCTGCTCTTGCACCCAGTCTCAGACAAGCACTCACTTCTCAGGAAGTATTCCCTGAGACATTAGGGAGGCGCCGAGGCTCCCACCTCAATCCCATTATAATATTTGATCACGTATGTTAAGTTTGTGCTTTTGTTTAGTTTGTGTTATCTCCTCGTCATCATATAGGCTCACTTAGGGCGTGGCTCAAGGCTTTTACTAACCTTTCTGCTGTCATAGTGGTACCCCAACAAGCCCTTGTTGAGTAAATGAGTTAATGCTCTGGGTGAAGGAGGAAAGCCCTCACTAGGAAGAGACTTGTGTCACCCAGGGCAAGAACATCAGAGACCCAGTGACAGCCCAGCGACCTCCGGGATCAATTGCAATAGGGGGTAAGAGAGACAGCCAATCAGCAACAGCCTCTTCAAAAGCCATACAGAAATACGGACAGGTTTCCTGCCCTACATGGGAATCTTTCATCAAGCCTACGCACATTACTACACTGCATAAGTTAGCTATAAATGTAATAATCATATTTTCACGACAATTATTGGAAATCCAGAGTGTCCTAGAGTATTCAAATCTTTAGAAAGCACGTTCCCCAAATGAATCTGACTGAACAGACGCTGGAACTGAACACGGTAAAGTAAAATACTTATCCATGAGGCACTTTGTAATCCCCGCACTCCTGTTCTGCCTAAAGAGAAACATTCCTGATGTGAGGTCTGCACAGGCATTGTATCCGCCTGGTGGACACAGGTCCCTACAGCGTGCGGTGAAATGGGCTCCACATGTTAGGTTAACAAAGGCTTACGACTCGCAGCCTCTTTCAAGGTAATACACATCTGCGACTACATTCAGAATGTGGGTGTCCCTAAACCCATAGAGCATGAAGCTGACAAAAGCACTTCCCAGGGCAGGACAGTGAAGGCACAAAGCAAGGTCCGCACCAAAGCACACGCCCCTCGCAGAGCTCCGCGCGTGCGCACACCGACTGTGAAACGCCGCAGCCGGCTTGCTAAGCGGTTGCCACGCCCTCCGCCGGGCTTCTTGTGCCCGCCTCCGAGCCTGCTGAAACAGCTGATTGATCAGCCTGGCTCAGGCTTGGGGCGGGGATTGGCTGATTGGCAGCAACGCCACGGGACAGCCAAGCTGGAAGCCTGAGGAGCCGGAGTGGGTGCTGGCTGCCGCGCGGCGGAGGTGAGTAGGGTGGGAACTCGGAAAAGCGGTTGGCGACGGGGTAATGAAGTCGGCTCCAGGCCTGACGGCCATGGGATGCCCTGGAATCAGGACAGGAGCTGAAGGAGCTCGGTTCGGGAACGCAGGGAGGCCGGCGGGATCCTGGGCCGGTTGGGTGTTTGCCCCGCGGCCGGGAGGCAGAGACTGCCTCGGCTGAGGGCGCGTGGGTCCGGGGCTCCGGAGAAGCCGAGGGAAGTCGGCTGACTTGCCCTGAAGGCTGAGACTCGCCCACCCGCCTATCTACCCCTACGCCTCTTGCCCCCTCCCCCGACCTTCGGTCCATCTTTCGGACCCCCGTTTCCCGCGCCGGCCGCCAGGCGGCGGTCCTGGGGCTACCGCCCTTCTCGGCGGCTCCCTTGGGCGCTGCGCCCTTCCCAGGCTCGGGAGCCCGACTGCGCGGGTGCACCTCAAGCCGGCGTCGGACAGGACCAGTGCGCTCGGTGGTCTGCCGGAAAGTTTAACCAGCTTCGCGTGGTTGCTGTGTCACTTTTCGCCTCCTAGAACTTACCAGTGTATCTTCTGAGCATGACTAGGGTTTGCAGGAAGCCCCAAAGCCGGCCTTTAGGCATTAACAACAGCAGCATTTTATTATAGAAATCTTCAAACTGTGGAGAAATTGAACGAAGATATAAGGAATTCACTGTACTCATTACCCCGTTTCAGTAATTATCAATACATGGGCAGTCTTGCTCCCCTAATCCAGGTTATTTTGCGTTTTTGAGACAGGGTCTCTGTCACCCAGGCTGAAGTGCGGTGGCGGGATCTCGACCCACTGCAGTCTCCGCCTCCTGGGCCCCAGCGATCCTCACGCCTCAGCCTCCCGGCTAGCTGGGACTACAGGCAGGCGTCACCAAGCCCGGCTAACTCCCTGCCCCCCGCGCCGCCCTTTTGTAGAGCTGGGGTCTCGTTATGTTGCTCAGGCTATCTTTGAACTCCTGGGCTTAAGCGATCCTCCCTCCTTGGCCTCCCAAAGTGTTGGGATTACAGGCGGGAGTCACCGCACCCAGCTACCCTGGGTTATTTTGAAGCAAATCCCAGACATTGTATCATTTCAATTATTTTATATATTTCTATGCTCTGTCATGATAAATAATCATACGTATAATAACTTGCTTTCTAGAGGGGTCAAGTAAAATAAGGGACATATTAAAGTGTAGACGGTGCTTATTTAGTTTGTACTACCAGAATTTAGGTAACTGCTACAGTGCAGTCTCATTATCTTGTGCTCAGGTTTTCAAAATTGGAGTTACCAGATACTCTAGACAGTAGTGCTCTTGCTGATGAGTAGTAATAATTGTATTGATAATTTCTATTTGTAGAGTTCTTAGTATGTATCAAGGACTATGAAGTAGTTTCCACTTACTCATTTAATTTTTACAATAATCCTATGAAATAGGTGTTATTATCCCCGGGGGATAATAGGGGAAAGAAATTTGGAGAGGTCACAATTTGCCTAAAGTCACACTGCTGAAAAAACGGGGGCAGGGGGTAGAATTCAGAATGCTAATCTTGGCCTTTGTCATTGCAAAGTTCTTGCTCTTTTAACTGTAACTGAATGTCCTAAGAGTTGTGGAATAAATGGAACTGCTGTGGAAAATTATTTCTGTTAAGCTACAGATCAGTAATGGAAAAAAAAAGCCTGAAAATTTACACAAATACAAACAATAGTGAGAGAGGTATGTTTGTTCTCTGAAAAGTTAAAGATTATTACAACTAAATTTAATGTCCTGAGAAGACACAGTTCAATAAATACAAGTGCTAAAAATTTTATTCTTGGCCAGGTGCATGGCTCAGCCCAGCACTTTGTGAAGGCCGAGGCGAGAGGACTCCCTGAGACCAGGAGTTTGAGACCAGCCTGGGCAATATAGTGTGACACTGTATTTAAAAAATAAAAGTAAAATAAACATTTTATTCTTTAATATGTGACCAGTTAAAGGGAAAAGGAAAATATACATCAATGAGTAGTGTCTACCACTCCTTTAGCACATAGCTTATATTGGATATTAATACTAAATATTTCATCTGTATCCTTCATCCTCCCAATCTTAAACTACTAAGACAGCATCTTCATCCAAATAGTGTTAGATGAATAAGGAATGAGATAGAAACAGTTGGGCCTTCTCTACTTATTCAAAGGACAGTAGAGAAGGCCTATTAGCTTGGAGTTTAGGAATCCTACTGGATAGGAGTAATTCAGAAGCCCAGAAGTCAGGTCAGACTCCTTTGTGAAGGAACTTGAGTGCCACATTTAAAGAGTTTAAACTTAATGAGCAAAGAAGTGACATGATCAAAGTCATCTTACAGGAAGATAGCTGGTACTGTCAAAGGTGGCTTTACCAGCTATGTGAAAGGATTAGCAATGGGTTGACCTGATAAACATAAAGGAAATAGACATGGGGAACTGGCAAATTTATGGATATGAGGAAAGGACCAGACAAAGAAAACAGCCTGAAACAGAGAAAAGAGTATGGTATATAGTAGGATTTTTTTTGTTTTGTTTTGTTTTTTTTGAGATGGAGTTTCACTCTTGTTGCCCAGGCGCAGTGCAGTGGCGTGATCTCGGCTCACTGCAACCTCTGCCTCCCGGGTTTAAGCGATTATCCTGCCTTAACCTCCCGAGTAGCTGGGATTACAGGTGTATGCCACCACGCCCAGCTAATTTTGTATTTTTAGTAGAGACAGAGTTTCCCTGTGTTGGCCAGGCTGGTCTTGAACTCCTGACCTCAGTTGATCCACCTGCCTTAGCCTTCCAAAGTGCTGGGATTACAGGTGTGAGCCACCATGCCCGGCCTATAGTAGGTTTTGAAGTGATGATACACTTCATTTTCCATGGGTTTGTTTTCTTGGGCCATCCTGGTGATGAGTTGGTGATGAGTTTTTACTGTATCACTGTTCTTTGGTAATTACCGCCAAGCTACTGAACTATTCTTTTATATACTTATTAGATACTATTGATAGAAATCACACAATTTAGATAAGCAACAACAAAAAAAAAGACCCTGTAATCCTACCCTTTGAAGATAACCACTGATGATGGAGAAAAGGTGGTAACAGTTTTAGTTAACATTTATTTGATTACTGTTCGACATTTTTCACATTTTATTTTCCATCTGTGTTTCTACTTGTAAAATGCCTACTCATGTACTATGCCTATTTTTCCATTGGGCTTTTGATCATTTGTTTCTTTATTTGCAAACACTTTATATTCATTAGGGATATAAATCATTTGTTATATTAAGTTGCAAATAGGTTTCTCAATTACATGGCTCTTCTCAAAATCTTCAGAGTGGCTAGTAAAATGAAAAATATGACAGCTGGGAGAGCACTCAGGGCTGCTGTTTCAGGGACCAGAACATGCCACCTCTGAAACAATTCCTTCATTTATGATACTGAAGTTATTGTCAGCCAGTCAATCTGCAAGTCATTTTTAGCAAATAAATTGTTTTGTGTAAATATTTGATAATCATTAAGAAGATTTTTTTTCTGCTCCCACTCCACCAGGAGATATCATTTAACAGATAATATATACAGGTGGAGTTTAGTGTGAGTTGGTTGCGGTTAAAATGTAAATAGTCAGACAAGTTAAACAAGAAAATTAAGTCTCCATGATTGAAAAAACATACATTGTAATGTACATATTAATATATATAAAGCAGTATAACTAAGAACTTTTTAAACCTTTAAGATATTTTATTTTTTTTTAGAGACAGAGTCTTTCTTACTTTGTTGCCAAGTTGGAGTGCTGTGAGGCTATCATAGCTCTAAGATAATTTTTTTCACTTCCCTCCCTTAGTTACTTTTTGAAATGGATTTCTTATATACTAGTAAATACTGATTTGATATACAGTCTGCCTTCTGGTTTCATAGGTTCTGTATCCGCAGATAGAAAATATTTGAAAAAACAATGATAAAGTAACAATATGACAACAAGAAACAATACAAATAAAACAATAGACAACTGTTTCCATTATATTAGGTATTATAAGTAATCTACAGATGACTTCAAGTATATGAGAGGATGTGTATAGGTTATATGGAAATACTACATCATTTTATCTTTTTTTTTTTTTTTTGAGATGGAGTTTTGCTCTTATTTCCCAGGCTGGAGTGCAATGGCACGATCTCGGCTCACGGCAACCTCCACCTCCCAGGTTCAAGTGATTCTCTTGCTTCAGCCTTCCGAGAGCTGGGATTACAGGAGCCCGCCACCATGACCTGCTTATTTTTAATTTTTAGGAGAGACAGGGTTTCACCATGTTATCCAGGCTGTCTTGAACTCCTGACCTCAGGTGATCCACCACCTGAGCCTCCCAAAGTGCTGGGATTACAGGCGTGAGCCACCGCGCCTGGCCCATTTTATCTTTATTTTTATTTTTGTGGGTACATAGTATGTGTATGTATTTATGGGGTATGTGAGATATTTTAATACAGGCATATAATGTGTAATAATCACATCAGGGTAAATGGGGTATCCACCTCAAGCATTTTTCCTTTCTTTGTGTTACAAACAATCCAATTATACTTTTAGTTATTTTTTAATGTACAATAAATTATTGTTGACTATTGTCATCCTGTGATGCTATCAAATTCTAGGTCTTATTCATTCTAACTGTATTTTTGTATGCATTAACCATCCCTACTCCATCTCCCCCACCCACTGTCCTTTGCAGCATCTGATAACCATCCTTCTCGGTTTTTTTTTGTTTGTTTTTGAGATGGAGTCTTGCTCTATCACTCAGGCTGGAGTGCAGTAGTGTGATCTGGTCTCACTGCAACCTCTCCCTCCTAGGTTCAAGTGATTCTCCTGCCTCAGCCTTCCAAGTAGCTGGGGTTACAGGCACCCACCACCACGCCTGGCTAATTTTTGTATTTTTAGTAGAGATGGGGTTTCACTGTGTTGGCCAGACTGGTCTCGAACTCCCAACCTCAGGTGATCTGCCCGCCTCAGCCTCCCAAACTGCTGGGATTATAGGTGTGAGCCACCGTACCCAGCCTAATTTTTGTGTTTTTAGTAGAGACAGGGTTATATCATGTTGGCCAGACTGCTGGTAACCATCCTTATACTCTTTTTTTTGAGACAGAATTTCACTCTGCAATCTCTGCCTCCCGAGTTCAAGCAATTCTCTGCCTCAGCCTCCTGAGTAGCTGGGATTATAGGCACCCACCATCACACCCAGCTAATTTTTTGAATTTTTAGTAGAGATGAGGTTTCACCATCTTGGCCAGGCTGATCTTGAACTCCTGACCTCGTGATCCACCTTCCTTGGCCTCCCAAAGTGCTGGGATTACAGGCGTGGGCCACCGTGCCCGACCAACCATCCTTATACTCTTCTCTGCATGAGTTAAGTTGTTTTAATTTTTAGGTCCCATAGTAAGTGAGAATATGTGAAGTTTGTCTTTTTCTGCTAGCTTATTTCACTTAACATAATATCTTCCAGTTCCATTCATGTTATTTTCAAATGACAGGATCCCATTCTTTTTAATGGTTGAATAGTATTCCATTATGCATATGTATCACATTTTCTTTATCTATTTGTCTGTTGATAGACATTTATTTAGTTGCTTCCAAATCCTGGCTGTTGTGAATAGCTCTGCAACAAACGTGGCAGTGCAGATATCGCTTCAATATACTAATTTCCTTTCTTTTGGGTCTATACCTACCAGTGAGATTGATGAGTCATATGGTAGCTCTATTTTTAGTTTTTTGAGGAACCTCCAAACCATTCTCTATAGTGGTTGTGCAAATTTACAATCCCACCAACAGGGTATGAGGATCCCTTTTCTCCATATCCTTGCCAGCATTAATTATTGTCTGTCTTTTGAATATAAGCCATTTTAACTGGGGTGAGATGGTATCTCATTGTAGTTTTGATTTGCATTTCTCTGATGATGGAAGCACTTTTTTTATATACCTGTTTGCCATTTGTAAGTCTTCTTTTGAGAAATGTCTGTTCAGATCTTTTGGCCATTTTTGAATTGGATTATTCGATTTATTTCCTATTGAATTGTTTGAGCTAATTACATATTCTGGTTATTAAACCCTGTCAGATGAATAGTTTGCAAGTATTTTTTTTTTTCCATTCTGTGGGTTGTCTCTTCACTTTGTTGATTGTTTCCTTTGCTATACAGAAGCTTTTTGACTTGGTGTGATCTCATTTATCCTTTTTTGCTTTGATTGCCTAGTACCCCATGTGGGGTCCTATTCAAGAAATCATTGCCCAGACCAATGTCCTGGAGAGTTTCCCCCAATGTTTTCTTGTAGTAGTTTCATAGTTTGAGGTCTTAGATTTAAGTCTTTAATCCATTTTGATTTGATTTTTGTATATGGCAAGAGATGGGTTGTAGTTTCATTCTTCCGTATGTGGATATCCAGTTTTCCCAGCACCATTTATTGAAGAGACTGTCTTTTCCCAATGTATATTCGTGGCACCTTTGTTAAAAATGAGTTTACTGTAGACGTATGGATTGATTTCTGGGTTCTCTACTCTGTTTCATTGGTCTATGTGTCTGTTTTTATGCTAGGACCATGCTGTCTTGGTTACTATAGTCCTGTAGTATAATTTGAAGTCCAGTTTTTTTTCTTTTTGCTCAGAATAGCTTTGGCTATTGTGGGTCTTTTGTGGTTCCATATAATTTTTAGGATTATGTTTTCTATTTCTGTGAAGGATGTCATTGATATTTTGTTAGACATTTTGATAGACATTTCATTGAATGTGTAGATTGACTCTTCCAGTTCATGAACATGGAATATTTTTTCCGTGTGTGTGCCCCCTTTAATTTTTTTTTTTTTTTTTGAGGCAGAGTTTTGTTCTATCATCCAGGCTGGAGTGCAGCGGCATGATCACAGCTTATGGGCTCAGGCGGCCCTCCTGCGTCAGCTTCCCATGTAGTTGGGACTACAGGCACGTGCCACCATGCCTGGCTAATTTTTTTTTGAGACGAAGTCCCACTCTGTTGCCCAGGCTGGAGTCTGGGGTGCAGTGGTGCTATCTCAGCTTACTCCAACCTCTGCCTCCCAGGTTCAAGCAACTCTTGAACCTTAACCTCCCAAGTAGCTGGGATTGCAGGTATGCACCACCACACCCGGCAAATTTTGTGTTTTTTAGTACAAAAATACAGGCTGGTCTCAAACTCCTGGCCTCAAGTGACCCTCCTGCCTCTGCCTCCACCTCCCAAAGTGCTGGGATTACAGGTGTGAGCCATCACATCTAGCCCTTAATTTTGTGTTTTTTTGTAGATGTGGGTCTCACTTTGTTATCCAGACTGGTCTGGTGCTTTGGCCTCCCAAGGTGCTGGGATTACAGGCATGAGCCACCATCCTGGCCCTCTTAAATTTCTTTCATCAGTATCTTATAGTTTTCATTGTAGATATCTTTCACTTTGATTTCACTTTGGTTAATTCCTAGGTATTTAATTTTATTTGTGGCTATTGTAAATGGGATTACTTTTTTGATTTCTTTTTCAGATTGTTCACTGTTGGCATATAGAAATGCTACTGAGTTTTGGATGTTGACTTTGCATCATGCAACTTTACTGAATTTATCAGTTCTAATAGTTTTTTGGTAGAGATTTTTCCAAGTACAAGATTACATCGTCTGTAAACAAGGATAATTTGACTTCTTCCTTTCCTATTTGGATGTCCTTCATTTCTTTCTCTTGCCTGATTGCTCTAGCTAGGACTTGTTACTATGCCATTTTATATAAGGCACTTGAGTATTTATAGATTTTGGTATCCACGGGGTTCCTGGAACCAATCCCCTGTGGATACTGAAGGACAACTGTATAATGTGTACTGGCAGGAGGGTAAACTGCTTTCCTAAAGAGATGATTTTAGGTGGAACAAGAATCAACTTTGTATTTATTTTAGTCAGGATATCCTTTTCTGTCTGTTTTGGCTCAGATAGGGAGTACAATGTATAGTTAAGTACTTTAAAGTATATCCTGGAACAAACTTTGATTGCTTAAATATTATTGCTTGGCAAGAAGCTAAGTTTATTTAATTTTTTAAAAATGAGTTTGTTTAAGACCGGGCACGGTGGCACACGCCTGTAATCCCAGCACTTTGGGAGGCTGAGGCGGGTGGATCACCTGAGGTCGGGAGTTCAAGACCAGCCTGACCAGCGTGGTAAAACCCTGTCTCTACCAAAAATACAAAAATTAACTGGATATGGTGGTCTGCACCTGTAATCCTAGCTACTCAGGAGGCTGAGGCTCAAGAATCGCTTGACCCCGGGAGGTAGAGGTTGCAGTTAGCTGTTATCGTGCCACTGCACTCCAGTCTGGGCAACAGAGCAAGGCTCTGTCTCAAAAAAAGAAAGAAAGAAAGAAAAAAAAAGAGTAAAACATTAAGAGCATCCAGATATGACAAAACTCATAAAGCAAGTATAAAGGTCTGAGAAATACTAGTATAGCCTGTAAGGGTTCCCAAAGTTTGTATATTGCTAATGTTTATTATTTACTTAGATGGTCCAAATTAGAATAATTTTTATGTTTTTACTTTTTAGATTTCAGTTATTTAATTTAGAAAACGTTACTGGACTTGAAAAATTACAAAAGTTGTCAGGGTATGGTGGCTCACGCCTGTAATCCCAGCAATTTGGGGGGCTAAAGTGGGAGAATCACTTGAAGCCAGGAGTTTGAGACCAACCTGAGCAACATAGTGAGACCCCATCTCTACCAAAAATTACAAAGTTAGCCGGATGTGATGATATGCCTATAGTCCTAGCTACTTGGGAGGCTGAAGCAGGAGGTTCACTTGAACCTGGTAGCTTAGGGCTGCAGTCAACTCTGATGGTGCCATTGCACTCCAGCCTCAGTGACAGAATGAGACCTTGTCTCTAAAAAAAAAAAAAAAAAAAACACACACACACACACAAAAGTGGTACATATATCCTATTGGGAAAAAAACAACAACAACATACAAACAATACAGGAGTGCATAAGCGTATAATAAAAGTGGAGGGTCTCACCACCAAGCCCTCAGATATAGTAAGTGTTAAGTTTTGGTATGTTTTCAAATTTTTTATCTATTTCACCACTGTTTCTGTTGCTTTATTGGTTTTTAGTTATTTTTAATGGAATTACATATATGTGTTTGTAACTTTTTTCATTCAGCATTTTATTATGAAAATTGTTTCCTGTATAGCTGTATCTTTGTTGTTTTAATGGCTATAAGCTTAGAATGGGCATATTTAATTTATTGAATTTATTTTAACCATTTCCCTATTGATGATCATTTAGATTGCCTTTGGATTTTCTCTTTCACAGTAATGTTTCAGTAAATACCCTTACCAGCTTTCAAAACCTAAACATCTTTCTCCTTGAAGAAAGGTATAATTTACTGAGTTCTTCCAGTAAAACAGTTTTTTTGTGTGTCTTGTTGTGTTTTGAGACAGTTTCACTCTGTCACCCAGAGTGGAGTACAGTGGCACGCTAATAGCTCATTGTAACCTCAAATTCCTGGGCTCAGGCGATCCTTCTGCCTCAGCCTCCTGAGTAGCTGGGACTACAGGTGTATACCACTGTGCCTAGCTAATTTTTTAAATCTTTTGTAGAGATGGGGGTCTTGTTATGTTGCCCAGGGTGGTCTCGAACTACTGGCTCAAACAGTTCTCCTGCTTCAGCTTCCCAAAATGCTGAGATTCCAGGTATGAGCCTCTGTGCCTGGCCTGGCAATTTTTTATACATATAATATGCAGGGGACAGTAACTATTACACAGCTTATCAACATCAACTTTATAGTGATTTTTCATCACTTCGTTGGGCCTAAGGGTAACATTTTTAGTCATTGTTGACTTCCAAGTACTTTATTTGTTTCTACTGATGTCCAGCCTGGGATCACTTAAGATATTTGAATAGTGTTTTCAAAAGATTGTTTTAAAATTTATGCCTCAGTACTTAATTCATCTGCATGTGGCTGCTTAAAATATTCTGTGTCAGGCCGGGCGCAGTGGCTCAAACCTGTAATCCCAGCGCTTTGGGAGGCCGAGACGGGCGGATCACGAGGTCAGGAGATTGAGACCATCCTGGATAACACAGTGAAACCCCGTTTCTACTAAAAAAATACAAAAAACTAGCCGGGCATGGTGGCGGGCGCCTGTAGTCCCAGCTACTCAAGAGGCTAAGGCAGGAGAATGGCGTAAACCCGGGAGGCGGAGCTTGCAGTGAGCTGAGATCCAGCCACTGCACTCCAGCCTGGGCGACAGAGCGAGACTCCGTCTCAAAAAAAAAAAAAATTCTGTGTCAGTCACTGTGGGGTTATATTTCAGAGCTTCTCACATGAAAGTGTCAGCCTTTAGTTCAAATATGAATATGACCTCTGTCTCTAACTTCTTTTGAAGATAACATCTAAAAATGTCCTTCAGAAGTTTAATTTTATATCTAAATTGCATTAACTTGAAAGAATTTTTACCAAGTTGGATTAGCCTGTGTTCATGGACCTCTTATCTTACTAGTTTTTGTTTTTGTTGAGAGATGTTGTATAGGTCATGAGATTTATTCCCTTGTGGACTGAAAAAATGACTTATGTCCGATCCTACTGGGAGTAGCAGTGTACTTAATTTTGCATGAACAACATAGAACATTAATTCTAAATCACTACCAGTAAATTGTACCCACAGATTGAATACTGTATTTTGTTTTATAGTATGGTGAAGTGTTTTGACTTAAGTATCAACTAGACTGATGTGAAGGACAGCAGTGGTCCCTAGACTTGAATTTCAAAGTTTAATTTTCAAAAGTTAGTATAGGGGCCAGGTGCAGTGGCTAACAGCTGTAATCCCAGGACTTTGGGAGGCCGAGGCAGGTAGATAGATAACCTGAGGTCAGGAGTTTGAGAGCAGCCTGGCCAACATTGTGAAACCCTGTCTTTACTAAAAATACAAAATTAACTGGTCATGGTGGTGCGTGCCTATAATCCTGGCTACTTGGGAAGCTGAGGCATGAGAATCGCTTGAACCCAGGAGGCAGAAGTTGCAGCGAGCTGAGATCACGCCAGTGTACTCCAGCCTGGGTGACAGAGAGAGACTGTCAAAAAAAAAAGTAGGATAGTGGGTTGATGTAGGGTTGACAACTAAACATTGTGACAAGTAAGGACATTTAAAAAAACGTTATAGCAGGGCATGGTGGCTCATGCCTGCAATTCCAGCTACTCAGGAGGCTGAGGCAGGAGAATCGCTTGAACCTGGGAGGCAGAGGTTGCAGTGAGCTGAGATCATGCCATTTCTCTCTAGACTGGGCAACAAGGGTAAAACTCCATCTCAAAAAAACAAAACGAAAACAAACAACATTCATCTACTGTCCCTATATGATAAAAGGAAAGTAACATTTACACCATAAGCATAGGAAGGACATAGTCTCAAAATAAAGGACAGTAACTTTATTCTTTAATTTTTATTTTATTTTTTTGTTAGAGCCAGGGTCTTGCTTTTTTGTCCAGACTGGAGTATAATGGTGCACTCACAGCTCACTGTAATCTCAAACTCCTGGGTTCAAGAGATCTTCCTCCTTCAGCCTCCTGAGTAGGTAGGACTACAGGCATGTACCACCATGCCTGGCTATTTTTTTTTTTTTATTTTTTGAGATGGAGTCTTGCTCTGTCACCCACGCTGGAGTGCAATGGCATGATCTCGGCTCACTGCAACCTCCGCCTACCGGAGTCAAGCGATTCTCCCACATCAGCCTCCGAAGTAGCTGGAATTACAGGCACCTGCCATCATGCCTGGCTAATTTTTTTAGATATGAGGTTTCACCATGTTGGCCAGGCTGGTCTCAAACCCCTGACCTCAGGTAATCCGCTTGCCTCAGCCTCCCAAAGTTCTGGGATTACAGGTGTGAGCCACCACGCCTGGCTGCCTGGCTGCCTGGCTAATTTTTAAAAAATTTCTGTGGAGAAGGGATTTCAGTATGTTGCCCAGGCTGGTCTTAAACTGTAGGCCTCAAGTGATTCTCCTGCCTCAGCTTGCCATAGTGCTGAGATTATAGACATGAGCCACCACAACTGCAGGACAGTAATTTTCAACTGAATACTTTTTTTTCTCTCTTTTTTAGTTCATAATCCTCATTTATTCATTTACTTTTTTTTTTTTTGAGATGGAGTCTCACTCTTATTGCCCAGGCTGGAGTGCAACGGAGTGATCTCTGTTCACTGTAACCTCCACCTCCTGAGTTCAAGAGATTCTCCTGCCTCAGCCTCCCAAATAGATAGGATTACAGGCGTGCACCACCACGCCCAGCTAATTTTGTATTTTTAGAAGAGATGGAGTTTCACCACGTTGGCCAGGCTGGTCTGGAGTTCCTGACCTCATGTGATCTGCCCACCTTGGCCTCCCAAAGTGCTGGGATTACAGGCGTAAGCCACTGCGCCCAGCCTATTTATTTATTTTAAACCAGATTTTATTTTTAGAGCAGTTTTTGTTTTTGTTGTTGTTTTGGTGGGGACAAACCATATTCACACCATAGCAGAGTTCAAACTAAATCAGTTATATGGTCTGGGCACAGTGGCTCATGCCAGTGCTTTGGGAGGCTGAGGCAGGAAGATTGCCTGAGCTCAGGAGTTTGAGGCTAGCCTGGGCAACATAGTGAGACCTCATCTCTAAAAAAATTTGAAAAAATAGCCAGGCATGGTAGTGCATGCCTGTAGTCCCAGCTACTCAGGTGGCTAAGGCAGGAGGATCACTCGAGCCCAGGAGTTTGAGGCTGCAGTGAGCAGTGATCATACCACTGCACTCCAGCCTGAGTGACAGAAGAGTGAGACTCTGTCTCCCAAAAAAAAAAAAAAAAAAAAAGCACTAATTGGGTAATAATTGTCTTCCTCTGAGTGGTAGGGAGAACAATGACTTCATATTCCTTTTTTAATTTAACACGTAATAATTGTACATATTTATGGATACATCATGATGTTGCAATACATATAATGTATAGTACTCAGATCATGGTAGTCAGCATATCCATCATCTCAAACATTTATCATTTCTTTGTGTTGGCAACATTCAGTATCATAGTCCTTATTTTTATTTTCCATCATTTGGCCTTAAAATGTGGACTGTCATCTGTGTTGCAGTGATACAGTTTGCCTTGTCTCTTAGTATTCTGAGAATAGTAAACTTTATTCTAATGATGATTTAGCCAACCACATAACTAAGAATATTCTATTAATCCTCTTAGATATTTTCCCCAACTATAAAATGAGTCAAACTCATCTTTCATAATGAAAATATAGTTAAATGGCCATTTCCTTGAATAGTTCTCAAAGATGTTCTAAAAATAAGCCCCATCATACCTTTGTAACTTTGTAAATTTTTGGCATCTTAAATGTAGTGACAATATTGTCATTATTGCTAACAGAGTTATTATGAAACTGTTTACTGCGGATAACTTTATTATAACTATCTCAAAAACAGATATTACATTAGTTGAAGACAGTATTATTTTGTATTATCTTTAATTTGACTGCTATAAATTTTAGTTGAGCTGCATACTATTATATATTTTCACAGTGTTGGTAGAAGAAAAAGAAAGTCTATTTCCAATATTTATCTAGGTTTCTCTTCTACCAGCTGCCAACCAAAATTAATTTGCTATTTCTTATAGTCTATGCTAGAGTAGATAGTCTAGAATATAAGCCTATACAATCTTCATAACATTTCTAGGAGTTGAATACACACACACACACACACACACACACATTTTCATTGATTCATAAGGAACCTAGAAAACAAAATGCAGCCTGATTCTTAGCAATTTTTTTTAAAACCTTATTTATTTTGAAGTGTAACACAGAAAAAAGTACAAACATAAATACAGCTCAATAAATTGCCACAAAGCAAATATCCATGTAATGACCACCCAGGTTAAGAAATAGAATATTGTCTGCACTTTGGGTAGTTTTGCTTTTGAGCAAGAGCTTTTAAAAGATCTTAGAAAAATAGTTGACAGGAAACAGCACTGATGTAAAATGTAAGAGAATAAGCAAGCAGAAACTCTTTAAGAAGGCTATAGCTGTAGGAGAAGCAGTATTCTAAAGGGAAGCCAAGTTTCATCAAGGGAGGGAAGTAAGCTAGGGGAGTTCAGTAGTGAGTGAATCTGTTGAAGATAAGATATGGAGTTGGGGGATGTTTATAGACAAACAAGTTCCAGAGAGCACTGTGAAGAAGTTTGGAGGAAGGGGTAGCAGCAGGAGTCCACCGTCTATGTCACCTCCCTTCTGTGTTTAACAAGGACCGTTACTTTTCTCAAATCCTTTCTCAAATTTTTCTTTTTCTTTCTTTTTTTTTTTTTTTTTTTTTTGATGATAATACCACTCTTATTTTTCTACTGCTATTTCGATCTTTTTTTGGTTAGTGTCTGTTGGATATAAAAATGCTCTAGGAATAAATGCTCGGTGCTGCAAAATGGAACCAGCACTCAGGCAAAAGTTTTCTCAGCAAGGCAATTTACTATTGCAGAAGGGTGCCACCCATGTCAATCAAGATCACAAAAGCACACAGAACAAAGAGGAGGTTTTTATTTTTTTATGTTTTTTTTTAATGTATCTCTGATGTGTAGTCCTTACCTCTGTGTTACTCCCCCATAGGCTGGGGTCAGACTGCACAGTCTGAGCTGACCCCCATTGGCTACTTGCAAATATTTTTCTAAATATGGAAGGGAAGGGGGACATGAGGTACAATGGTGAGATGTGCAGTTTCGGGGGAACAATGGGTGCAGGTAACCAAGGGAACAGTTGTGAGTTATTGATTAGATCTGACAGGAAGGGGGTAGGTTGTTTACAGTAACTAGGGGCAAGGAGGTATGTAGAAAGAGAAAATTGAGTTTGAGAACAAAGGACAAGGAAGTTAACAGGCTAAACCTTTGAAAAGAAAGATACTGATTCATTGAATCTTACAGTGTCTTTTATTTTTTTCTGTTAGTTCTACAAGTATTAGTATTTCCTGAGCTTTCTATCCAGTCTTCCTTTCTTACTCTTTCTTACTCTATATGATTTAACTCATTCCATCTGTGTTTTTCTAGCCAGTGCTGTATATTCTTTATCTCTAGCCTAGACTTAAGAAACATCTTTTCCTGGCAAATCAGAATAATTTTTCAAATAATAATTTGAAAAAAACATCTGTGAGCCAGGCACGGTGGCTCACGCCTGTAATCCCAGCACTTTGGGAGGCTGAGGCAGGTGGATCACCTGAGGTCGGGAGTTCAAGACCAGCCTGACCAACATGGCCAAACCCTGTCTCTACTAAAAATACAAAAACTAAGCTGGGTGTGGTGGCACATACCTGTAATCCCAGCTACTTGGGAGCCTGAGGCAGGAGAATCTCTTGAAACCAGGAGGTGGAGGTTGTGGTGAGCCGAGATCGTGCCATTGCACTCCAGCCTGGGCAACAAGAGTGAAACTCTGTCTCAAAACAAAACAAAACAAAAAACATCTGTGGTAGTTAATTTTATATATCAACTAGACTGGTCTGAGGGATGCCCAGATAGCTGGTAAAACATCACTACTGCTTTGTATTTGTGAGGGTGTTTCTGGAAGAGATTAGCATTTGAATCTATAGACTGAATAAAGGCATCACCAATCCCTTGAGGGCCTGAATAGAATAAAAGACAAAGAGAGAGCAAATCTGTACTCTGCTTGAGCTAGGATATCCCTCAGGCCCTCCCTCAGGCCTTCTCACTCAGACTGAGATTTAACACTGTTAGCTCTGTGGCCTCCAGCTTGCACATAGCAGATTGTGGGACTTTCTAGCCTCCATAATTGTGTGAGCCAGTCCCTCATAATAAATCTGTTTCTATGTATCTATATTCTGTTAGTTCTCTCTGGAGAACCCTGACTAAATACACTGTTTAAAAAAGGAGCAAAACTTGCACAGAGATGTTTACAGCAGCTTTATTCATAGTTTATCAAAATGTGGACCTCAACCAAGGTGTTCTCCAGTAGGGGAAGGAATAAATAAACTGTGGTATCTCTGTAAAATTCTATGTTATTCCACACTAAAATGAGCTATCAACCATGAGAATACATGGAGGAACCTTAAATGCATGTTACTAGGTGAAATAAGCCATTCTGAAAAGGCTATACTGTGTGATTCCAACTTCATGACATTCTGGAAAAGGAAAAACTATGGAGACAATAAAAGGATCAGAGATGCCAGGGATTGGGAAGGAGGGTAAATTAATAGGCAGAACACAGGATTTTTAGAGCAGTGAAACTATTCTGTATGATATAATAATGGTGGATACATACCATTATTCATTTGCCGAAACCCACAGAATGTACAGTGTCTTGTTTTTCTAAGACCACCAGAGCGAGCACAAAAGAACCAGCAAGTAGGCACAGGTCAGGAGCAAAACTGCTAGTTTATTTTGGTAACCTAAGGTGTGCGGGAGAAGTCTGTCGGCCTCCGGCGAAGGAGGCCGGCAGAGTCCCCCCGTGGGGCCCTCGGACGGACTTCCCACAGTCCCGACATCCCGACAGGACTGGGAAGCTGGGAAGTCCGCGTGGCTCAATGGCGGAGAGCGGCTTTTCTAGGAGTGGGAGGGCAATAGGTGGGGCATGGGCGTGTCAGGGGCGTTCCGCAGGTGCGACCAGGTAAATCTTGGTCTCTTCGGATTGACGTCACCTGGCGCATGCCCAGTTGGTCTGCACCTTCCCCGGCGCTGGCTGCATTTTGGCACGCGCGGGAAGAGTTGGTGGTGAAGAAGAACCCAGAAGTGCACCATCTTGCCTCCGTTTGTCCAAACAGTCCAACCTTTTATTGATAATAGTGATAAAGGGGCGCCGTGGTCTGTCTGGCTACTTCCTGCTGTTAAGGGGCGTCATTAAGGTCAGGGCCCATGGTTGGTATTTGGACGCAGGGATGAAAAATAAAATAAGGCACAGTATTAGTATAGGAATGAGGAATGGAAGCATTTGTTGGAATATGGGCAAAACCCAGAAGGAAGGTCCCGGCAAGGTTGGGGAGTATGAGATAGTTAAGAAAATTTAGTAAGTTTGAGGCGAGTGGGGGAAAGCCAAACTGATTTCCACTGATTGCTTTCGGTAGGGGCCCTTTTTAGCTGGGAATGAGGAATGAGTGCGCAAAGTACTTGTTGGCCAGGCAGCAATTAAGGATTGGAGTTTTTCGTGGAGTGGATGGCTTTCCACTTACTCCTACTACAGAGATATTGGATTGAAGGCTAGGTCCAGAGAAGGACGGCAAAACAGAATAGGTAGCCTCGCTGTTGATTAAAAAATTGTCTTACCCGCTACCAGGAGAGTTACCCGTGGCTTGGCGAGGGTGATGGGGGTCCCCGAGTCTCGGCACCTTCAGTTGTCATTGTCGTCCAGATGTAGGAGCTGGAAGGAGCTCCCAGGATCCTGGGAAAGGGGGTCACGTGGAGGCGCGGCACCTGTTCTCAGGGTGGGGCAATCAGACTTCCAGTGTCCTTTCTGCTGGCAAGCAGGGCACGGGGTTGCTGGTGGATGAGGGTTAGGACATTCACTGGCCCAATGTCCTGATGCCTTGCACTTATAGCAAGGCTGCGTTAGGACTCGGGGACCTTGCGGACACCTGTTGGCATAGTGTCCTGCCTTGCCGCACTTATAGCAGGCAGGCTCCTTTTGTAGCCTTGGAGTCTGCAGAGCATGTGCTCTCTGGTTTGGGGTTACGACTGGGCTGTAAAGCCGCTGCTAGGAGCTGTAACTCAGCCGTCTCCTCTCTGGAGCTATAGACCTTAAAGGCTAATTTAACTAGGTCTTGTATTGGTGTCTGAGGACCATCCTCTACCTTTTGAAGTTTTTTACGAATGTCAGGAGCTGATTGAGAAATGAAATAAGACGCCAAAATAGTGGCCCCTGTGGGGGAGGCCGGATCTAACCGGGTATACTGGGTTAGAACCTCAGTCAGTTTAGGGTAGAGGTTAGGATAACCTGGAGGTCATACCAAGTTAAGTCATAGGCCTGACAAAGGTATCTAAATTCCTTTATGTATATGGTAGGATTAGCTGAGAAATCACCTAAACGCTTCTCAATTTTGGAAAGATTGGCCAATGAAAAAGGGACATGTACTCTGACTACCCCCTCCGCCCCAGCCACCTCTCGCAAAGGTGCTAACACTGTAGGAGGGTGTGGGCAGAGATAGGGGACTCAAGACAGCCAGTTGGGGGCCCCGAAGGAGGCACGGGACCGAGTGGATTACTAGTAGATAAGGAGGAGGAAGGAGGAGTCTGGATGGGGGGGGGGGGGGGGGGGG
>NC_045440.1:66647163-66647458 GCF_002776525.5 Piliocolobus tephrosceles
GGGGAGAAGGAGTATAGGGACGAGAGCCCAAGGCCCAAAAGCCTTGTATGTAAATTTCGGACCACTTGCCTAGCTGCTGGCAGAAATTGCCGAGGTCGATCACGCCACAGTGGAAAGGAAAATTAACCGCTTCCTCCTAAGGTCTTGTTCAAGCTGTAAGGTTTTTAAATTGGCTAGGAGGCACCCTAAGGGGGTGCTCTTTGGAAATTTGGACTGGGGGGGGTTTCCCGTTTGTTTCCTCTTTACTTACACAATGGACACAATGGAAATGGAAGTGGATCTCTGCCTGGCTTCA